>NC_089843.1:106113360-106434253 GCF_035609145.1 Eleutherodactylus coqui | reverse complement strand
TTATTGCTTTTTTTGGGAGGTGAATGAATAGCAGTTCTGACATATTTTTTTGTTACACCATTCACCGTGCGGTATAACAGACATAATATTTGTAGACTGTAAGTCTTTATGAATGCAGTAATAACTTTTTATGTGTATTTTTTTTCATAAAAAAGAATGTTTGTAGGAGAAGAATTTTTTTTCCAATTTAAACTTTTTAAAACTGTTTTCTTGTCCCTTGAGTGGACTCGACGCGATAATTCAATTACCAGTATACTACACCGCACTACTCATGCCTGTGTCCCAACCATCCTAGATTTAGTCACTATTACTGTAAGAGGGTCATTGAAGAACACTGTTACTGGATACAGAGGGCTAGCATAAAAGGAAATTGTGTTTCCAGCAGTTGTCTAATATATGATCATCTGGCTTGAATCAGTTGTGTGTTATATATATAGGCATCTATAACCAGTGTCACTGATAGAAGTACCATCCGCACCTGCTGGGTTTGGGGACAGGGGTTGCTCTGCACCAACTATTCTGCATGACCTTTCCATCTGTCTGGTGAGGTTGGCACTTCGCGCTGTGCACCCATCCGTCCTGTAAGCTAGTCCGAAGCTGGAATCCCATGTTAAAGTGCTATCTGATATCTGTAAGTAGTAATTGCAGCAAATTCTCCTACTGAGCAGCTGATATGTAATGTACAATACACAGGAGCTCAGATGAGCAGCAGGCACTGATCCTGATGCCAGCCTGTGCCCAAGCAGAGTGGGTAGGAAGGAAAGAGTTAATAGGAAAGCCCCAGACATGAGTGACGGCCGTTTCCTCCAACCAGGCGCCGGCGGTGGGTGTGATGAGCTCTGGGCCTGGAGATGAGCACAGAGCCGTTCTGTATGGAGCAGCTGCAGCTGTGAGGAGGCTGCTTGTATATAGACACCGGGGGAGAGGTAAGTGCCGTCCTCACCTGTAATGTGCTGCTACCTGTGCTCACCTGTACCTGTGCTGCACCGTCCAATGCCAACTCTGTGCTGACACCCCATAATACATGTCAGTGTGAGCCGCTGGTGTTCATGTGTCCCCTGTATACATGCCTGTATACCTGTCTGTATGTAGTGTCTGCCAGTAGTCAGCTGCTCCCTAGTATCCTTCTATGTACTAACTGATCCTCTCTGGAAGGTTTCAGCACCAACCTGCTGTCCACCCAGTGCAGAGAGGCCACCGCAGCACCACCTCTGGCTGTACCAGGTACTGCAGCCCTGCTCTCATCAGGTAGGAGGCTGCATTCTTACAATCCTCTTAAAGGGACCTAAACTTCAGGAGAGCGGTCATCAGAAAGCGGCTCCCAAACAGCAGGAGGCAAATGGAGATCCTATGTGGAAATAGGGCAGCTGCAAAAAACAATCAAAAATGCTGGGAAGTAAATGTATTGCAAATTGAGCCATAGCAAGAGCAGCTGGTATCCCAGAAGCCCAATGACTCCATCCTCAGTGCCTGTTTGGGGGCTGGTTTTCATGATATATTTGCTTTCAATAAAAAATTGCAGTTTAGTTAACTATAATCTGTTGCCCCCCATAAGGCTGCTGTGGTGGTGCTGTGCGGCAGGGCAGCCAGGGGAATAGGAAAGCCTGACTATGTCTTATGTAGATTATCACAGGATCATTAATTAATATGCCTGTGGGTGGGGGATGCCTGCTGCAGCTGTGCAGAGAAAATCGGTGTCTGTTAGCAAAAGTTTTAATACAGCGTGGGAAAACTTCAAAAGCGGATTGTAAAGGTATTTGGGGAACGTAGAACAACAGTATTTAGTGATATGGTAATCTCATTATTAACACTATTATATGCATAGCCTAACATGCATAGGAAAAAAACTGATGACAGGGGGGGTTATTACTAACACAAAGCATTTTCAAAGAGATGGGCCCAGTGTAAAAAAAAGCAGAAAAAAAAAATTGTCTATACTCACCTCTCCTCTGGACGCAGCTGAGCAGGTTAAGCAGCGTCCGTTTCCGGGTGTATGGACGGTCAATGAGAGTCTGCTGTGTCACCACTCCAAACTCCTGGCATCATGAAGCCCAGGAAGCAAGCGCTGATGTCAGGAGTTCAGATAGTAACACTGTGACCTCTGATTAGCCGCAGCGATCACCTGACTTTTGCCAGCTGTGTACCTGTAAGCTGGTACTGGGGACGAGGGTGTACAGGGCTTCACTACCATTGAAATCAATGGGAGCCGGCTCCAACACCAGGTTCTGACACGGAAGTGAAAGAGGCTGCAGCAATCCCATTGATTTCCTTAGTGAAGCCCTCTATGATACGTCCGCCTCCGACCCTGATTACGTAGTTCTGCCTGCTGCACTGACAGTGGGTTGGGCCATCAGCTGATCGCTGGGGATCCTGGTGGAACCTCTAACTAGATGTGAGCAGATCCTAAGAATAAAAACCAGCTGTCACCCGAGGCGCTCAAATTTGTTCCTGAAGTCAATAATTGGTCTCACATCTAGCTTTGATCAAGATTATATGTTTATATATTGCTATGATTCTTAAATCTGTCACCCCCCCAAAATAAAAAATAAAAATATATATATATATATATATATATATATATGTACAGTACGTGACGCTTACAGAAGCATCTGATCTCCTTCCTTTCATTTTTCTTTCTATCTTAAATATTGTCTTTCCTTGATATCTGCCTTCTCTAGAGACACATAATCAATCCATTTTAAATCAGGCTGATTTCTTCATCTTCATATTTTCCTGTAAACGTTTTATTAGTAGTCGTGGTAGTATTATCATTAAAATTAAAAAACATATCCTGGTTGAGATGGAATTAAATGGATTGTCCATTTGTAAATCTTTGATGGCCTATTCTTAGGATAGACCATCAATAGTAGATTGGTGGCAGTCCACCACCTTGGACCTCCGCTGATGAGCTGTTTAGCGGGCTGCTGTGCGCATGCAGTGAGCAGATTTCTGTAGGAAGCAGACAGCTCCATTCTCACTGCAGTGGGCAAGCGTGGAATTGTAGGCATAGTTTCCATTCACTTCTTTGGGAACTTTGCCTGCAATACTAAGTCTGACCACTGCAAAGTAAACAGAGCTTTGTGCTTCCTGCAGAAATCAGCTCAGTGCAGAAGCAGCTCAGTAGTGGGATTCCCAGGTGACAGTCCTCTGCTGATTTACTATTGATGCCATCAATTCTTTACAACTGGACAACCCCTTTAAGTTGCTATTAGCTCCTACTAACTCTGGTTGAAATCACTTGTGGAACCCAATGAATGTCCTAAACCACCAAAGACATTTATCTTCTATCCACAGGATGAGTGTAGCATCTCTGATCACTGGAATTCTGACAACTGAGACCCCTCAGTGATCTTGAAAACAATATTCCGAATACCCCATATGAATGGAGCCGTGTTACGCATGCTCAATCACCACTCACTCCTATGGGACAAGCATATATTGATGTGCTCATCTATCTCCCTCCTTTAATAGAAATGAATGGAGCAAGGGTTATGTGTCATGGCTTGACGGCCACCACAGGGTCGTAGTATACTAGCCACGATGAGAAAATGGACTGGGGGTTGAAAATCAGTCTGAGCCACATTATGATACTTATGTGGTTGTAAGTCTACTATCCCCTTGCGTTCCCTTGTTGTTGATAATGGGTCACTGGGAGCCATATACTGAAATTCCCCTAGATGGTTTATGTTTTCCTTGACTGGCCAATCCATTTTAGAAGGGGTTTATATATTTCAACTACTTCAGGAAACACTTTCCCAAAAAGTTATAGCCTTGCTACAAACTTTCCTATTGTCCTACCTGATTTTCAGTGCAGACGAAGCTATGAGTCCTAGTCACATGATCCTCCTTCGGGCTATTTCCCGTATTTCTGCTGACGTTGCTTTCACCCTGTGGCTGGTACGCCCAGCCAGGGAATTGTACACCAAGTCACACAGAGCATAGGTAAATAGACATGGCAGAAAAAAAGGTACAAGAGATTCATAATGCTGGGCTGTATTTGTTGGGTAGGGAAAAAACTGGAGTGGAAAAACCCAATTAACCCTACATAAAAACCAACGTCCATACACTTTAATGCACAAGTTTCAGATGTTTTCACACCATCAGGCCTTTGATGCACCAGGGATTTTATTAGTACACTATGTTTTGTTCATATGGAAAAGCAATTATTGTAATTAGTCTCTAGAGTAATCTTTGCTCTTAGGAATTTTGATTGACTGATTGCTAGGCTCGACTATTTCCAATCTGGTGATGACATTTCTACTAATAGCATTAAAATAAGGGTGACCTTTTTGGTCATACTACCATAGATCTCTTTTTATCCATATCTTGTTTCCATTTTTTTAACCTCTCTGCTCAGATCACTTTATGAAAATGTACAGACTTTTCAGTAGGTGTTGAGCCTTGAACCCTAGATGCTATTAACCAGCATGCTGTAATCGAAGATGTCCATTGTATATGGCATGTTTGTTACATATTGACTTCGTATTTACTATGTTACAGGTAATTACATAATATACTTACTTGAAATTGTAGCAATTGCAAAAAAGAATGTTATCTTTCAGATGAAGAGGTGCACACAATAAAGAGTTATCCTGCTATATAAGGGGTTTATCCTAAAAATCTGGATTGTGGACAGTCGTCCAGCTTCCATTCCACAGCTCTGTACATCTATTATGTATTGTTTTCAGGTTTTGGATAGATCGTGCCCCTTAACCCTTTCCAATCCAATTTTGGATTCAGGGTTTCCTAAAAGACTTTCTCTTTTCGCTGTTGTACAATGGTGCCATCTGCTGGCTAAAGCCAGTGTGTGTCCGTAAAAGAGGCTCTAACAGCGGAGTGGCTGGCAGTAGACGGTAAGAATACCCTGTCTGACGTCTTCTGACATTGGAGCTGTACAAGCTTCATTTAGAATATAGGTGTAGAAAGACGTCAGACAGTGGATTGGAAAGGGTTAACATCAAAAGAGTTTTCACTAGATGTTAGTCACCCTTAGTTACCCAATCCTATGTTAAGGGACTTGCACATGTTTTGGTCTAGGACAACTGCTACCTACACTTGTCACTATGATCACGGCTCCTTCATTCTGTGAATTGCAATGTGAATTATATTTTGTGCTGCTCACTTGCCAGACAGAATAGCGTAGTCGACCACACAATTCAGTCTGGCACAAATGGAGGAAATGAATGGAAACCTGTTCATGCGGAGACTGTATTGGTCTTTGTTTGAGTTATAGGCGTTTGGAATTCCGTTCCAAGGTTCGGTCTGGATGCTGTCTTCCCAGGATGCAGGGTGAAATAAGATGTGAATAGCCCTTACTAGAGCTGAGCGGAGGCAGAGAGTGTCTGTCTGCAGGATTCTGCGCACTCATGCTTTACATAGGCACCACAGGTTTCATAGGGAACTGTGTAATAGTTCATCGATGTGGAGGTGCTTCAGGGAAAGGAAGCAGGTTCTGCTGTAAATTACCAGGGTCCCAGAAGAGTATTGTCTGGAGATCCATCTAACAAAAATTATTGTTCATCGGGTACAACTCATTTATAGCATGAATCATCTGTGTTATTATTCATTTCCATGTGGTTGTACATGTATAGGCAGCATTTCATCTCTCTCTCCTCTCCAGTCCTTTCTATCTATTTTCCTATGAAGCTGCAAGCATTTCCGCCGATCATTTGCAATGTTAATTGCGGAAGGGGCGACGGAACATTCGCATCCATTGACTTCAAAGGAGGTCATCCGCATGGAATCCATGCCTAAATTAGAGCAAGCTGGGATTTTTCTTCCGCTCGTGGAATACGCAATTCGTACCTGTGAATTTAAATGAAACTTCCAAAATACATGCCTTTCAATGTCCGCGTTTTACAGCAATCGCGGAATCCGCAATTCAAATCCATTTGGGTGAGCCCAGCCTTAACTGTAGGATCTAAGGGGTTCAGAAGAAGAAGCTTGTGAATTTGGTAGTACCATTGTAAGAGTATCCTGTGTGTGTATAAACATTGCAGCCTCTAGAAAGGCCACGCAGAAAGAGGGGTCAGTCTTCAGGAGATTGGCCTTCTTCTTTGCTATTTCAGTCGCAATGAATTCCCCATTGGACATAGACATTGACCATCACACCTTGATGTTAATATGACCTTTAGACCTTGACATTTTCTAGTGCGCTGCATCTATTTTTATGCCTTTTTTAGATTTAATGTTACAAAAAGACCTTAACTTGAACAGATCTATAAAGCCAGTAGTTTATAAAATGACTGTGCAAAGCCGTTATATGTACTGTGTTAGGGTTAGTGTAGGGTCTACGGTCGATCTCACGCTCACCACTTTTTACTGCGATTAGCGTGGCATCCCAAACGCTGCGCTAACCATGGTACAACGCCGCCATTGTTTTCAAATGGGGGCTTGCAGACCAGCTTGCGAACACAGCAATTCTCGAGCGCTGTCTGCTCTTTTTTTGAGCATTTTAGTGCTTTGTAACCACATCACAGTGATGGGGTGCGTTAAAAAAACGCTATCAAACACTGTAACATGCATTCAAAAACGCTGTGCGGAATGGTGGTAAAATGCTGCGGATTTGAGCGGCATTTTCTGAACACATGTGTAAAGCAGCGTAAGGCGACCCATATTTTTCTGTCCAATTGAATTCTTCTTAAAGGCAATTTAAAAAAAAAATTTAATCCAGACCCCAAAAGAGACTCCAGAATTACAAGCCCAATTCCAAAAAAGTTGGGAGGCTGTGTAAAATGTAAAGAAATGTAATGAAAAAAATATGCAATGATTTGGAAATCTCATCTAACCCTATTAAGTTCACAGTAGAACAGAGAACACAAATCAGAAGGTGAAAGTGAAACATGTTTCCATTTTATTTAAAACAAATTAAATCATTTAGAAACTTATGGCAGCAACACATTTCCAAAACGTTGGTCCAGGCCCATGTCTACCATTGTGCAGCATCCCCTCTTCTTTTTACAACAGTCTGTAAATGTCTTGGAAGTGAAGAGACCAATTGCTGGAGTTTTGGGAGAGGAATGTTGTCCCCTTCTTGTCTGATGTAGGATTCTAGCTGCTGAATAGTCCTGGGTCATCTTTGCCGAAATTTTTGTTTCATAATGTTCCAAATGTTTTCTATTGGTGAAAGGCCTGGACTGCAGGTTGCCGGTTCGGCACCCGGACTCTTCTTCTGCAAAGCAATGCTGTTGTGATGGATGCAGTATGTGGTTTAGCATTGTCTTACTGAAATATTCAAGGCTTCACTGAAAGAGTTGTTGTCCGTATGCGAGCATATGTTGTTCTAAAACCTCAATATATTGCTCAGCATTGATAGTGCCTTTTTAGATGTGTAAGTTGCCCATGCCATAGGCATTAACTCCATACCATCAGAGATACAGGTTTTTGAACTGTACACTGATAACAACCTGGATGGTCTCTCTCCTCTTGAGTCCGCAGGACACGACATCCATGGTTTCCAAAAAGAATTTCAAATTTTGATTCACCTAACCACAGAACAGTTTTCCATTTTGCCTCAGTTCATTTTAAATGAGTTTTGGCCCAGAGAAGACGCCGATGTTTCTGGATTGATATATGACTTCTTCTTTGCATGATACAGCTTTAACTTGCATATGTGGATTGCACAGCAGTGATTTGCATGACAGAATCATGCCAGTTTTAAATGACGGCCTGTTGGTTTAGAGTGTCCAATATTGACTGCCAGTCTTGTCCCTTGTGCACATATATTTCTCTGAATTCTCTGAATAGCTCATCATCTACTACAGTACATTATATCATCAAAAGATTCAAAGTCTTTGCAATTATATGTTGAGGAACATTTTTCTGAAATTGTTCAACAATTTTTAGATGTAGTTTTGCACAGATTGGTGACCTTCCTTGCTTCTGAGACACTCTGCCTCTCTAACATGCTCTTTTTATGCACAGTCATATGACTGAAGAAAATTAACTCTCCAGCTGTTTTTCATCAGTGCCTCTTACTTGCCAAGCCTTTAGTTACCCCCTGTTACAACTTTTGAGTTGTGTTGCTCCCATCCCTTTTAAATGAGTACTTTTTAAAAATGAAATGAAAAAAATGTCTCACTTTCACCTTCTGATATGTGTTCTATTGTGAATAAAATATTGCATTCTTTTTTTCTTTATATTTCACACAGTGTCTCAACTTTTTTGGAATTGAGGTTGTAATTCAGAACCCAGGCCAGATCTCAAAGTGTATTCAAACCCCTAAAATGTATTTAAAACCCAGACTAGACCTCAGAACCCAGACTCTTAAATATGTTCAGACCCCAAACCAGATCCCCGCATTTATTTAGGCCCCAGATTTATTTCAAGCCCTAGACCAGAGAAAGGTGAGGACGTTGCTGCCCAGGTTTAGCCAACTGTTCTCTGTATTGTTTCCTTTACACTTGGGCATTTTACCCTAAAGGAACATCTGTCACATGGCTGTATCTTCATTTCCAGTTTTGTTTCCTGAGCATGCGCATCACAGGAGAAAAAGCACTAGCCTTAATGTAAAGATGGAGAGGCTTAATGTTGTAGATCGTATCTACACAACTTTAGAGCCTGAAGTGACTGTTGCATTTTTCATCTGTCACCCTTGGCAAAAAATTCCATTCAACAGCTGATTCATTTCCTATAGGGCATCTAGCAAGAGCTCTTAGGGTAGCCAAACACTTGCTAAAATGAGCATGGGGCCTGACAGGGTAGTGGATGAAAAATTGCTCAATAGTCACTTTGTTTTAGCTTACTGAAACTTAGCGACTAGTGAGCCAGTTCTCGCTCAGTGTAAACAGGCAGTCATTCATGTTTGAACAACTGCCTGTTCAAAGTGAATGGTGGCAAGTGGATGAAAAAAGATCTCCGGCCCACTCCACCTCCATTTACTGAACAACTATTGCTGCTGTGTGAAAGCATGGGAGTGATAAGTCTTGGGATTACTGTTAAGCACTTATGTGCCTGACCAGAGGCGTAACTTGAAGCTTCTCGGCCCCGGTGCAAAATATGTAACAGGGCCCCCAACTATAATGCTTTATTCATAGTACTGTGCTCCCAATATGTAGAAGAGAGGCCTTATGGGCCCCCTAAGGCTCCTGGGCCCGGGTGCAATGGCATCCCCTGCACCCCCTATAGTTACGCCCCTGTGCCTGACAGTCATCCCGTGTAAAGCCAACCTCAACAGACACTACAGGATAAGCCATAAGAGTCTGATTGATGCTGGTTCCACCTTTGGGACTTGCACCTATCTCAAGAACTAACCCTCTGGCTCGGGGTGATCAGGAGTACAGAAACATACAAGCGAGCTGTTCTATGCTGTTAACTTCTTTCCCAAATATGTGAATGGAAGTTATAGAAACAGCATAGTACAGCCCGTTTGGCTATTTCCGTACTCCCAACCACTGGTGCAGAGGTATTGCCCTCTTGGCCATGACTGACCAAGATGGAAATAACCCTTTAAGCTTTACTAACATAACGCTAGACAACCTATTTCAGAACTACAGTAGTAATGCTCCTAATGACTGATTCTCTTCAAGTATAAAACAATGTGTGTTCTTACAGTCCAGTATGTGTGTATCTACATGAGAAGAGAGAGAAGAGAAGAAATCTAGCCATACTCTAGCTGCCGAGAGCCATTTATTTCCCTAAGCATGTCTTGGTTGAAAGGTCATGTGCAGCTTATGTTGTATACAGTATGTATGTGGATTGTGCTGAAAGAGGATTTGAGTCAAACCTAAAAGCTGATTATGGTTTGGATGAGCTACCTTTTAATAGACCGAAGTAACATAGTATGTAAGGCCGGAAAAAGAAAAATCATTGCAGTTGAGAACAATAATGTTAAAACAGTAAAAACATCAACATAGAATAGGGGAGAAAGTACAATCAATTGTGTAATTCACACTATGGGGAAAAAAAGATGATCATTTATATATACAGTAAGATTCATGTTGACTTAATTGTGTGAATTTATTGGGGACATTTATTGGAATCTGCTGTGTAAGAATAACTGAAAGTCATTTGAATCTGCATTCATGTACGGTGATCCTGTGCCGAATTGCACTGTGCAGCAAAGATCCTTTAGTCATATTAGACCTAAGTTTATTGATGTGGCTCTGAAGTTGCTGTACAGCACTGACATACCTAATTGTTGCCTGTACATTGGATTAAATACGTAACAAAATCAGAAACACAATTTAAATGGCGCACATCTCCTGGGTGACAGTGAAGTAAAAAGTAGTAATCCTATGTTGCATCTTAGTACAGCATAATCCATGGGTTTTACCAAAACTATAAGATCCCTTAACAGATGGAAGCATAATCATTGACTTGGTTATGTGGACAGTTAAAGGGGTCTTCTCAATAAAAAAAACATTGGTGGAGGTGGGGGAAATTAACCAAGTTGAATAAAATAAAACAAGACATACACAGTCACCTCCCACTGCTGCGCTGCTTCCCTCCGCCACTAGTTCTCACTCCAGTCTTCTTTTTACATTGGCAGCAGCAGTCATGTGGATTGTTTACGTATATAACCGCTGCAGCCAATAGGAGGCCGGACAGGGACGCATTGGCCGCCTGCAGACGGCCGTGTCGAATCCCGCTGCGAGACCAGACCCGAGCCCCCGCAGCTCCGGCTCTTTGATGTGCCAGCTTGCTGCCAGCCAGCGCATGTGCAGAGCGGAGCCGGCGGCCAGGGAGTGATATTTGGAGAAATAGAGCATGCTGCGATTTGTTTTCCGCGCGTGATTTCGCTCGGACAAATCGCGGCCGTCTGCCTAGGATTGCGTTTTCTAACGCAATCCTATAGCAGCTTCCATGGGCAGAAATTCTGAGCGAAATCCCGCCGCGGAATTGCCGCCCGTGTGCATGGGGCCATTAGTGTTGTCCCGTAAACCTGCCTCAGGGCTTCTACATTAGACTGGCACCACGATAAGTATATTATTTTTATATAGTTTGGGGCATGGAAGGCCCACAACTATAAAAAAAAACTTCTGCTTCTGCAATCAATCAGAAGCAGGTTCGATTGTCAGCTGTAAGTCACAGCTAAAAACCCTCAAGGAGAAAGCAGGAGGAGTTTTTAAACCTTTCTACCTTCTCCTTTCTTTAGTACACAGCACTCAATGAGGGCTATGTACTAACAACTGGAAGTGTTTCTTCGACTACGCAAGGCGGCAGTCACGTGACTGCCAGGTGACCTCTGGCGCAGCAGATCTACAGGGTCCCAGCAAACTCTAACTAGCTCTGCCAGTGACTAATGTCACTACAGGGGATGTTTTTCCCTGTAACTGGGGCTCCTATAGGATGCGGCTCCAATGGATGCCCCAGCTACAGGGGAAAAGTGTGTAATAAAAACAAAGCAAGTGGAAAAGATATTTTAAAAATAGCCCTATATGTCATGGGAAAAAAAATACAGCAAAAATAATTTTGGTAGCTGAAGGAAAAAAAACTAGGGCTGTAAAACTGCCACATGGGTAAAATCGCTAAAAAGGATCTGGTCCTTAGGAGACATAACAACCTGGTCCTTAAGGGGTTAAAGTGCCCAATGACTGGAGGGGGAAGTTAAAAATGCCTTCCTTGAATCTGCTACTAATTTGCTTCTTCCTAGGGACCCTCTTCATTTTACCTATAAGGTCCAGGTACTCTTGTTACTACTTAGACTGTGCATCAGTAACCAGACACTGTATCCTGCTGTTACTTTTGTGCAGGGCACAGCTATGATGCCCTCCATGGATGGTACCAAAATGTCACACTGAGACGTAATAATGTCCACACTGGACCAACATATACATGTATTTTATCACCAACATAAGGTAGACACAAAAGATAGTAGACACTCTCCCTAACCAAATATGGCTTGGTGGGCCCTGCTTAAAAGCAAGTCTCATACCTAGGAGACCGGTCCTATCCCTAGATAAAGGATATGGAAGGATAAGTAGCAGATGGAAATGCTAACAGAGCTAGCAACAGGTACATAAGAGACAGGAGTCCGCAGTCACACCTACCACAACAAACATGACATGGTTCAGGTGTCTGCACACCAAAGTACAGAGGGGATTCAAGTGGCCACCAACAGACAAGGGAATTTAGGTGTCCACCAGGGAATGGAGGAGATTCAGGCGTCAACACACAAACAAACGGTAAAGACAGACAAGACATATACCTGAGACATCTGAGCACCATCAGACGGAGGAAACAGACAGAACTAGACTCAGGCATTTGACCACCATCAGACAGAGGAAACAGACAGGACTAGAGTCAGGCATCTGACCACCATCAGACAGAGGAAACAGACAGGACTAGACTCAGGCATCTGACCACCATCAGACAGAGGAAACAGATAGGACTAGACTCAGGCATCTGACCACCATCAGACAGGAAACAGACAGGACTAGACTCAGGCATCTGACCACCATCAGACGGAGGAAACAAACAGGACTAAACTCAGGCATCTGACCACCATCAGACAGAGGAAACAGACAGGACTAGATTAAGGCATCTGACCACCATCAGACGGAGGAAACAGACAGGACTAAACTCAGGCATCTGACCACCATCAGACAGAGGAAACAGACAGGACTAGATTTAGGCATCTGACCACCATCAGAGTGGGGAAACAGACAGAACTAGACTCAGGTATCTGACCACCATCGCACGAGTGGAACAAACAAAACTGAACTCAGATCAAACATAGAGAACAACAGGCAAATCTATAAACACTATGCATGCACACAGCAGAATAACCAGCACTCATGTGAGGGCAGGACCGCAATAAATACACATCCATTATCACTGATTGGCTGGTTAGGCAAAATGCCTCTCTGTGGACCAATCAATTCACATTCCATAGGAGATATTAATACAGAAAAAGGGAACACAAAACACCAAGGGATTCCCGACTAATGATACCGAAAGAACCTTCTGCAGTGACATAAAAAAGGCATTCAACAGTGCCCAATGTGCGGTCTTGTGGACCGGGCTGACATAGAAACGCCACTCCGGTTCCACTTCCTGATTGTAGTTGGCACACTGCAAGAGATGAATTTTAATTGACTATTGCTGTTCACATGAGCAGTCCTGGCCAAACAGAGCAGCGCGTAATGTCTTAGACTACTGATGCACCTCCAGTGCTCAGTGTTCATCCGGTAGCCTAGGACTCACCATCTTGGAATAAAGTAGAAGGGTTCCAGGCACAGGCAAATCTGTGGCCAAATCAGAAGAAAGGATGGCATCGGGTAAAATAACTACCTGGATAACTTTTGTCCCGGGACTGGAGGGTTGCTTTAAAACAGCTTTGCACTGGGAGGGCTGGAACAACAGCAATACATTTGAGATAGAAGAAGGGTACAATATAGTATATTGGGATTAACTGCTGTTACACCTAATTCTTTTTATTATTTAGGTTTTTAGTGGAGTTTGGCTGCAGGTAATTTTAACTTTCTAACTTTTTTGTAGGTTAGTAGAAATTAGATTTGTGGTTGACATCGCCACTCTTAGTTAAGACTAGTTTTTCTAAAAAATAATGTGTTCTCTATGGAAAATTTGTGAACACGATGTATGTTGTTACAGGTTGTCTTGTGGTATAATGCATCATGTACTGTTCTATATAATAAAACCAAACATGTGTAATGTGTAGCAGAATTTCTTGTATCTGCATGATTTTAGTAATGGAATATTGATGGAGTTATTTTATAAGCTCGTGAACTTTTTTTTTGGCTGTGCCAGCCAATAATTATTTCTAGTTTCCATTGAAAACAATTCATGTGGTAAACCATCTTAAAGCAGCCCCTGTGCTGACTGTTGTACTAGGAAAAAGTATGGAAAACAAGTTTGTGCATGCCAATCAAATAAACAAATAAAGAATTGTGTCATATAGCGATACAAGCGGGAGTTGTTTCCAAGCAACCGCTGAGCAGGGTGCCATAACAACGGCTCCAAGAACGTTAAATACCATATAAATAAGTACAGTGATATATCAATGCTGGGGTGCAATGTAAACAGTGTGCCCATATCTCTCCCCTATGCAACGAGCACCAGCTTTATCAGCCTGGCACATACCCTTTAAAAAATTGTCAGAAAACAAGGCCAGGTAGAATATGAAGTTGTTTCAGACTGGACATAATTCATTAAGTAGCAAGGTGATGGAAGACCTCCATAAATGAGTTATTCTTGGTGCGACCCTGAAGGCTCGACTACTTTTGTTGGCATCTTACTGATGGGTGTTAAAAAAGTGACATGAGGCCTGAGAATAATTTACATCATAGACCTACCTAAGAGCGGTTGGTAGCACACAGATGTGATAAACTGTCGGCACTTCTGTGTCCACTACACAGGGAGTGAATTAGATCCCAGGCAACTTAGACCTCCACAGGGCAGCTATATGATAAATCCATGTAGGTTCTACAAAATATGTTTGGGCAATACGTTCGTGTGGGCAAATAAGCACCGGGCCCACACGAACGTGCCCAAAACAGTCTGAGAAACACAAATACAGGTACCTAAAACAGATTTCAGACTGGATGAGCTGACGGAAACACCAACTGGTCAGAAAACTGCATACTGCGGACTGGACTGACGGACAGACATAACATAAGGACCGACAGATGACCAAATCACTCACCTTGCATCCTTGTACACATAAGCAGATGTTAGCTATAAAAGTTCGAGGTATTGGTACGTACATTGGCCAATGAACTTAAGCCGCAAGGCCACGACAAGGCTCCTCGTGTCTTGTGGTCCCTACACTAGCAAGATACATCTACTAGAGGACCCTAAAGAACACCCTAGCCCAAAAATGGCAGACAACAACACAGCAGGACAAAGCAGGGACAAACTGACATAAAACTGCCAGAAAATAAATGGAAGAATGGACATGAACCAACAAGACACCTACCACACAGCAACCTGCAATGGACAAGGATACATGACTGCTCACCCTGGACACCAAACAGACACTGACAGGAGCTGCGTTTATATGTGAACAAAGACCGGGGATTGGCTAGCAGGAGATCACCACACCCAGCCTGCTCAATATCATTCCACACCTGTGGGGCTGTGCTGCTAGAAACCATAGTACTACAGGTCCCAGCAGCGCAACCTAACAATATGTAAGGTGTTCCTACTTGAAATGATCTCTCTATGTGCAGGAAGGCTGTCAATCATTGAGCAGGACTGCCCAGTAGACTCCTAAGCCCAAACTGAGCAGAGGTTTAGATGAATAAATTGCAAGTTATATTGAACCTTTTTCCACAAAGCTATATATCAATCTGCTCAGCTCCTCCTCTGAGGAAAAGAAAGAGGAGGAAGAAGCATGGTGGCTCGGTGGTTAGCACTTTTCCTTGCAGTGCTGGACAACATGTGTATGCAGTTTGTATGTTTCACTTTGTTTGCATGGGTTTCTTTTTGTAATAATCGCCTTTATTTATACAGTTTATACATTTGTTTAGAAGAAGGAGGCATATAAGAATAAATCATTTAGTAGGTTCAGCTGAGATGAACTGGTAGAGGTTTGGGTTTGCGCAAAGTTCAACCTGAAACAGGGTTTGGCTGTTTTGGTTCACCTAGCACTACTAGTTAGTAGACATTAACCCATTAGTATGCCTACTTTTGTACAAGATATATACTTACTTATAAGGGTTGTGGTAATGCAGTAGCAAGAGTGGCCTGTAGAGGGCCTCGGATTACTGGTTGTTTAGTGAACCTGAAAGAAAGGGTTAACACCTGCTGGGTGTGGCAGGAAGCAATATAAAGGTAGATCCTGTAACACTCTAGAGAGAAAAGTTGGCTGAGAGAGCCAGAGAGGTGGTGAAGGAGCCGAATCAGGAACTGGGAGCCTAAGGTCTGGCACAGACCAGTGAGAGGAAGTGATAGTTCAGTGGAGCTAGGAGCCCTGCTAGCCCGAAGTCCAGTTGGGACCAGCAAAGGCCTTGAGTCAGACAGGGACGACAACCCTTGACTCTCACACCCAGGTGGGGTGCTTACGGACATTATAAGGCCTTGAGTCAGACAGGGACGACAACCCTTGACTCTCACACCCAGGTGGGGTGCTTACGGACATTATAAGGCCTTGAGTCAGACAGGGACCACAACCCTTGACTCTCACACCCAGGTGGGGTGCGTACGGACATTATAAGGCCTTGAGTCAGACAGGGACGACAACCCTTGACTCTCACACCCAGGGGGGGTGCTTACGGACATTATAAGGCCTTGAGTCAGACAGGGACGACAACCCTTGACTCTCACACCCAGGTGGGGTGCTTACGGACATTATAAGGCCTTGAGTCAGACAGGGACCACAACCCTTGACTCTCACACCCAGGTGGGGTGCTTACGGACATTATAAGGCCTTGAGTCAGACAGGGACGACAACCCTTGACTCTCACACCCAGGTGGGGTGCTTACGGACATTATAAGGCCTTGAGTCAGACAGGGACCACAACCCTTGACTCTCACACCCAGGGGGGGTGCTTATATGGACATTGTTTGCTGTTATGTTTAAACCGCTGATGCTGTGTGCACTGTCACCTACAACAGTGCGAAGTGGCATATGATAAGCTGGACTGTATTTGTGTGCTGAACATCTTTGCTGTGCTAATGAGAAATAAACACTGGCAGGCACCAATTTTAAAGAGAATTCATGTCTGTTGCATTACCTTCATGGGAGGTGCGCAATTTCCGGTCTGAAAGGTTGGTCATCCGCACCTGGGTGACCCCAACTTGCCACATGGTGCATAGTAAACTGTCTAAAACATCTCAAACTCCAGAGTTAAAATATTGAAACCTGCAGAGGGTTAAACATACAAAGAGTCAATTTATAAAGCAGAGCAAGTTTATAGCCTCTGTTCCTGCAGTGGTACTTATAAGTCCTCAATCCCTGCACTGCAACGTTCTCCCAGTTTGTTTTGAGGTAAGCACACCATGTGACCTTTGTAGCCAATCAGAAGCTGCAGAGTTCGGGTGCCATTCTCCTGGCACATCCACTCTATTCATTTCAATGAGGCTGATGGAAATTGCCGATCACTTGTACTCAGCTATCTACAGCAGTCCCATTGAAAGTGAATAGAGCAGCACTGTGCATACGTGACCTCCGGTCCGTCCTTCTTACTGCGGGGGAAGGGTACAATAAGCTCACAGTAAGGAGGACACTGGACCCCTGTTCTTGAGGTCATGGAGTCTCAGTGGTAAGAGCCCCCCACCAATCATTAAATTATCCCATATCCTGTGGTTTGCTATGCAAATTGGAGATAGTACAATGTCTCTGCAGCATCACCTATTGCAAGGCAGCTTCTCTATGTGGCCGTACCTGACCTCCTTATATGATTAGGGCTTAAACCCAAAAACTAGAAGGAAAAGATAATCGTGTACAGGCAAAGCTGTCTTTTCTGGTTGTTAACCTGGCCTGTGATGTGAAATCACAGAGCTGAGAGAAAAAATGTACAAAGACATTACTCACAGGAAAGGGAGCCAAAAATGCACCATCTGATAAAATGCAGGGCAGGTTCAATCACCATAGACCCTGATAGCATGCAAAGAGCCAAATTGCAATGTGAGCGACCTAAAAGTCAATTGAGAGGAGCACGGGGAGAGCGAGGAGAGAAATCTCCTCCTGCTGCCCCGCTGAGAGCTAATGATACTGGCTCCAGTGCGGCAGCATGAGAGCGAGTATGTGCAGGGACGAGTGTCGGGCATCGTTTGCCCGACACTCGCCCCGTCTAAATGGGCCTTAAATGTTCAATGCAGACTAATAAGCAGCTATCCAGCTCAACAAGGCCCAGATTGGGGTAGGGGTGACTACTAACAAACATGGTGCACTTGTGGTGATACATGGCAATCCACTGCTTTGCCAGTAGGGGTTGTATTTCTGTATGGTGTGGTGCACATATCTATGGCTAACATCCTTGGTATCAGTTCAAATGTGCGGACTATGTTTGTTAGCAGTCACCCCTCCCCCATTCTGGGCTGGGTTGAGCTGGGTGGCTGTTTATTAGTCTGCACTGAACATTTAGCTTGCTCATATTGCAATTTAGCTCTCTGCATGCTACAAGGGTCTATGGTGATTGGGCCTGCCCTGCAGTTTATCAGATGGCACATTTTTGGCTCCCTTTTCTGTGAATTATGGCCAGTGATGTGGGTCTTGAGGGGCACTGTTTTTTCCTGTGGAGAATGCCAAGTAGGCATGAGGAGACTTATAGGCCATGTAGCATTACTCTGGGAAATTTGGTATGCAAATGGCAGTGTGGTACAATGTCTATGCAGCGCCACGATTTGCAGTGTCCGACCTTCTATCAGGCTAAGCACAATAAGGAGAATTTATCATCATGTGAAGTTTTAATGACACTTCACTGACATGTTCTTCCCATTCCCCAGTTTAAAATGCAACAAATGTCACACAATGTTGAAAAATTAGTTTCATCTTTAACCCTTTCCAATCCAATTTGTATCCTGGTTTTCCTAGGGGGCTTACTCTTTTTCTACCGTTATACGACGGCACTATATACTGGCTAAAGCCAGTACTGCATGAGGTGACACGATGGATAGGCTCCGACATCAGAGAGGCTGGCAATATACAGTAAGAGAACCCCGACGGATGTCTTCCAACATCGGAGCTGTACAGCCTTAAATCATAATGTCTTAAGACGTCAGACAGTGGATTGGAAAGGGTTAAAAATTAGAGCTGTGCCTGCATTACCAGCAGCGGCCACTACTAGGCTGTCTGCTTCCTACAGAGAATACAATCCATTGATTTCAATGGGCTCATTTACATTTTTGTATTTTTCACCAGCATTTTGGTTGCATAAAAAAACAACGCCGCATCCTCTAATTTTCTGCAAATTTGTGCTCCAAAGTCCCCATAGAACTTAATGTGGAGTGCGCAAATGTTCACTTGCCAGAATACGCAAGGAGATGCATAATTCTGCTGGAAAAAGAACACATCTGGAACTAAATAGCCATTTCAAGCATCTTTTTTGTCATGTGCAAATAAACATTATTCGTTCCACAAGAATGCCGTGCTGAGGCCTGCACAAATGTGCATACTCCTATGTGAAGGAGCCCTTATAGGGGGCAGTTTGGATATGGTGTACTGTAAGGCTGGGCACACACGAGGCGAAATTGCCATGGAATTTCTGTGCAGACTGTTGGAAATTTTAGTCCGAGACTAAGCAGCAAAGTGGCGGAGATTTGCAAAAATCTCGTCCACGCACTGCAGAAAGTCTGTTGCAGCCAAGCCGCGGTGAAACTAATATACCGCTGGAATTCAGAGCTGCAGTATGTTAATTGCATTGCCATTTCCACTGCAGTCTCTCTCCTCTCAATGGAGAGATGCGAAACAAGTCGCTTTCAAAACCTACGAGATTCAGCAGTGGAAATCTCGCGGAATGTCCGTGTGGTCCCGCTGCAGACATTCCGCAAGACTTCCACGGGATTTCTGCCCCATATGATCGCAGCCTAACTTGTCTAATAGAAAATGCATTCTATCCAACTATTCTATCCCTGGTGTAAGAATACGGCCTCTCAGAATGCAAATCTGCAGAGAATACCTATAAAATATTAATTTCTTATCATTCCTCAACTTTTTTTGTGTATTTTTTATTGATGCAAACTGTAAAATGTCCCAAATGGTATTCAGTACACTATTTCAGTCCCCTCCTGAGAAAAACACATTACAAATGTTTGTTGTTATGCAGCTGTATGCACTTACATTTGCGCTGCAACTGCCCACCCGTTTCACCCACTGCTGGGGCTGCGGTCAGGCATCACTGTCATCCACACCCTGCACAACACACTCCACATATGGCTGCATGCAGTCTGCCCATAGGGCCATTTCACACTCCCTAAACATATTCCTCTCCAATCACCACTCACCGTTGGCTATATTAAGCCCTGCTTCCCTCCGCCACTAGTTCTCACTCCAGTCTTCTTTTTACATTGGCAGCAGCAGTCATGTGGATTGTTTACGTATATAACCGCTGCAGCCAATAGGAGGCCGGACAGGGACGCGTTGGCCGCCTGCAGACGGCCGTGTCGAATCCCGCTGCGAGACCAGACCCGAGCCCCTGCAGGGACCAGAGTGGCACTTACCTCTCCCGCAGCTCTGGCTCTTTGATGTGCCGGCTTGCTGCCAGCTGGCGCATGTGCAGACCAGAGCCGGCGGCCGGGGAGTGACATTTGGAGAAATAGAGCATGCTGCGATTTGTTTTCCGCGCGTGATTTCGCTCGGACAAATTGCGGCCATCTGCCTAGGATTGTGTTTTGTAACGCAATCCTATGGCAGCTTCCACGGGAAAAATTCTGCGCAAAATCCCACCGCGGAATTTCCGCCCGTGTGCAGGGGGCCATTAGTGTTCTCCTGTAAACCTGCCTCAGGGCTTCTACATTAGACCGGCACCACGATAAGTATATTATTTTTATATAATTTGGGGCATGGGAGGCCCACAACTATAAAAAAAACATTATTTGGAAAACCCCTTTAACTTATTTAGGACTAAATAATTTACAGCACTTGCTCCTGGGCTTTAATCCTAGCCGATAGTAAAAATATGGTGGGGATTAAAACTTCTGCTTCTGCAATCAATCAGAAGCAGGTTCGATTGTCAGCTGTTAGTCACAGCTAAGAACCCTCAAGGAGAAGGCAGGAGGAGTTTTTAAACCTTTCTACCTTCTCCTTTATTTAGTACACAGCACTCAATGATGGCTATGTACTAACAAGTGGAAGTGTTTCTTCGACTACGCAAGGCGGCAGTCACGTGACCGTCAGGGGACCTCTGGCACAGCAGATCTACAGGGTCCCAGCAGACTCTGACTAGCTCTGCCAGTGACTAATGTCACTACAGGGGATGTTTTTCCCTGTAACTGGGGCTCCTATAGGATGCGGCTCCAATGGATGCCCCAGCTACAGTGGAAAAGTGTGTAATAAAAACAAAGCAAGTGAAAAAGATATTTAAAAAATAGCCCTATATGTCATGGAAAAAAAATACAGCAAAAATAATTTTGGTAGCTGAAGGAAAAAAAACTAGGGCTGTAAAACTGCCACATGGGTAAAATCGCTAAAAAGAATCTGGTCCTTAGGAGACATAACAATCTGGTCCTTAAGGGGTTAAAGTCCCCAATGACTGGAGGGGGAAGTTAAAAATGCCTTCCTTGATTCTGCTACTAATTTGCTTCTTCCTTGGGACCCTCTTCATTTTACCTATAAGCTCCAGGTACTCTTGTTACTACTTAGACTGTGCATCAGTAGCCAGACACTGTATCCTGCTGTTACTTTTGTGCAGGGCACAGCTATGATGCCCTCCATGGATGGTACCAAAATGTCACACTGAGACATAATAATGTCCACAGTGGACCAACATATACATGTATTTTATCACCAACATAAGGTAGACACAAAAGATAGTAGACACTCTCCCTAACCAAATATGGCTTGGTGGGCCCTGCTTAAAAGCAAGTCTCATACCTAGGAGACCGGTCCTATCCCTAGATAAAGGATATGGAAGGATAAGTAGCAGATGGAAATGCTAACAGAGCTAGCAACAGGTACATAAGAAACAGGAGTCCGCAGTCACACCTCCCACAACAAACATGACGTGGTTCAGGTGTCTGCACACCAAAGGACAGAGGGGATTCAAGTGGCCACCAACAGACAAGGGAATTTAGGTGTCCACCAGTGAATGGAGGAGATTCAGGCGTCAACACACAAACAAACGGTAAAGACAGACAAGACATATACCTGAGACATCTGACCACCATCAGACGGAGGAAACAGACAGAACTAGACTCAGGCATTTGACCACCATCAGACAGAGGAAACAGACAGGACTAGACTCAGGCATCTGACCACCATCAGACAGAGGAAACAGACAGGACTAGACTCAGGCATCTGACCACCATCAGACAGAGGAAACAGATAGGACTAGACTCAGGCATCTGACCACCATCAGACAGAGGAAACAGACAGGACTAGACTCAGGCATCTGACCACCATCAGACGGAGGAAACAGACAGGACTAAACTCAGGCATCTGACCCCCATCAGACAGAGGAAACAGACAGGACTAGATTTAGGCATCTGACCACCATCAGATGGAGGAAACAGACAGGACTAAACTCAGGCATCTGACCACCATCAGACAGAGGAAACAGACAGGACTAGATTTAGGCATCTGACCACCATCAGAGTGGGGAAACAGACAGAACTAGACTCAGGTATCTGACCACCATCGCACGAGTGGAACAAACAAACTGAACTCAGATCAAACATAGAGAACAACAGGCAAATCTATAAACACTATGCATGCACACAGCAGAATAACCAGCACTCATGTGAGGGCAGGACCGCAATAAATACACATCCATTATCACTGATTGGCTGGTTAGGCAAAATACCTCTCTGTGGACCAATCAATTCACATTCCATAGGAGATATTAAAACAGAAAAAGGTAACACAAAACACCAAGGGATTCCCGACTAATGATACCGAAAGAACCTTCTGCAGTGACATAAAAAAGGCATTCAACAGTGCCCAATGTGCGGTCTTGTGGACCGGGCTGACATAGAAACGCCACCCCGGTTCCACTTCCTGATTGTAGTTGGCACACTGCAAGAGATGCATTTTAATTGACTATTGCTGCTCACATGAGCAGTCCTGGCCAAACAGAGCAGCGCGTAATGTCTTAGACTACTGATGCACCTCCAGTGCTCAGTGTTCATCCGGTAGCCTAGGACTCACCATCTTGGAATAACGTAGAAGGGTTCCAGGAACAGGCAAATCTGTGGCCAAATCAGAAGAAAGGATGGCATCGGGTGAAATAACTACCTGGATAACTTTTGTCCCGGGACTGGAGGGTTGCTTTAAAACAGCTTTGCACTGGGAGGGCTTGAACAACAGCAATACATTTGAGATAGAAGAAGGGTACAATATAGTATATTGGGATTAACTGCTGTTACACCTAATTCTTTTTATTATTTAGGTTTTTAGTGGAGTTTGGCTTCAGGTAATTTTAGCTTTCTAACTTTTTTGTAGGTTAGTAGAAATTAGATTTGTGGTTGACATCGCCACTCTTAGTTAAGACTAGTTTTTCTAAAAAATAAAGTGTTCTCTATGGAAAATTTGTGAACACGATGTATGTTGTTACAGGTTGTCTTGTGGTATAATGCATCATGTACTGTTCTATATAATAAAACCAAACATGTGTAATGTGTAGCAGAATTTCTTGTATCTGCATGATTTTAGTAATGGAATATTCATGGAGTTATTTTATAAGCTCATGAACTTTTTTTTTGGCTGTGCCAGCCAATAATTTTTTCTAGTTTCCATTGAAAACAATTCATGTGGTAAACAATCTTAAAGCAGCCCCTGTGCTGACTGTTGTACTAGGAAAAAGTATGGAAAACAAGTTTGTGCATGCCAATCAAATAAACAAATAAAGAATTGTGTCATGTAGCGATACAAGCGGGAGTTGTTTCCAAGCAACCGCTGAGCAGGGTGCCATAACAACGGCTCCAAGAACGTTAAATACCATATAAATAAGTACAGTGATATATCAATGCTGGGGTGCAATGTAAACAGTGTGCCCATATCTCTCCCCTATGCAACGAGCACCAGCTTTATCAGCCTGGCACATACCCTTTAAAAACTTGTCAGAAAACAAGGCCAGGTAGAATATGAAGTTGTTTCAGACTGGACATAATTCACTAAGTAGCAAGGTGATGGAAGACCTCCATAAATGAGTTATTCTTGGTGCGACCCTGAAGGCTCGACTACTTTTGTTGGCATCTTACTGATGGGTGTTAAAAAAGTGACATGAGGCCTGAGAATAATTTACATCATAGACCCACCTAAGAGCGGTTGGTAGCACACAGATGTGATAAACTGTCGGCATTTCTGTGTCCACTACACAGGGAGTGAATTAGATCCCAGGCAACTTAGACCTCCACAGGGCAGCTATATGATAAATCCATGTAGGTTCTACAAAATATGTTTGGGCAATACGTTCGTGTGGGCAACTAAGCACCGGGCCCACATGAACGTGCCCAGAACAGTCTGAGAAACACAAATACAGGAACCTAAAACGGATTTCAGACTGGATGAGCTGACGGAAACACCAACTGGTCAGAAAACTGCATACTGCGGACTGGACTGACGGACAGACGTAACATAAGGACCGACAGATGACCAAATCACTCACCTTGCATCCTTGTACACATAAGCAGATGTTAGCTATAAAAGTTTGAGGTATTGGTACGTACATTGGCCAATGAACTTAAGCCGCAAGGCCACGACAAGGCTCCTCGTGTCTTGTGGTCCCTACACTAGCAAGATACATCTACTAGAGGACCCTAAAGAACACCCTAGCCCAGAAATGGCAGACAACACAGCAGAACAAAGCAGGGACAAACTGACATAAAACAGCCAGAAAATAAATGGAAGAATGGACATGAACCAACAAGACACCTACCACACAGCAACCTGCAATGGACAAGGATACATGACTGCTCACCCTGGACACCAAACAGACACTGACAGGACCTGCGTTTATATGTGAACAAAGACCCGGGGATTGGCTAGCAGGAGATCACCACACCAAGCCTGCTCAATATCATTCCACACCTGTGGGGCTGTGCTGCTAGAAACCATAGTACTACAGGTCCCAGCAGCGCAACCTAACAATATGTAAGGTGTTCCTACTCGAAATGATCTCTCTATGTGCAGGAAGGCTGTCAATCATTGAGCAGGACTGCCCAGTAGACTCCTAAGCCCAAACTGAGCAGAGGTTTAGATGAATAAATTGCAAGTTATATTGAACCTTTTTCCACAAAGCTATATATCTATCTGCTCAGCTCCTCCTCTGAGGAAAAGAAAGAGGAGGAAGAAGCATGGTGGCTCGGTGGTTAGCACTTTTCCTTGCAGTGCTGGACAACATGTGTATGCAGTTTGTATGTTTCACTTTGTTTGCATGGGTTTCTTTTTGTAATAATCGCCTTTATTTATACAGTACATACATTTGTTTAGAAGAAGGAGGCATATAAGAATAAATCATTTAGTAGGTTCAGCCGAGATGAACTGGTAGAGGCTTGGGTTTGCGCAAAGTTCAACCTGAAACAGGGTTTGGCTGTTTTGGTTCACCTAGCACTACTAGTTAGTAGACATTAACCCATTAGTATGCCTACTTTTGTACAAGATATATACTTACTTATAAGGGTTGTGGTAATGCAGTAGCAAGAGTGGCCTGTAGAGGGCCTCGGATTACTGGTTGTTTAGTGAACCTGAAAGAAAGGGTTAACACCTGCTGGGTGTGGCAGGAAGCAATATAAAGGTAGATCCTGTAACACTCTTGAGAGAGAAGTTGGCTGAGAGAGCCAGAGAGGCGGTGAAGGAGCCGAATCAGGAACTGGGAGCCTAAGGTCTGGCACAGACCAGTGAGAGGAAGTGATAGTTCAGTGGAGCTAGGAGCCCTGCTAGCCCGAAGTCCAGTTGGGACCAGCAAAGGCCTTGAGTCAGACAGGGACGACAACCCTTGACTCTCACACCCAGGTGGGGTGCTTACGGACATTATAAGGCCTTGAGTCAGACAGGGACCACAACCCTTGACTCTCACACCCAGGTGGGGTGCTTACGGACATTATAAGGCCTTGAGTCAGACAGGGACCACAACCCTTGACTCTCACACCCAGGTGGGGTGCTTACGGACATTATAAGGCCTTGAGTCACACAGGGACGACAACCCTTGACTCTCACACCCAGGTTGGGTGCTTACGGACATTATAAGGCCTTGAGTCAGACAGGGACCACAACCCTTGACTCTCACACCCAGGTGGGGTGCTTACGGACATTATAAGGCCTTGAGTCAGACAGGGACCACAACCCTTGACTCTCACACCCAGGTGGGGTGCTTACGGACATTATAAGGCCTTGAGTCAGACAGGGACGACAACCCTTGACTCTCACACCCAGGTGGGGTGCTTACGGACATTATAAGGCCTTGAGTCAGACAGGGACCACAACCCTTGACTCTCACACCCAGGTGGGATGCTTATGGACATTATAAGGCCTTAAGTCAGACAGGGACCACAACCCTTGACTCTCACACCCAGGTGGGGTGCTTATGGACATTATAAGGCCTTAAGTCAGACAGGGACCACAACCCTTGACTCTCACACCCAGGTGGGGTGCTTATGGACATTATAAGGCCTTGAGTCAGACAGGGACCACAACCCTTGACTCTCACACCCAGGTGGGGTGCTTATGGACATTATAAGGCCTTGAGTCACACAGGGACCACAACCCTTGACTCTCACACCCAGGGGGGGTGCTTATGGACATTATAAGGCCTTGAGTCAGACAGGGACCACAACCCTTGACTCTCACACCCAGGGGGGGTGCTTATATGGACATTGTTTGCTGTTATGTTTAAACCGCTGATGCTGTGTGCACTGTCACCTACAACAGTGCGAAGTGGCATATGATAAGCTGGACTGTATTTGTGTGCTGAACATCTTTGCTGTGCTAATGAGAAATAAACACTGGCAGGCACCAATTTTAAAGAGAATTCATGTCTGTTGCATTACCTTCATGGGAGGTGCGCAATTTCCGGTCTGAAAGGTCGGCCATCCGCACCTGGGTGACCCCAACATGCCACATGGTGCATAGTAAACTGTCTAAAACATCTCAAACTCCAGAGTTAAAATATTGAAACCTGCAGAGGGTTAAACATACAAAGAGTCAATTTATAAAGCAGAGCAAGTTTATAGCCTCTGTTCCTGCAGTGGTACTTATAAGTCCTCAATCCCTGCACTGCAACGTTCTCCCAGTTTGTTTTGAGGTAAGGACACCATGTGACCTTTGCAGCCAATCAGAAGCTGCAGAGTTCGGGTGCCATTCTCCTGGCACATCCACTCTATTCATTTCAATGAGGCTGATGGAAATTGCCGATCACTTGTACTCAGCTATCTACAGCAGTCCTATTGAAAGTGAATAGAGCAGCACTGTGCATACGTGACCTCCGGTCCTTCCTTCTTACTGCGGGGGAAGGGTACAATAAGCTCACAGTAAGGAGGACACTGGACCCCTGTTCTTGAGGTCATGGAGTCTCAGTGGTAAGAGCCCCCCACCAATCATTAAATTATCCCATATCCTGTGGTTTGCTATGCAAATTGGAGATAGTACAATGTCTCTGCAGCATCACCTATTGCAAGGCAGCTTCTCTATGTGGCCGTACCTGACCTCCTTATATGATTAGGGCTTAAACCCAAAAACTAGAAGGAAAAGATAATCATGTACAGGCAAAGCTGTCTTTTCTGGTTGTTAACCTGGCCTGTGATGTGAAATCACAGAGCTGAGAGAAAAAATGTACAAAGACATTACTCACAGGAAAGGGAGCCAAAAATGCACCATCTGATAAAATGCAGGGCAGGTTCAATCACCATAGACCCTGATAGCATGCAAAGAGCCAAATTGCAATGTGAGCGACCTAAAAGTCAATTGAGAGGAGCACGGGGAGAGCGAGGAGAGAAATCTCCTCCTGCTGCCCCGCTAAGAGCTAATGATACTGGCTCCTGTGCGGCAGCATGAGAGCAAGTATGTGCAGGGACGAGTGTCGGGCATCGTTTGCCCGACACTCGCCCCGTCTAAATGGGCCTTAAATGTTCAATGCAGACTAATAAGCAGCTACCCAGCTCAACAAGGCCCAGATTGGGGTAGGGGTGACTCTTAACAAACATGGTGCACTTGTGGTGATACATGGCAATCCACTGCTTTGCCAATAGGGGTTGTATTTCTGTATGGTGTGGTGCACATATCTATGGCTAACATCCTTGGTATCAGTTCAAATGTGCGGACTATGTTTGTTAGCAGTCACCCCTCCCCCATTCTGGGCTGGGTTGAGCTGGGTGGCTGTTTATTAGTCTGCACTGAACATTTAGCTTGCTCATATTGCAATTTAGCTCTCTGCATGCTACAAGGGTCTATGGTGATTGGGCCTGCCCTGCAGTTTATCAGATGGCACATTTTTGGCTCCCTTTTCTGTGAATTATGGCCAGTGATGTGGGTCTTGAGGGGCACTGTTTTTTCCTGTGGAGAATGCCAAGTAGGCATGAGGAGACTTATAGGCCATGTAGCATTACTCTGGGAAATTTGGTATGCAAATGGCAGTGTGGTACAATGTCTATGCAGCGCCACGATTTGCAGTGTCCGACCTTCTATCAGGCTAAGCACAATAAGGAGAATTTATCATCATGTGAAGTTTTAATGACACTTCTCTGACATGTTCTTCCCATTCCCCAGTTTAAAATGCAACAAATGTCACACAATGTTGAAAAATTAGTTTCATCTTTAACCCTTTCCAATCCAATTTGTATCCTGGTTTTCCTAGGGGGCTTACTCTTTTTCTACCGTTATACGACGGCACTATATACTGGCTAAAGCCAGTACTGCATGAGGTGACACGATGGATAGGCTCCGACATCAGAGAGGCTGGCAATATACAATAAGAGAACCCTGACGGATGTCTTCCAACATTGGAGCTGTACAGCCTTAACTCATAATGTCTTAAGACGTCAGACAGTGGATTGGAAAGGGTTAAAAATTAGAGCTGTGCCTGCATTACCAGCAGCGGCCACTACTAGGCTGTCTGCTTCCTACAGAGAATACAATCCATTGATTTCAATGGGCTCATTTACATTTTTGTATTTTTCACCAGCATTTTGGTTGCATAAAAAACAACGCCGCATCCTCTAATTTTCTGCAAATTTGTGCTCCAAAGTCCCCATAGAACTCAATGTGGGGTGCGCAAATGTTCACTTGCCAGAATACGCAAGGAGATGCATAATTCTGCTGGAAAAAGAACACATCTGGAACTAAATAGCCATTTCAAGCATCTTTTTTGTCATGTGCAAATAAACATTATTCGTTCCACAAGAATGCCGTGCTGAGGCCTGCGCAAATGTGCATACTCCTATGTGAAGGAGCCCTTATAGGGGGCAGTTTGGATATGGTGTACTGTAAGGCTGGGCACACACGAGGCGAAATTGCCATGGAATTTCTGTGCAGACTGTTGGAAATTTTAAGTCCGAGACTAAGCAGCAAAGTGGCGGAGATTTGCACAAATCTCGTCCACGCGCTGCAGACAGTCCGTTGCAGCCAAGCCGCGGTGAAACTAATATGCCGCTGGAATTCAGAGCTGCAGTATGTTAATTGCATTGCCATTTCCACTGCAGTCTCTCTCCTCTCAATGGAGAGATGCAAAACAAGTCGCTTTCAAAACCTACGAGATTCAGCAGTGGAAATCTTGCGGAATGTCCGTGTGGTCCCGCTGCAGACATTCCGCAAGACCTCCACGGGATTTCTGCCCCATATGATCGCAGCCTAACTTGTCTAATAGAAAATGCATTCTATCCAACTATACTATCCCTGGTGTAAGAATACGGCCTCTCAGAATGCAAATCTGCAGAGAATACCTATAAAATATTAATTTCTTATCATTCCTCAACTTTTTTTGTGTATTTTTTATTGATGCAAACTGTAAAAGGTCCCAAATGGTATTCAGTACACTATTTCAGTCCCCTCCTGAGAAAAACACATTACAAATGTTTGTTGTTATGCAGCTGTATGCACTTACATTTGCGCTGCAACTGCCCACCCGGTTCACCCACTGCTGGGGCTGCGGTCAGGCATCACTGTCATCCACACCCTGCACAACACACTCCACATATGGCTGCATGCAGTCTGCCCATAGGGCCATTTCACACTCCCTAAACATATTCCTCTCCAATCACCACTCACCGTTGGCTATATTAAGCCCTTAACGTCCGCCCATATGTCTTTTGATGGCAGCCCTTTAAGGGGCTTTATTCTGCAGTGCCGCTCGGATGACAGCCAGACACTTGCTCTAACACCAGGACCCAAAGAAACCTCTGATGCAATGTCTTTAACCTTTAACACGACCACAGCATGTAAAAGGCTGATAATGGGAGGGGGCTGCCTTTGTCACTGATCGGACCCCCACAATGTGATTACAGGGTCCTGAGGGGATGCTATGGCACCCCGGAGGCTTGAATGTAAACTTTGAGTCTGCCAACTACAGTGGCCTATTGAGGCCCAGCCTCTGGCTGTCATCATAGGCTTTTTAATGCACTGCTACACTGAAGTAAAATAGTGTATTAGGGTAGTGAAAAAAATGCTAATAATCAAGTCCCCCAGTGGGACAAAAGTAGAAAGTTTAAAAAGTATTAAAAAATAGTTTAAAAAAATAAATAAACAAAAATGTTAAAATCCCTTCCTTTCCCCTCTTATTGTGGAAAAAAAATAAAAATCACATATGTGGTATTGTTGCATTCGTAATGACCCAGAGAAAAAAGCTAGTACATTATTTAACCCGCGGAGTGCATATAATGTAAAAAGATAACAAAAATCATGGCAAAAAATGAAATAGAAGGTGATAAAAAACATCACCTTGATCAAAAAATGGTACTATTAAAAAGTACAATTCTTGCCGCCAAAAAAAACCTTTTCACAGTATTGTTGACCAAAAAGAAAAAATGTTGGGGGTTGTTGAATGCAGCCATAAACAAAAAGTACTTAAAAAAAAAAAAAAGAAGTGTGGAAGAGTTGCAAGAAAAAAATAACTATATAAATTTGGTATTGACATAATTGTACTGGGCTGTAGAATTATTTCAACATATTATTTAGGGCTCTGTCAAACGGGCGTTTTTAGATGCGTTTATTTGGCCGAAAAAAAAATTGCATTTAGCGTGTTAAAAAATCGCGTGACCACCTCCATTGACACCCACATGTTCTATCTTTTGTAGAAGCGAATTTTATGCACATGTAAAAATCAGATATGTGACTGCTACAATTGAAAAGCATTGCTTCTATATAGATGCGAACCACAAACGCAAAAAACATGCGCAGCAAAAAACGCCCGTCTGACTGAGCCCTTATACTACACAGCGAACATTGTTAAAAATGAAAATAGAAAACATTCCAGAATTGCAAATTTTGTTATTCTTGCTTTTAGAAAAAAATGGAATAAAATGCTATCAAAATGTTATATGTTCCCGAAAATTAGATAAATGAAGACTAGAGTTCATCCCGCAAAAAACAAGACCTTATAGAGCTCCATCGATGGAAAAATAAAAATGCTATGGCTCTTGGAATGTGGCAACACAAAAGCAAATCTTTTTTTTTTAAAGTGTTGTTTTTCGCGTACAAAAATAGCAAAACATAAAAAACTGTACAAACTTGGTATAACCAGAATCGTTCTAAGAAATCACATTATTTATTTTACACACTGAACGCCATAAAAATGAAATAAAAAAAGGAATCGCAGAATTTTATTTCCCCCAATCCTCCTCAAAAAATTAATAAAAGTTATACAATACATTATATGTCCCCAAATATGATGCCATTAAAAAATACAACTTGCCCCGCAAAAAACAAGCCCTCATATGGCTATGTGAACGGAAAAATTAAAAAGTTATGGCTCCTGGAATGCAACAATAAAAAAAAATGAAATATTAGTTGGTCATTAAGGTGCAAACAGGTATTGTCAGTAAATGGGTTAAGCATCCTACCCCTATGGATGCCTAAGCAAATTGGTCCCATACACTCTGTGACAAAGTCCCAGTAAGTTCATTGTTCTTCTTCTGATTTGTGCCTACTTTCTGACCTGCACAGGGGCCTTTCTCAAGTGGAGAAAGACCCCTGCGTGGGTCGAGACGTCGGTCTGTGTGACATGGAATAAATAAAGAGGCATCATGCCGATGCACTTGTATTGAAAAACGCTCAGGTTGCTGCTCACTGATTTTCAAATATGCTTATGTGGATTGATTGGAATCAGTGGAGTCTGGTTTCCTTTCTGGTGAAGCTGTGCAACACATGAAGATCTCCCACTAGTGTGGTTAACCTTTGCAGTGCTGCTGTGAACTCTTACTTTCTGACCTGTCTGACTCCTGTACTCTCTAACCTCGGCTACATTTCCTGGACTCTGATGTTTGCCTGCAGTGACCTTTGCCTGGATACTTTATTAAAGTTTTGCTGCCAGCTCTGACACCGGCTTCTACAACATATACTGGTGAGACATATGCCAAAAAACTTTCTTTGCATTTCTTTGGTCTTTGAAGTCTGTGGGCTTCAACATGAACTGTATGTGGAGAACACTTAATCACCTAACGTAGAGCCCTAGTACAGTGTCTAAGACTGTTAGGGTTTTATGCTGTTATAGGGGATTAATCACTAATCAAAAGGTGAATTTTGAGTAATTTTTTTACCAACAGGTAGGCATTAGAGATGAGCGAGTATACTCACTAAAGGCAATTGCTCGAGCAAGCATTGCCTTTAGCGAGTATCTCCCCCGCTCGAGACTGCAGGTTCGGGTGCTGGCGCGGGGGAGCGGTGAGTAGCGGCTGTCAGCAGGAAGGAGCGGGGGGGGGGGGGGAGAGAGGGAGAGAAAGATCTCCCCTCTTTTCCGCCCCGCTCTCCCCCGCAGCTCCGTGTCCGCTGCCAGCACCTGAACCTGCAGTCTCGAGTGGGGGTGACCTTATAGGAGAACGATCGGTCAAAAATAGGACTTAAATGCAGAATAAGGTGACCGCTCATTATGAATCTTGGTATTTGTATGGTGCTAACTTGTTACACAGCGCTTTCGGGTAATTATTGCTTATTGCCCCCCACCAGGCTGGATTCTCATTTTGCCAACCTCAGAGGGATGTTGGGCCGGCTGCCTGACGCATGCAGGGATCGAACTTGCAGCCTTCGGGTCGTGGGCGAGAGCTTGCACTCTGTGCCACACGAGGCGATGTTTGTTATGTCACAGATGAGATAATATTGGGAACATAAGAGAGTAAATCATATTGATATATATGAGGGTAGATAAGATTCCCAGGCATTGATGAATGAATCACATGATGCCTTGGAGTGGGTGGTGATAAGCAATTCCAACCCACTTTAACCCCTGCATAGCCTTTGTATGTCACCAGTGGATCCGGAATGGTCTTTTAACACTGTGAGGTATGTATGTGCACACTTAGGGTTAAGTAATTAATGATGGGTGAGATGTTGTGTCCACACCTGATTAGTATGTGTCATTATGTCTTTTGGTATATATGTGTGTCATTGTATGTTTGCTGTCTAAGCTTGAGAAAGGCCTAAGTAGTGGCCGAAACGTCGCTGGTCTTTTTTATGGAGGAATAAAGGTTGAAAATTATTTGAAATTACATCTGATGCTGCCTGGTCTACACTTTGCAACTCTGATGACTACAAGGTTTTGATCCGGACCAAACTGGGCTGGTGCATCCATTTACTCCTCACTGCTTATACAGCAGAATATCAGAATCTGATCACATAGATTCTATGAGAGTGCTGCAGTTGACTTACACGGTTTATTCGAGCGGAGGAGATACTCGCTAAAGGCAATGCTCGCTCGAGCAATTGCCTTTAGCGAGTATACTCGCTCATCTATAGTAGGCATTATTTCAAAGAAAGTTGGGGAATAGGATTTCATTATATTACATATCTACTTCTTTCAGAATTCCAACTTTTCACATACATAATTCATATACATGATTACTATGGTTAATTTGATTAAGTTCCCATTAACTGGCTTACAGTTAACATAAGAAAAGCGATGGAGTATTTTATAGTCTGATCCGGCATGTCTGCGCACATTCTAAGCCTATTAAGTGTGTCTGTTATAGTTTGCCTTTTTCATTTCTCTTTAGTATGTTATCTGCTCTTATGGCTACCTACAGGAACCCCTTCATACGTATTGATAATGGAGCAGTTTATCAAACAATACATGTGTTTTACCTCTATAATGTAACTTTTCCCCAAATGTACCAGATAAATATGTGATTACATTTTTTTTACCTTTTTAAAGGGAATCACCCTATTGGCATGCATTGACTAATATGCTGCACATAAGGTTCTCTAGGCTGGAACACTGGAACACAAATGTTGAATGTGTATACTGTATGTTGTAGCCATAATGGGGAAACCAAAAGACTGTTTTCAGGGCTCTCCTGTACTTTCATATACTTTCAGTTTCAAACAGAGGCACATAGAGGTTGTTTCTGGGGGATTCCATAGAAATCAGACAATAAAAATGATCGTAGTTCCAATGGACATATTATCAAGGTATCTCCACCAAGAAGCAATGCTTCCAGTTGAGACTTTCCCAGACATGGTGTCGCACTGAAGGTAGTATACGGAAGTGCATGGATTCCCTGCAGCTGGTATTGCATAGCTGAAGAGAAGTCTGTGTGTCTCCATACAGTTTCTTGCACCAAGTTGTGCAAGTGAAGGTGATGCAATGCAGATTTCAGAATATGATGCAGCAGATGGAATAAGCAAATTCTACAATATTTATTTAAGAACATGGAAATAAAAGTAAACTATGTAATAATAATAATTAAGCAATTGAACTTTTACCTTCAAGTACATAGGGGCTATCTTCTGCTAACTGAAATGTAGAAATAGTATGTCAATGCCTTGTGAGCAATTCGTATAACAGTAATGCCTTGAGAATAATGTAAAAAAAAAACGCTCAACTAATATCGGTACTGATTATGAAATATAATTCATAGCACGCCATCATCCCTAATTTCGTCCTTTTATTCCCCTTGCAAGACATCTAAGTCCACAATCAGAAAGGGTTCAGGCGATAGTCACTTGGTAACAGTCCAATTTTCTTAGGTCAGTCTCTGTCCTCTGTAGCAGGCCTGCTAGCTAATTATATTAACCCTTCTTGGTGTGCACAACCAGTGTCCCTTATGAGACTGGCCTCACCTACGATTGAATTTGAGCGATAATCGCGCAGTATGAATGCAAAAAAAATGCTCACTATTCATAATAGGTATCACCTTGCTTTTATCCACCCAAACAATGAAAATATTTAGTTATTTTTCCCATATGATGGACGACATAAATTACAATTTTAAAAAATGTCATAATTGCTATTTTTTGTCTCTCAAAAAATGCTACAAAAAGCAATCAAAAAGTCTTATGTACCGCAAAATGGGAGATATAAAAACAGCACACTTGGCTAATGCATCTCCTAAAGACTCCTATAAGACATGCAAAAAAGCTAATTCAATGCCCTCAGGTCTTTTTGCATCTCAAAAAGAGTTCAATGCAAGTGCCTGTGAACAAGTGGCCAACTATTTTATGGGAATGTGAGACTTTGAACTCCTGCTCTTGGGATTGGTGGGAGTTCCAGAGGTTGGTCACTCCTGATCTCGGATTGTTGGGAAACTAGAGGTTGCACACTACTGTTCTCAGATTTGTGAGGGTTCCAGAGGTTGGGCACCCCTGCTCTGGGATCGGTGGGAGTTCCAGAGATCGAGCACCCTGCTCTCAAATTGGCAGGAGTTTCAGAGGTTGAACACCTCTACTCTGAGATTGGTGGGGATTCCAGAGATTGAGCACTCTTACTCTTGGGAATGATACAGTGTCCAGAGCTTGGGCACCCCTGCTCTGGAATTGGTGGGGCTTCCAAAGGTTGGGCACCGGTACTCTGGGATTGGTGAGGATTACATAGATCGACCACTCTTACCCTTGGGATTAATAGAGTTTCCAGAGTTTGGGCACCCCTGTTATGCAATTGGTGGGGGTTCCAGAGGTTGGGCACCCCTACTCTGGGATTGGTGAGGATCGATCACTCTTACTCCTGGGATTGATAGAATTTCTAGAGCTTGGGCACCCCCGCTCTGGGATTGGTGGGGGTTTCAGAGGTTGGGCACCCCTACTCTATGATTGGTGAGGATTTCAGAGATCGAGCACTCTTGGTCTTGGAATTGATGGAGGTTCCAGAGCTTGGGCGCCCCTGCTCTGGGATTAATGGGGGTACCAGAGGTTGAGCACCTTTCCTCTTGGGATTGATAGGGGTTCCAGAGGCCGGTCACCCATTCACTTGATTTCTATGACATAATGAGGTTTACATGAGACCTGTAAACTCTTTGAGTATTAGATGAAAGTCAAACCTTTATAAAGAAGCAAAAGTATATACCGGTATTTCGGCATTTCTGTGATGTTTGCCTCCAGGACCTCCCACCTTAAAACTATGTTGCTTTCAAACTTCTCTTATGACTGGCACAAACAACAACTTTCAGTAGCAGTACAAGAGGTTAAAATAATAGTTTATTTTTTCCCAATGAATGCACTTCTCAGGTTTCAACTTCAACCAATCTCAATAAACACAAAGCTATACCACAAAGACAGACCATAACATAAAAGAACAAAATAAAAAGCAGAATGAAAAACAAGCAAACAAAATGACACCTATTAAACCCTGCAGTTGCCAGGCTACTGACTGTGTCTGTGACACAATCCTCATGCTTTTCCTTTAGGAAGGCTGCATTATCCTGCGAGCAGGCAGGGTCCCTCCATCTCTCTGCTGCTGGAGAGAACGCAGGATACGGCAGTCTTCTGGAAGCCGCTGCAATCTGGAATGGACATGGAAATCCTTAAGTGGTTCACAAAATATGACACATATGCAAAGGTAGGGATTCTTCCTGCAGATGGTTAACGACGCACCATGTATTTCCTTCGCAGGATTGGGGCTTTTTTTATAGACCGCTGCCTTTTCATTCCAGTTTTAATATTGGCTTCTATAAATAGTCGCAGACGGGAGCTGAATTTACTGCTGGAGACGCCGGATACAAAGCAGAATAGGTTTTTCGCTCTGCTTTCTTCCATCTCCGTGGAAACTGAAATAATCTTTGATATCAGCTGCTCTTGCAGTGCGAATATTCCCCGACTATCCTGGATAGGTTAGCAGCTCGCTTATTATTCCTGGGAGGTATGCCGTGTGCTAAAAAAAGCTGCAGCCATTCAATAATAGGAGCTAGGTGACGCTGGGATCCCTGCTGGAAGGTGTTGGTTTTCATCTATTCTAAAACCTATTTGTCCAGCCCTCTACTGCCATTTTGTTCAGTTTGATCCGGTGAATGATGTTTCCAGCAACTTACGATGTGCATGGAGGTGCGTCTGCAAAGTGTCATGTCTGAGAGCTGTCAGCGGGATGTGTTTAATCCATTTTGCTGCCAAGTGAGGAAGCAGCGGAGGGAATCAGCATCTGGGAAGTGTATTTCTTACCCGTACTTAGCCGGATCGCCTACGGACTTGCGTTTCGCGCCCTTCAGGTACGGTAATGGGGGATGATTTGGGTCAATGTAGCTTTTTGGAATATTTAAAAAACACAACTGGTTTCTTAGAACAGCAGACTTTGTCTCCAAATGTAACTTTTTGTAATACTTTTACATATAAGTGAGTTTGCCAAAAACATTTGGGAATTGGATGTCCAGCAATCCCCTAATATTCCTATGAATAGAATCGCACACACAGTGAAAGCGGTACAATAATAGAAGAGAGCGGCTAGGATACATTGTAATATTATGTGAGCTGCCTGCTACATTGGGAAGCTTGACTGTGCTAGATAGATGTATACAAGCTTATACCGTACGTGTTTGTATGTCTGTGAAATGTCTGATTCCTGGACGGAGCGCCTCATACAGGTACACAACTGGCAGACAATGTTACTTCTCTCAAGGTAAAAAGTTTTCTCTTCTTTAGGGCTTTAACCGACAAGCGCAAGCACAAATACGCTCGCCGCAATGGAGAATATTTGCGCACCCCACACTATTATGAGTGCAAAAAAAAGAAAAGAAGAAAGATAGAGAAGGACCCATCTTTTCCCGCACGTATAAAAAATATGCGCGAGAAAGATAAGGCAAGGCCTATTTTTTTGGCGCATAGGAATTGCATACGCAAAACACGCTCGTGAGAATGAACCCATTGAATTCAATGGCTTTGCTTTGTCAAGTTTGGGGGCGGTGATTTTCACATGCGCAAAAAGCTCCACAAACATGGCCATCTGTTTAAGTCCTTAGGGGTTTGACAAACAAACATGATATGCTGCGATTATGTGTGCAGGAGATTCCCATGCCCATTAGGTGAAGAATAACATCCATTGATTTCAATGGGTGCATTCTCATATCTTTTTTTGCACCTGTTGTTTTCTCTGGTGCAAAAGAATATGAATTGCCCTTTCTTAAGCATATTTGCGCACCAAGGAGCCCCATAGAGGTCTATAAAAGGTGCACAAACACGCAAATTTGTGCACATGGCTATGCGCTAAATGTTAGGCAAATTAGCCTTTTAAATCAGGGTAGGGCGATTCCCCCGCCCATGTGAATGATGCCTCCATATTTGTGTAGGCACGAGCGCAAAATACACTCATTCACTACGCAAAAAAATTACGCGTGTATTATGTTATGCGCTCACCTGTTGAAGCCCTTGCTTTGAAGGGATTTACTCCCATTTTTGGCTGCTCTCATCTATATGAATGTAGGCAGTTGTTCTGAATGTAGGCAGCTGCAAACATATTTGCACATAAGTCACAAATTGTACATTCACACAGAGAATGCGGCAGACCAATCACATGTTTTGTGTGTAGTTTTGCGGCAATGATACGGCTTTCTGCTGTATCTTTTCTGGACTGTGTGAGTTTACCTTTAAGGTAATTTGTCTCCTCGAACACCCACAAACTACAGTAATAAGTGAATAGTGTATCAAGGACAGGGACAACAAATCTGTAATTTGTATCTTTATCCTCACTCCCATTCCCCACTGTGCACCCGCAAGCTAACCACTCACCGCTAGCTGATGCATCGTTTTGAATAACTAGCCATGATACGTCATAGTACATAGTCTTACATACCGTGTTTCCCCCGAAAATAACACCTCCTCCGATAATAAGCCCTACCTTGATTTTCAGGAGATGGAGGGCTTGAAATATCAACCCTCCCCCGAAAATAAGCCCTAGCTACACTACATAAAAAACTAAATAAAATACCTTGCAGTCTCGCTGCTCTCTAGGCACTCTGGCAGTCATCCATGTCGTCCTTGGTCCTGAGCCAATCACAGCAAACTCTTGCTGAAGGCGGTGTATTCAACCCTCGTTACCAGGAAGAGAATGCTCTTTTAGCGCTGAGGACGACACAGAAGACTGCAGGAGCACCTGGACAGCAGCGAGAGGGACCGGGACGGCGCCTGCTAGGTAAGTTTTAAGACATCCACCAAAAATAAGACACTGTGCCTCTTTTGGGGCAAAAATTAATATAAGACAGTGTCTTATTTTTGGGAAAACGCGGTAGCATATAATCATGATGCACTAGTCTCTCTATTATTGCATGCACTCATTAGACCTCTTTGTGCATCGCTTGGCTGTCTTTTGGGTGCACAGTGAGTACGCGGTCATGCGCAGTACAATTTTGCTGCCATATGCGGCTGTAAAAAGGGCCGGGTTCAAAGCTGGAGTTCACTTAACCCTTTGCAATCCATTTTTGGATTCAGAGTTTCCTAGGGGGCTTAGTCTTTCTGTCATTATACAATGGCACCATCTGCGGGCTAGAGCCAGTACTGCAGTATTGGACATGCTGGAGAGGCCCCCGACAACAGAGCAGCCAGTAATCTACAGTAATAATACTCTGCTGGACGTCTTCCAATATCGGAGCTGTACAGCTTTCAATCAGAATGTCTTTAGACGTCAGACAGTAGATTGGAAAGGGTTAAAGCCGTGTGAAAAGGTTTTCCGAGTTTAAAAAATCAAACAAGTGATTGCGAAAAATAATACCGTGTTTCCCCGAAAATAAGACAGTGTCTTATATTAATTTTTATTCAAAAAGGTTTAACTTTTTTACATGTATAGCTGCCTGGAAACTATTTAAATTGACTTTTTTAATTAACTGTTAGCAGGGCTTAATTTTGGAGTTGGGCTTATATTTCAAGCATCCTCAAAAAGCCTGAAAAATCATTTTGCATCCTCAAAAATTCAGGAAAATCATGCTATGTCTTATTTTCAGGGAAACAGGGTATATATATGTACACACTGATCTTTTATGACCATCTCCAGGCCAGAAAAATGATTCAGTAAAATTAGGAATCGTGGTTATAATGCAGAGATGTCAGACATTTCGAATATGCAAAATATTTGGGGCAAACCAACGTGGAGGTCCCTTTGTATGTTGCCCATTGGCTTACTTTGTAGACGCTGGCAGTATTTTTAAAATGGCTCTGCAGGCTTTCCTTTGTTCTTAGTGCAATAAATGAAGATATTTCCCAGTAACCCACATTCTAATGAAGTTTGTTGTACCAAGTCGGCCACAGAAAATTAGCCCAGCACCACACTCTTATGAAACCCATCTAGGCTGGCTCTCCGGACGGGACTCTCATAGCGTGGCTGTGGGCAACAAAGACAGATTTTCTTTTAGACAGTTTTCATAAGAGTGGGGTGCTGGGCTTCTTTTTTATGGTCCACCCTGTAGATGCTAAGGTGATGATGAGTGACTGTGAGGCATGGTGTGTAGTTACATTTTGCATACACATGAGGGCAGAGTTGTTTTGATTACAAATCACAACACATTAGGCTATGGCCGCTCTCACATGGCCGAGAAAATTGTGCGAGATTTGTGCGTTGCGAGATTCACGAATCTCACACAAGTATGAACTCCAATCTTTTGAATGAAGTCAGAAACATGCTTTGCTCTATAGTGGTATGCTTTATCTTTGTGTGTTCCTCAGAACGCACTGCTCATTGCTTTCAGTGGGACAGTACAAACCATCACATGCTGTGCGATGAACAGGCAAGTGTAATGTGAGGTTTCCAATTGAAAACAATAGGAAACAGTTGCTGGAGGATCACTACTTTACTGGAGTCACGGGGGGCATTTGTGAAAGGAAAATACCTTGCCATCCCTGTGTAAAACGCACGCTGGCGACTCCAATATCTCTGCTTGTAGGAAGACTAAGGGTTCATGCACATCAGCATTGGAGGTTCTGTTTGCAACCTCCTCTAAAAATTGAACAAAATAGCGCAGCACTATTTCATCATGTAAATTCCATCAAAATTCCAGAATGCTGTCCAGAAATCAAACCGACTCCATTATAGTCAACGGGGTCAATTCAATGCTGTTCAGTTCCATTCAGCCAGTGAGCGCATGCCCAAGTGTAGGTAGCCTTATTGATAAACAGTTTTGATAAATTAGGTTTATTGTGTGTGAAACCATGCAAAAGCCACCTTTATACAAACATATTACAACCGTAATACCCTGTTTCCCTGAAAATAAGACATACCCTGAAAATAAGACACAGCATGATTTTCCAGAATTTTTGAGGATGCAAAATGATTTTTCAGGCTTTTTGAGGATGCTTGAAATATAAGCCCAACTCCAAAATTAAGCCCTGCTAACAGTTAATTTAAAAAGTCTATTTAAATAGTGTCCAGGCAGCTATACATGTAAAAAAGTTAAACCTTTTTGAACGAAAATTAATATAAGACACTGTCTTATTTTCGGGGAAACACAGTACCAACAAGTGTCCTGCCAGCCCAACCACAGGCATTGATGGCTGGGTGCATATAAGCAAGAATATGTTGCCCGGGTAGGGGCCAATTGAATAGAAGGCCAATCAGTGCTTTATGCAGACATATGTTGTGGCCCCTGGGCAGGATAGAACAATAGTTAAGATATGTTTTTCTACATTTCCCTCTCCTTAAGCATCTGGCATTATATAATTAGTGTTCATAGACTCATACAATTGATTCACTTCTTAAGCGCCCAGAGAAAAAACACTTTTATTGACTCAGCAAAGTTTGTGTCCTAATTTACCCCTGAAAATCCTTATTCCCAGAAGAGATCTCACAATGAGCTTTAGTGGAATTAGTCACCTCCATCACTGTCATTGAAATCAACATGAGACGTGCCTGCAGTTACAAGCACCGGCCACTACACAGAGGTCGGCACAGAAACTTTCTCTGCTTTCGCTCCGACCTCTGTGTATTTGCGGTGCTGACAGCATGCGCCTGCACAGCTGATCGGTTGGGTTCCCGAGCGACAAACCCCAGACGATCAACTATTGGTGACCTATCCTGAGTTACAGCAGACATAGTTGGAAAATCACCAATTAATGAATTCAAACATGCCTGGGATAAGCATCTGTCGAACCTAAGAGAGATAATATGAGCAGAATGGATGGACCACGTGCTGTTATTCTTCCGTCAGTTTTTTAGATTTCTTAGATACCTTCAACTTGGTCATTTGTTAGATTTGGGCAGAGATCAACCTTTCCTTGTCATTTGCATTCAGTTTTCATTATCAAAAATTGTCTCTTAAACAGTTTACAGACATCAAAACATTTCCTGTTCTGCTTCTTTATTGTCCCCTTTTCAGATCCACAACGAATACCGAAAATACCCCTCCTAGTCTTCTGACCTGTTATTTATATCACTGCATTATTTAAAGATTTTTTATAGTATTTTAGCATGGGTCCACCTAATTGGAGTTTGCTAGATGCTTAAGGCCCATATAGACACAACGATTATTGCTCACAATTCGCTCAAAGCCATCTTTTGAGCGGTAATCATTGTGTGTAATTGCACTGACATTGTGCAGTTTTCATTATCCCGTCGCTCATCGTTGTCTTTCAGCATGCTATTATTTCAGCATACTATTGTTTCAGCTGTATCCCGCTCCCTGATGACAGGCGGGTTATGAAGAATGCAGCTTTCCAGCTGCATTTTCCATACCCCTGCACGGAGCGCTCGGCTGTATAACAGCCGTGCGCTTTGTACAGAAAACAGCTGGATGCAGAAGACAAGCGGGGCCACCCCGCTTGTCTTCTGCATCCTGCGCTCAGAGCGCTCGGCTGTATAACAGGCGGGCCCTTGAAGCGGGGAACAGTTGGATGCAGAAGACAAGCGGGACACCCAGCTTGTCTTCTGCATCCTCCCCTCAGAGCGCTCGGCTGTATAACAGCTGGGTGCTCAGAGCGGGGAACAGCTGGATGCAGAAGGCAAGCGGGGAAACCCCACTTGTCTTCTGCATCCTCCGCTGTATGCTGGGCGCTCCCAGCGGGGAACAGCTGGATGCAGAGAGCAAGCGGCCCCCCGCCTGTTCTCTGCATCCTCTGCTGGCAGCGCTCGGCTGTATGACAGCCAGGCGCTCCCAGCGGGCAACAGCGAACCTCCGGAGCGCAAGGTGATCGCTCAACGTTTGAGTGATAATCCTGCGATGTAAATGATATAACGATTATCGCTCAAAAGACATCTTTTGAGCTAATCGTTGTGTCTAAATGGGCCTTTAGTTATTATAGGCCTTCTCTCATCAGAGGTAACCCTCTTAAAAATGGCAATCGACTGGTCCTCCCCTTTAGGCCACTTTCAGATGAGTGTATTTTAGCTCCATATTTGGTCTGTGTTTAGCAGACTTTGGTAAGGAGCTAATGGAAATCTATGTATCTAGTGACATGGTCGTATTTTTCACAGTGTTTTTTTTTTATTTTTTAATGCAACACGACCTATTTTTTTTGTTTTTACCTCCGTATTGGTATTATTTTCTATTGGACACATACGGATTAGTATTTGCCCAGTAGAAGATAGAATATACAAAGGCAAAAACAGACCAAGTACTGATGAAATACTGATGACATATTGTTGTAATATCATCTGTAACATGTCCTTTCTCCTCTCCCTAAGCAAAGCCTCCTCTCTAGCGTTTCTGACCCACGTCATAGGCCTCTCACTAGCAAAGCCAGACTCCTACTGCACACTGAAGAGGGGCAAACACTAGAGATGAGCGAGCGTACTCGTCCAAGCTTAATACTCGTTCGAGTATTAGGGTGTTCGAGATGCTCGTTACTCGAGACGAGTACCACGCGATGTTCGAGTTACTTTCACTTTCATCTCTGAGAAATTTGCACGCTTTTCTGGCCAATAGAAAGACATGGAAGGCATTACAACTTCCTCCTGAGATGTTCCAGCCCTATACCACCCCCCTGCAGTGAGTGGCTGGGGAGATCAGGTGACACCCGAGTATTAAAATCTGCCCCGCCCGCGGCTCGCCACAGATGCATTCTGACAGAGATCAGGGACAGTGCTACTGGTGCTGCTGCTGCTATAGGGAGAGCGTAAGGAGTTATATTAGGCTTCAAGAACCCCAACGGTGCTTCTTAGGGCCACATCTGACCGTGTGCAGTAATGTTGAGGCTGCTGTGAGCAGTGTTGCACTTTTTTTTTTGTCTATCGGGCGTGCAGAGCATTGCGTCCTCAGTCTGAAGTCATTGTACAGAGTATAGGCCTAGTACTGGTGAGGCAGGGACAGTGGTACAGGGAAAGAGATATACAGGCTATATAGGCAGTGGGCTTTTTCAAAAAAATTGGGGAAAAATAGTATATTTGGGCTGCCTGTGACCGTCTTCAGTGTACTGCGTGTCTGGTGGGGGTAGTAGTACTAATTAATACGCAGCTAAGCGTTACAGCAGGCTTGACTGCTTCTGCGCTGTGAATTCCACTAGCTGAGTCATACGCACCTACGTCACAGTGCAGGCGTGCGCAAAATTGTTTGCTGGCTCTGCTGTGCGTTCCGTAAGTAAAGTCAGCCTCCAACCACTGGCTAATAAGCGGCACATTTAATTACAGCATTCTGTTTCTGCTCTACTTGTAATACACCATGCTGAGTGGTAGGCCTAGAGGACGTGGACGCGGGGCGAGGACGCATAGGCCCAAGTCAGGGTGTGGGCACAGGCCGAGCTCCTGATCCAGGTGTATCGCAGTCGACTGCTGCGGGATTAGGAGAGAAGCAAATTTCAGGGGTCTCCAGATTCATCTCACAACTAATGGGTCCACGCGGTAGACCTTTATTAGAAAATGAGCAGTGTGAGCAGGTCCTGTCGTGGATGGCAGAAAGTGCATCCAGCAATCTATCGACCACCCAGAGTTCTACGCCGTCCACTGCTGCAACTCTGAATCCTCTGGCTGCTGCTCCTCCTTCCTCCCAGCCTCCTCACTCCATTACAATGACACATTCTGAGGAGCAGGCAGACTCCCAGGAACTGTTCTCGGGCCCCTGCCCAGAATGGGCAGCAATGGTTCCTGTCCCACCTGAGGAGTTTGTCGTGACCGATGCCCAACCTTTGGAAAGTTCCCGGGGTCCAGGGGATGAGGCTGGGGACTTCCGGCAACTGTCTCAAGAGCTTTCAGTGGGTGAGGAGGACGAAGACGATGAGACACAGTTGTCTATCAGTGAGGTAGTAGTAAGGGCAGTAAGTCCGAGGGAGGAGCGCACAGAGGATTCGGAGGAAGAGCAGCTGGACGATGAGGTGACTGACCCCACCTGGTTTGCTAAGCCTACTGAGGACAGGTCTTCAGAGGGGGAGGCAAGTGCAACAGCAGGGCAGGTTGGAAGAGGCAGTGCGGTGGCCAGGGGTAGAGGCAGGACCAGACCGAATAATCCACCAACTGTTTCCCAAAGTGCCCCCTCGCGCCATGCCACCCTGCAGAGGCCGAGGTGCTCAAAGGTCTGGCAGTTTTTCACTGAGAGTGCAGACGACCGACGAACTGTGGTGTGCAAGGTTTGTCGCGCCAAGATCAGCCGTGGAGTCACCACCACCAGCCTCACCACCACCAGCATGCGCAGACATATGATGGCCAAGCACCCCACAAGGTGGGACGAAGGCCGTTCACCGCCTCCGGTTTGCACCACTGCCTCTCCCCCTGTGCCCCAACCTGCCACTGAGATCCAACCCCCCTCTCAGGACACAGGCACTACCGTCTCCCGGCCTGCACTCACACCCTCACCTCCGCTGTCCTCGGCCCCATCCAGCAATGTCTCTCAGCGCAGCGTCCAGCCGTCACTAGCGCAACTGTTTGAGTGCAAGCGCAAGTACGCCGCCACGCACCCGCACGCTCAAGCGTTAAACGTGCACATAGCCAAATTGATCAGCCTGGAGATGCTGCCGTATAGGCTTGTGGAAACGGAGGCTTTCAAAAACATGATGGCAACGGCGGCCCCGCGCTACTCAGTTCCCAGTCGCCACTACTTTTCCCGATGTGCCGTCCCAGCCCTGCACGACCACGTCTCCCGCAACATTGTACGCGCCCTCACCAACGTGGTTACTGCCAAGGTCCACTTAACAACGGACACGTGGACAAGCACAGGCGGGCAGGGCCACTATATCTCCCTGACGGCACATTGGGTGAATTTAGTGGAGGCTGGGACCGAGTCAGAGCCTGGGAACGCTCACGTCCTACCCACCCCCAGAATTGCGGGCCCCAGCTCGGTGCTGGTATCTGCGGCGGTGTATGCTTCCTCCACTAAACCACCCTCCTCCTCCTCCTACGCAACCTCTTTCTCGCAATCAAGATGTGTCAGCAGCACGTCGCCACCAGTCGGTGTCGCGCGGGGTGGCAGCACAGCAGTGGGCAAGTGCCAGCAGGCCGTGCTGAAACTACTCAGCTTAGGAGAAAAGAGGCACACAGCCCACGAACTGCTGCAGGGTCTGACAGAGCAGACCGACCGCTGGCTTTCGCCGCTGAGCCTACAACCGGGCATGGTCGTGTGTGACAACGGCCGTAGCCTGCTGGCGGCTCTGCAGCTCGGCAGCCTCACACACGTGCCATGCCTGGCCCACGTCTTTAATTTGGTGGTTCAGCGCTTTCTGAAAAGCTACCCACGCTTGTCAGACCTGCTCGGAAAGGTACGCCGACTCAGCGTACATTTCCGCAAGTCCAAGACGGACGCTGCCACCCTGCGGACCCTGCAACATTGGTTTAATCTGCCAGTGCACCGACTGCTGTGCGACGTGCCCACTCAGTGGAACTCTACGCTCCACATGTTGGCCAGGCTCTATGAGCAGCGTAGAGTTATAGTGGAATACCAACTCCAACATGGGCGGCGTAGTGGGAGTCAGCCTCCTCAATTCTTTACAGAAGAGTGGGCCTGGTTACCAGGTCCTTGGAAACTTTGAGGAGTCTACCCAGATGGTGAGCGGCGATGCTGCAATCATTAGCGTCACCATTCCTCTGCTATGCCTCTTGAGAAGTTCCCTGCAAAGCATAAAGGCAGACGCTTTGCGCTCGGAAACGGAGGCGGGGGAAGACAGTATGTCGCTGGATAGTCAGAGCACCCTAATGTCTATATCTCAGCGCGTTGAGGAGGAGAAGGAGGGGGAGGAGCATGAGGAGGAGGGGGAAGAGACAGCTTGGCCCACTGCTGAGGGTACCCATGCTGCTTGCCTCTCATCCTTTCAGCGTGTATGGCCTGAGGAGGAGGAGGAGGATCCTGAAAGTGATCTTCCTAGTGAGGACAGCCATGTGTTGCGTACAGGTACCCTGGCACTCATGGCGGACTTCATGTTAGGATGCCTTTCTCGTGACCCTCGCGTTACACGCATTCTGGCCACTACGGATTACTGGGTGTACACACTGCTCGAGCCACGGTATAAGGAGAACCTTTCCACTCTCATACCTGAAGAGGAAAGGGGTTCGAGAGTGATGCTATACCACAGGACCCTGGCGGACAAACTGATGGTAAAATTCCCATACGACAGCGCTAGTGGCAGAAGGCGCAGTTCCGAGGGCCAGGTAGCAGGGGAGGCACGGAGATCAGGCAGCATGTACAGCGCAGACAGGGGAAAACTCTCCAAGGCCTTTGCCAGCTTTATGGCTCCCCAGCAAGACTGTGTCACTGCTCCCCAGTCAAGGCTGAGTTGGCGGGAGCACTGTAAAAGGATGGTGAGGGAGTACGTAGCCGATCGCACGACCGTCCTCCGTGACGCCTCTGCCCCCTACAACTACTGGGTGTCGAAGCTGGACACGTGGCCTGAACTCGCGCTGTATGCCCTGGAGGTGCTTGCTTGTCCTGCGGCTAGTGTCTTGTCAGAGAGGGTGTTTAGTGCGGCTGGGGGAATCATCACGGATAAGCGTACCCGCCTGTCAACTGACAGTGCCGACAGGCTTACACTCATAAAGATGAACAAAGCCTGGATTTCCCCAGACTTCTCTTCTCCACCAGCGGACAGCAGCGATACCTAAACAATACGTAGGCTGCACCCGCGGATGGAAGCATCGTTCTCTATCACCATAAAAAACGGGGACCTTTTAGCTTCATCAATCTGTGTATTATATTCATCCTCCTGCTCCTCCTCCTGAAACCTCACGTAATCACGCCGAACGGGCAATTTTTCTTAGGCCCACAAGGCTCAGTCATATGACTTTAGTAAACAATGTTTATACATTTCAATTCTCATTAAAGCGTTGAAACTTGCACCTGAACCAATTTTTATTTTAACTGGGCTGCCTCCAGGCCTAGGTACAAATTAAGCCACATTAACCAAAGCGATTAATGGGTTTCACCTGCCCTCTTGGTTGGGCATGGGCAATTTTTCTGAGGTACATTAGTACTGTTGGTACACCAATTTTTGGGGGCCCTCGCCTACAGTGTAATCCTAGTAATTTTTATGGGCTTCACCTGCACTCATGGTACAGCAAGGTGTGTGGGGTTGGCCTACACTTTTGCTACATAAATGTAACTGGGGCCTTGTCTATACTGCAACTGCTGAAATGTGCAAGAGACTGTTATCTCCCTAAACTGCTGCAACGGGAATGTTACTGTGGCCTGTCTTGACTGCTACTACTACTGAAATGGAACTAATACTGTGCTCCCCCTATACTGCTGCTTCGGAATTGTTACTGGGGCCTATTTTGACTGCTACTACTACTGAAATGGAACTGAGACTGCGCTCCCCCTATACTGCTGCTTCGGAATTGTTACTGGGGCCTGTCTGGACTGCTACTACTACTGTGCTCCCCCTATACTGCTGCTAGTGATATGTTACTGGGGCCTGTCCCTAATGCTACCGCTGAAATGTTACTAATTCTGGGCTCTACCTATACCACTGCTAATGCTATGTCACTGGGGTGTGGAAACGTAGACTTCCCAAAGACATGATGGTGGCGAGGCCATTTCCCACCAACGTGGTTACTGTTAAGGTGCATATAACCACGGACAAGTGGAGAGGACACGTAGTGCCTCAAAAACATCCCCCTCCTCCTCCAACAATGAAAACATTCTTGGCAAATACCTTTCCATAGGTCCGTCTGGTGGCAGTCCAAGAATTTCACCTTTACCGACACAACAAGAGTGCCCCCCCACCATCCCCCCGCCACGGCCCACTTAATCCTGGCCGCATTCCGAAAACCAACTAAATAAAGCCGCGCTACTAGGTCCGCAGTCGCCACCACATTCCCACCAACGCGGTTACTGTTAGGCCTCATGTCCACGGGAAAAATATGATTTAGGATCCGCAGCGGATTACCTGCACGCGGATCCGCACCCCATAGGGATGCATTGACCACCCGCGGGTAGATAAATACCCGCGGATCGTCAATAAAAGGGATTTTAAAAAAAATGGAGCATGAAAAAATCTGGACCATGCTCCATTTTCGTGCGGGTCTCCCGCGGGGACGGCTCCCGCAGGCTTCTATTGAAGCCTATGGAAGCCGTCCGGATCCGCGGGAGACCTAAAATAGGAATTTAAAGAATTTACTCACCCGCAGCGGGCCGGCAAGCTCTTCTCTTCCTCACGGCCGCATCTCCCTTGCTTCGGCTCGGCGGATGTGCCCGGCGCATGCGCGCGGCACGTCGACGACGTGCCGGCGACGTGCCGCCGGCGTGAGGAATTCATCCGCCGGCCGAAAATGAAGATCCGGCCGTGAGGAAGAGCAGAGCTTCGCCGCCCGCTACGGATAGGTAAATTCTTATTTATTCTTATTTTCAGCGCTCACGTCCGCGGGGCAGGAGGGACCCGCTGCAGATTCTACATGTAGAATCCGTAGCGGGCCCGATTTTCCCCGTGGACATGAGGCCTAAAGGTACATATTACCAGTCTGACTGGGGCATGCACTGTGGGCCGAAGCACACCTGTATTGTATGTGACGTTAGCTCTGCTGAGCAGGGCACTGCAATGGGATACATTAATGTACCGCCGAAGCCCACCTGCATTTAATCTGATGTTAGCTTTGCTGTCCAGGGCACTGCAATGGGATATATTTATGTACCGCCGGTGGCTTCCTGGGACCCACCCATGCTGTCGGTCCACACGGAGTTGTGACTGCCTGTGTCTACTTCTAAAGAACCCCAGTCTGACTGGGGCATACAGTGTGGGCCGAAGCCCACCTGCATTAAACCTGACGTTACCTCAGCTGTGATGGGCAATGCAATGGGATATATTTATGTACCGCTGGTGGGTTCCAGGGAGCCACCCATGCTGTGGGTGCACACGGAATTCCCATTGCGGAGTTGTACCTGCCTGTGACTATTTATAAAAAACCCCGGTCTGACTGGGGCATGCAGACACCTTGACAGAATGAATAGTGTGTGGCACATGGGTTCCCCATTGCTATGCCCACGTGTGCAGCTCCTGATGGAGGTGGCACAGGATTGGATTTCTCTTTGCTTCTGTACAGCATTGTGGGCTATCGCCCCGTCTCTTTTAAAGAGGGTCGCTGCCTGGTCGTGCCAACCCTCTGCAGTGTGTGCCTGCGGTTCCTCCTCATGGCAGATGCACTCATAAATAGACATGAGGATGGTGTGGCTATGAGGCCAGCGTGTGGCATAAGTGCAGCTGAAGGCTGCGCAGGGACACATTGGTGTGCGCTGTGGACACTGGGTCGTGCGGGGGGGTTGGGCAGCATGTTACCCAGGAGAAGTGGCAGCGGAGTGTCATGCAGGCAGTGATTGTGCTTTGTTGGAGGTAGTGTGGTGCTTAGCTAAGGTATGCCTTGCTAATGAGGGTTTTTCAGAAGTAAAAATTGTTGGGAGGGGGGCGGGGGCACTCTTGCCACTATTGTGGCTTAATAGTGGGACCTGGGAACTTGAGATGCAGCCCAACATGTAGCCCCTCGCCTGCCCTATCCGTTTCTGTGTCGTTCCCATCACTTTCTTGAATTGCCCAGATTTTCACAAATGAAAACCTTAGCGAGCATCGGCGATATACAAAAATGCTCGAGTCGCCCATTGACTTCAATGGGGTTCGTTACTCGAAACAAACCCTCGAGCATCGCGAAAAGTTCGTCTCGAGTAACGAGCACCCGAGCATTTTGGTGCTCGCTCATCTCTAGCAAACACCCTGAAACAGCTGTCTGTACATAGGCTCTGGCTTTGTTTCAATTCCCGTTCATTGTTACAAGGCTTGTATAAAGACCTTCCAATAGATGGCACTGTGGAGGTATTCTTCCATCTCCTGTATCTATTACATGTCTGTAGTACGGTTCCGTATTATGGACCAGTTGCAATACACTCGTCTGAAACAGGCCTTAAAGGAGTTTCTCACCAAGACAACCCTTCTTCATATGCTTTATTAGGGCATATAGATGTCATAGAGGGCAGAGGGTCCCACACTGGTCTGTAGGCCAAAAAACAGATAGAGAAAATACATTGGTTTCAGTGGCTCTCGCTATGGCCGACCTGGGGCGTCGTTGTATTATATTGATGCCTGCCATGTAATGCTACATTTCCCCTGCAGTGACACATACCTTACATATGCTATAAAGCTAAGTAACTGCATACATTTTGGAGCCAATCTTACATGATGTAATTCTATTTCTTTAGACAAAGATGTCACAAGTGAAACAAGTCGGGCTGCTGGCTGCCGGGTGCCAGCCATGGAACAAAGATGTCTGTGCTGCCAGTGGAGACAGATTTGCCTATTGTGCCACATTAGCTATTTATGTGTACCAGGTAAGTAGAGAAGAAACGTAGTAACCTAAAATGATGTAGTCATAGTGTGTGTATATATATGTATATGTATGTATATATAATATTTATGTACTGCATTCTGTCCTCTCTTGTGTTAATTTCTTTACATAGTTTTGTATTATCTGCAAATAATGATATTTTACTGCATAATTCTTCTACCAGGTCATTAATAAATATATATAAAAAAGAATAGGGCCCAAAACCAACCCCCACTAGTAACGGTGACCCAATCATCAGAGTACGCACCATGTATAACCGCCCTCTGCTTCCTATCACTAGTCCATTACCTTTGAGGTCCCATTTTTGGTATTCTGTAGGTGATTGCCTAGGCATACTATAGGATGGCTGCATTTCACACTATGTCTGTAGCATATATATAGTTATCTTATCTTAATACAACAAAAGTCTCCAGTGACAATGGGACACCCCACGGAGATGAAGAAATCCTCTGCCACAGCTGTCACAGCTGTAGCAGAGGATCGCGATGTTCTCTGTATGTCAATGGGGCTGCCACAGCTGCCGCCGGCCCCATTGACCACAGGTGAAACTCCTGGATGTGACAGCATTAAGGGGTTTCACATCCAAGGAACCCCCTGCTACAGCTGTCACAGCCGCAGCAGAGGATAGCGGGCAGCGCTCTTTTTGAGTGGATAAATGCTGCTAGCAGCGTTTTTTCCGCCGTGATGCCCATTTCGGTCACGCGAATATTTGAACGCATAACTAATGCGTTCAAAAATTCGTGCGTCAAAACCCCCGTGTGACTGAGGCCTAAGTTAAACTTTGCTACATTTGCACATATGCCAAATGCAGTTGCGTCTCAAGTTACAATATTTTCAGTATGCCAGTGGATCTGTGGTATATGATTGACTAGATTTTCCAGCCAATCAGAATGGACATTTCACTGGAAAATCACCTGTATTAGTGAAGTGCATGTACTAATTGGCTATCTTCTAGCGCCTCTCTACTAGAGATGAGCGAGCACCAAAATGCTCGAGTGCTCGTTACTCGAGTCGAACTTCCCGCGATGCTTGAGGGTTCGTTTCGAGTAACGAACCCCATTAAAGTCAATGGGCGACTCGAGCATTTTTGTATATCGCCGATGCTCACTAAGGTTTTCATTTGTGAAAATCTGGGAAATTCAAGAAAGTGATGGGAACGACACAGAAACGGATAGGGCAGGCGAGAGGCTACATGTTGGGCTGCATCTCAAGTTCCCAGGTCCCACTATTAAGCCACAATAGCGGCAAGAGTGCGCCCCCTCTACTGTCAGCATAAAGATTGTTCTCATCTGCCACAGCTGTAACAGCTGTGGCAGAGAAGAACGATGTTAGCCCATTGAATTCAATGGAGCCGGCAATACAGCCGGCTCCATTAAAAGCAATGGGCTGCCGGCGAGCGCGGGAGTGAGAGCCCCCCACACTGTCAGCATAACGATCGTTCTCCACTGCCACAGCTGTAACAGCTGTGGCAGGGAAGAACGATGTTAGCCCATTGAATTCAATGGAGCCGGCAATACAGCTGGCTCCATTGAAAGCAATGCGCTGCGGGCGATCGCGGGATGAATTTTTGGGAAGGGCTTAAATATATAAGCCCTTCCCTGCAATTCATCCAGAAATGTGTAAAAAAATATATATATATAAATATACCCACCCGGTCCCGGCAGACGGAGTTCAGCCGCGGCCGGCCGGCAGTTCTCTGAACTGCTCTCTGTAGTATTCAGCAGCCGGGGATTTAAAATCCCTGCCTGCTGAATGAGCTGCCTCTGATTGGTCACAGCCTGACCAATCAGAGGCAGCTCTCACTCACACCCATTCATGAATTCATGAATGGGTGTGAGTGAGAACTGCCTCTGATTGGTGAGGCTGTGACCAATCAGAGGCAGCTCATTCAGCAGGCGGGGATTTTAAATCCCCACCTGCTGAATACTACAGAGAGCAGTTCAAGAGAACTGCCGGCCAGACGCGGCTGAACTCCGGCTGCAGCGGAAAGATGAGTATACATTTTTTTTTTTATTTTTACACATTTTAGGATGATTTTCAGGTAAGGGCTTATATTTTTAAGCCCTTCCCGAAAATTCATCCCGCGCTCGCCGGCAGCCCATTGCTTTCGATGGAGCCGGCTGTATTGCCGGCTCCATTGAATTCAATGGGCTAACATCGTTCTTCTCTGCCACAGCTGTTACAGCTGTGGCAGAGGAGAATGATCTTTATGCTGACATATTTTTTTATTTTTTTTTTACACATTTTAGGATGATTTTCAGGTAAGGGCTTATATTTTTACGCCCTTCCCCAAAATTCATCCTGAGATCGCCGGCAGGCCATTGCTTTCAATGGAGCCGGCTGTATTGCCGGCTCCATTGAATTCAATGGTCAGTGCTTGTTTAATCGAGACGAGCACAGCGTGGTGCTCGTCTCGAGTAACGAGCATCTCGAGCACCCTAATACTCGAACGAGCATCAAGCTCGGACGAGTATGCTCGCTCATCTCTACTCTCTACCATACAGACCAGTATTACATGCTCTGTACTGCTCATAACCTGTGCAACAATAAGCTGCTCCTTTGGACTCCAGCTGAGGGCGGCTCCATTTGGAGACGAAATTGTGAGTGAATGCCCTGACGCAGGTGTGAATGGGCCCTAACTTTTACATAAACTATATAATGCAGGATAATTTGCATACATTTGTGAAAACACTTTATTATGGCACTTTCTTTAAGGGGGTATAAATCTATAGTTTTACTTTCTCTCTCATAGCAATCCGAGACTTGTACCAGTACAAGACCTCCACCCATAACAAAAAATTAGCACGAAGTTATCCATCTCTTTTATGCTTTCTAACCTACTAATATTCTCATCTCTATTCCACAAGCTTGATCACCGATACAATGAATTTAAGCTTCGTGCGATCATGTCAGAGCATAAAAAGACAATCACAGCCATCTCCTGGTGTCCTCATAACCCTGACATGTTTGCAAGTGCAAGTGCCGACAATTTAGTGATCATCTGGAATGTGGCAGAGCAGAAAGTGGTTGCCAGACTGGACAATACAAAAGGTAAGACGAGGAGCTGGAGCACAACTACACAGTATGCACCAAATTGTGACTCTCTCTGTGGCACCATCAATTTTGGTAACTGAAGTATGGCAGCATGATGCTAACTAAGCTTCTGTTGTGTTATGCAATTCGTGACTGCAACTTTTTCAGGACACAATTTGAAGTCTTCAAGCAAATGGCTGTGCACAAAATACACTATGTATAGTGTTGAGCGAACCAGACCAGTAGAACCCTGATCCAGGTCAAAATTTGCCAAAAGTTTGGTTCGGCACAAACCCAAACTGAGCTTTTAGCAATGTTCTACCCGAAAGAGGGTTCAGTTCACTCAACACTAGTCCTGAACACTGGTGTATAACACTGTCTAAGAGCCATAAAAGCCCTGTATAATACTCAGAGTGTTATAGAGGGTTTTTATGGGTCTTAGACAGTGATATACACCAGTGTTCAGGACTAGTGTTCAGTGCACTGAACCAGTAGAATCCGTGTTATATATCAACTGTAGGGATTTTGGTGAACTTTTGTTTCAGTTTGAACTAATTCGGACCAAACCAAACTTTTTGCAAAAGTTTGATGAACAGGTCGAACCAAACTTTCCAAAAGTTCACTCATATGGTGCCACTCTGGGTACCATGTTCTCTACTTTTAACAAAAGTCTGTTACATGTAACAAATAAAATAATTCCATTTAAATTGCCACAATTGTATAGCATGGTCTAATGTGGTGTTTTTATTTCCCATATCTAGGAATGCCTGCTTCTCTGAGTTGGTGCTGGAATTCTGGGGATGCGGTGGCATTTGTATCACACAGAGGTCCCCTGTATATCTGGACTATTTCTGGACTTGACAGCGGTGTGGCTGTCCACAAGGAGGCACATAGCTTTCTATCTGATATTTGCCTGTTTCGGTGGCATCCAAGGAAAAAAGGAAAAGTTGTATTTGGGCACACAGATGGGAGCCTGTCTATTTTTCAGCCAGGTAAAATGACAACCGCAAAAATAAATGTAACATAGACATGGACTGTTCTTATAGACTGGATACATGGAATACCGAACCTGTATGTCTGTATGGATGAGCTCCAGTCAACTAAAAATTATCCCTTCCACCCTCGTACTAAGATCAGCTCAATTTTTCTTTATCCTATTTAATATCGAGAAGTTAGGGTAGTCCCGGAGGTCAGACCCGCAATGATGTTATGGCAGGGTCTAGCAAAGCAATCCAGTTTACTCGAAAGTAGAAAAAAAAATCCTCAAAACTGGTCAAATTAAAAAAAGTTATTCAGAAAAGCAAAACCTAAGCAGTGAACGAACCTTCAGATTCCGCCTTCACACTCCAAAAAGAAAAGTAATGCTTACCTTGAATCCTTAGTATGATAAAATGCAAAAAACCCGCGCCATAAAAGAAACTTTTTTATTTAATAGCTACGCGTTTCAACACTAAATGTGTCTTTATCAAGCTAGTATAAATATACACAAATAAGCACATATATATATACACATCTTAATTACTCACAGCGGGTGACGCTTGGCGTTCTCGTGACAGAGAGTGTTTTCAGTAGGAGGGGTTTACTCTCACATGACTAATCACGTGGTTTGTTTTGGAACGCATGTGCGTCTCAAAGTTTAAAACAACCTTATTGTTCTTATATGTGTGCAAGTATGCACGATCTTTATCTGTTCACTGTTTTATTATATTATTTAAGCAGTTATCTTTAATGTCACCAGCTTCTAAAACATATTCCTAACTATATATAAAACTATAGAGAATATTTTTCTTGTATGTATATATATATATATATATATATATGTATAAATAAAAATAAAAAATAATAAAAACTTTCATTACTATAAAAAGTTTTTTTTATATCAATTAATATAATGATCAAATTGATAATTTTTTTATTTCTTAAAATTAATTTCTAATTTTTTTCTAGGACTTCGTTTAAGCCATTTGGCATTAGCGTGTTGAGGCGGTAGATCCAGTACATTTCTTTTGTCCTGAGTTTTGCTATGGAGTGTTGTTTAATTACTTCTTTAGAAACCAAATGGCCTAAAATGGCCTAATGCCAACACTCTACTGCATATTGACCAATTTACTTACAAATCAATACAAGTACTCATTTTATTGTTAGCATAAATGGAACAGCTTTCCATTAATCCATTATGGTTGGTTATATATTTGTATATACCTATAGACAAAACTGTATGCATATATATATATATATATATATATATATATATATATATATATATATATATATATATATATATATAGAGACATGCCTTATCATAAATCTCCTATTTCCTGACAAATAAATGCATGGAACTCTGTTTTTTGCCTCAGACCAAAGCAATTGACCCCACTATAATTTAGTGAACCATCATTGATACCTTATTAGCAACTCCCAACACTGGTAATTGCAGTAGTGTAGCACTTTTAATTGTTATTGCATTAACAGTGAGGAGACTGGAAAGTATATTAAACCTGTAGTTGGCAGGTTCATACCTTTAATAGACTTTCATTTACAACTACCGGTACTAAAAAAAAATAATTTTCCTTTTCTGGATCACTATATTCCTATAAGCGCTTATTGACTTATATGACGCATTCATAATATCAGTGACTTCAAACCAGTTTCACATGAGTGTTTCATGGGTGTGAGTGATCGTAACAGGATTGGATCCCATACTGCGAGATCAGGAAAATTATTCTAAAAGACTACCTTAGCAAAGGTTTTCCTATTCTCACAGGATGGATCTGATCTCGCCCCTGGATCTGAAATATATGGATCCGGCATGAAGCTTCTGCGTTACACATTTAGAACTAAGATGACAATTGTGTTAGCATTCCCGTTGTCAGTGGGGCTGATCAGACTGTATAGGGACACAAACATGTACAAGTAATCCGGGGCACCAAAGAGTTAAATTGTTACTATGATTAAAAATAGTCATCTGAAACGCGTCAGCAGTCACTGTGATTATTCTGTGTGGTTCTTTCCTCTAATACCCTAATTAGAGTTTGAAGTCCTAATTCCACTCCTTGGTGCGCTGGATTACCTGTACATATTTGCATATTTCTCACCGATCCCTACTGTGTACCCCTTACATGCAGCGATCAATGTTGAGGCTCATGAAATCTCAAAGGACGAGAGGGGGGCCATGGTAACCAAATGCCAGTCAATGCGGTCTGCATCTGCCATGGTTTCTCAGAGACAGGAACAGTAATGATACACTGCAGTAAAATATTATCTGAGTGATATATAGATCGCAGTTTCAAGTCCATCCTTATAGGAACATGAAAAAAAGTAAAAAAGAAAATCGTCCATAACAAAACACATAAAAATAGTTAACAAAACACTTTTTTGCACTCTTTTTCCCTTTTATTGGTTCTTTTAAAAACAAAATGCTTCTTTTGTTCATTTTACTTCCCAAAAAACACAATAAAATTGATAAAAAGTACCCTAAAATGGTACCAATAAAAACTACAGCATACCATTCAAAAAACAGGCCATCCCAAAGCTCTGTTGGTGGAAAAATGTAAAAAAGTTATCGGTCTTGGAATGTAGCAATGAAAAAAAAATGTTTAAAAAAAGGGGGTTTTATTGTTCAAAAGTGAAAAAAAATTATCATTTTAGTGGACTTTTATGTATCTCAAAATGGTACCAATAAAAACTACAGCTCACCACCCAAAAAAAAAACGTTCCCTTTTATGTCTATGTTGATGGAAAATTAAGTTATGGCTTTTGAAATTTGGAGATGAAAATCCCAAAAAATCATTGAATCCTTAGGTCCAACTAAGGGGTTAATGCAATTAATAAAGATTGCATGGGTTGATTACTTTTGCTTTCTGACCCCGGTTGCATTCTCCTGATAGTCTGCTCTTTTATACCAATTTTTCAAGGTTGTAAAAGTCAAAAACATGTTTTGAGGCCGGAGTCTCTGGAAGGAACAGATGAAGAAGATCCAGTGACAGCATTAGAATGGGACCCTCTTTCCACAGATTACTTGCTAGTTGCTAATCTCCATAATGGCATCCGGTTGGTAGACTCAGAATCTTTATCTTGCATCACGACTTTCAGTTTTCCCAGTGCAGCAGCGTCTGTTCAGTGTTTGGCGTGGGTCCCCACAGCACCAGGCATGTTTATAACAGGAGGTAGGTTTAACATTTTCTTATCTTCCAATACTTTAAAAAGCATTTCCTTGTGCTTTGCCACCACACAAACACAGATTGGACCCTATTCATAAAGTATGCATGTCCAACGATACAAAATAGCCATTTATATGCATTTAGGCTCTACCAGGTGCATGCAAAGTGCAGGTAGACAGTCATAGTGAGGTGGAGATCTACTGTGGCAACTCAGGAAGGTCTTGGGATCTACTTGGTACTGAGTTGGAATAAGACTTTGGAGTGGTGTGTGAGTTATGAGGGGCGTTGCTGGGAACTTAAAATACACTGTCTCAGGATGGTTAAAATTTACTAATTATATTCAGTGCTATAGGACATGGAGGACAGAGCACTGATCAGGCACAGTCATTGGCAAAATACACAACAATTACATCCAGTGACCCACAGGTGACATCTCTGACTGTAGATGTATTTTTTTCATCTTCTCCATTCCAGCCAGACCACCATGGTTGCTTCTTCCAGCCATGATTAGTTTCTGCAGATATTCCATTCAATTAGTACTAGTACCCGTGTAATGTCTACAAACTAATTGTGCCATTATAACTCCCAGCTCTTCATGAATGGAAGGAGAGACACAATAGGCAAACCTTTTGTACGCATTGCTTCTAGTCTTAATTCTCACCCAAGGATCTCTAGTCAAATCCAGTCTCCACTAGCAGATGAGCATGAAAACAACTTCACAGAGAGCCACCCTCATCCAATGTGGGCCGACCTCAAGTCAGAACTGCGGGTGGAGCAGGATGCAGGAGCAGACAACTGGGAGCTTGATGTGTTGAGGCTTATATTCAAAAGATGTGTTTTTAGGGCATGCTTAAAACTGTGGGTGTTGGGAATTAAAGGGATTGTTCCATCTTAGTGTTTCAGGGCTGAGACGAGGAACATACAGCTGTTTCCTGACCATCTCCCTGGGTATTGCAGAAACAAATGAGGCTTTATGTTGTTTCCATAATCCTCACTGATGTGAATGGGCGTTACAGCGTATTACTCGGGTGTTATGGAAACAGCCTCACTATTTCTTTACATCCAATTCACTTCAATGGGAGTTATGGAAACAGAGCAATGCTGATACCTCGGCTCTTTGCTTAACACCCAGCGAGGTGACTGGGAAAGAGATGCAGGTTTCTCATCTCAGCCATGAAACACTATAATGGAAATGCCCCTTTAACATGATTGTCTGGGGTAACGCATTCCAAAGAACTGGTGCAGTTCAGAAAAAATCTTAGAGACATGAGTGAGAGGTTCATATTAAAAGAGGAGTGAATAATCATTAGATCGAGTGGTCGGGCATCATAATTGTTAGGTGTAAATGCATGCAGCAACCAATCAGCGATAAATCAGTCATTTTTGCTGATGGGTTCTTTCATGCGGATCGGAAAATCATTGCCTGTCTGCTAAAAATCCTTTCATGTAAACAGGCATCATAACAATTTGGTTAGATAGAAACACGGTTATGATCCAACAAATGATCAAAATTACCCAATTATTGTTCAGTATAGGTGCATGCCAAGCAAGCGGTATACGATTGCTAGTTGACCGCTGTAAATATTCTCATTCCAATATATTTAGCAGTGTAAAGAAGCTTTTAGTGTGCGGGCATTAGCAGAACAGAGAGCAGAGGCAGGGTGGTAGACAGAGATGAGGGAGGAGGTATGGGGCGGTGCAGCACTATGGAGAGCTTTATGGATGACGGTGAACATTGTTTATAATTTTGTACAACTTAAAAACTGCCCCATAGTACAATTATTTTAATGAAAATACTTAAAGATTCATTTCAGGCTACTGACGATATAGAAAATTCTTTGATTCGTTAGCCATTTATCATAGTTTGTTGCTTTAATTAACTGACATCCAAACAAAGCAACTACATGTGGTTCATGAAACACTGGAGTTCAGCATGGGAACTGACCTTTCAAATTAAGTGTAAAATGCATCTGTATGCTATTAATTTTACTGCAATTATAACCCCCATATAGGGAGAGATTATTGACAAACTGTACAAAAACATTTAATTAGACCTTCAAATGGGAAATGAACATAGAAATGTAATAATCTACTAGATAAAACACTCAGTGAAAGAGTGCAACAGAAAAAACATCTCCACTGGGAGAACATACTGTATGATAACAAGACTCACATTAAGGTCGAATTCACACCAACATATTTGTGCGCGCGATATGCAGTGAATAGAACCCGTTGATATAAACAGTTTTGTTCATAAGCACGTATTTTGCGTGCACAATTACGTAGCGCAAAAAAGACACAGCATGTTCTATTTTCCAGGTAAATAGAACATATGGAACTAATTACACTAATTGGCCATTTCAACGGCTGGGACCGTGGTTGCATGTTTTTTTGCATGTTGTGAGACGGTGACCGGCAAGGTGCTGGAGGGAAGGTATATCTCGCCTAGGATGCTCTCCTATGCTGCTTTGGGGAGCGCTTGGGCAGATGCGTGCCACCGAGCAGCCTGGGCTCGGTGGAGGAAGCCGGCAGTATTGTGTTAGTAGCATTAAGCCACTAACATGTTGTAGTATGTAAGTGGCTCCAAGCCACATGATCCGGGCCGGCTTTTCCTGGAGTGACCAAAGTGAAGGGTGGGATGGTCACTCCCACGTACCAGGTGGGCCATATAAAGCCTGGGCCTACAGGGCCAGAGGGAGAGCTGAGACCTTTGCAGGTCTGAGAGTCCTGGCTGGCAGTGTGCAGGAGCCATTTGTTACCAGTGTGTAGACAGGGACGCTCCATGTATAGTAAGTGCTCAGACGAGCAGGATTTACGTTATGTTTGCCTGATGTTAAGGCCTGTCTTTTGCTTTTGTTTGCTTGGAAATAAACCCAGGCAAAGCCTGGACTAAAGACTTTATCGCAAGTGTCACTGTCTCTGACTGCTTATGCCCAGGTTGCTACCGATCCTAAACGCTAACCCCTCACAATGTGCAAATGCGCACGAGTTGTGCATGCAATAACTACAGTAAAAAACACAATGCCCAATGCACAAATACGCAGCGCAAATGTGTGTGTAAATGTGCATACACCTGCGGGAAACTGGTTCACACCACCACATTGCTCTATTGCAGGGCCCAGTCTTTGCTGGCTCTTCCTCTTTTACATTTCTCGTAACTAAAATTAGACCCGCAATTTCCCGACACCTACAGTATGTACTATTTGTATAAGTCATATATGTATAGACTGACGTATAAGAGGTTTCTAATATGCTCAGATTCCCAGGTTGGTGTCTTACGGGTATGGAATGTCTCAAAGACAACTCCTATAGATAACTTTAAATTGAAGAAAACTGGCTTCCACGCATTACATGTCCTTAACTCCCCTCCGAAGAAAAAAAGTGAGTACAAAAGGAAACTCTGTCTCCGAGTATGTATAGAACATTACTCATGCAATGCATTGTGTTATCTAGTACAGGTGATATGAGAACAGACTAAATGTAAGAATAGATTAATTTACACACTATAGACCACAGCTCTAGACTACGGTTGCAGCATGCTTGTCATGGTACAATGCCGGGCAACAACCCAAATTTCAGTTAAGACCCTCCTCATGTGCCCAATGTAAGATCAGTAGTAGTGTTTTCTATTCTCCTTATTCTGGAGAATGACTGCACATTGATGCCTCCATGAGCACCATAAGGGTCTTGTTTAAGAAATCTTCCTTCACCTGGGTGCTGAGACCATCCAACTTGTTACCAGCACACAGTTCAAAAGCCTGCCTTTCTGATGGTATGGGGTTGCATTAGTGCCCATGGCATGGGCAGATTACACATCTGAGCAGTATATAGAGGACTTGGGGTTGTACATGTAAAAGAAAAAGTGACTAATCAAACGAAGCCACATTTTGCCATTGCTCCTGTTCTGATGCTCATGAGACTATTGTAGGTGCTTTGATAGTGGACAGGGGTCAGCATGAGCGCTCTGACTGGTTTACGGCTACACAACTCTATTCTATTCTCTAGTCGGTTTTCTGACATCTTCCTATCATAGCTAGCATTAACATTTTCAGTAGTTTGAGTTACAATAGCTCTTCTGTGGGACTGGGTGAGACAGACCACACTTATCAATAAGCCTTGGGCAGCCATAACCCTGTTACCAGTTCACCGGTTGTTTTTCTTTGGGTCACATTTGGTAGTTACTAACCACTGCTTACTGGGAACACCCCACAAGACCTGCCATTTGGGATAAGCTCCAAGTAAATCATCTACTTGTTTACAATTCTGCCCGTGTCAAAGTTGCATAGGTCTTTACACTAGCCCACTTTTTCTGCTTCCAAAAACTTAACTTCAAGAACCGACTGTGCACTTGCTGCCTAATATATCCCACCAGGGGCCGTTGTGTCAAGATAATCAATACTTGAACTCCACGAATTAGTGATCTTAATGTTATGGCTGAAATATATATATCAGAGATTCTGGTAACTTATATAGTAAATGATGATAGGAGATAATAAGTTCTTGATTTTGCATGTTCATTAGTAAGATACACAAATTATGCGCTGATGTTTTACTGACATTAATTTTTTTGTTTTTGTTCTAATGAGCATTTTTAGCACATTCCCCTACGAAAAACCATCACATATCATCCACTAGTGAGGCTGTGCCACCTCCCACACTAACCCAGAATCAAGCTTTCTCATTACCTCCTGGTCATGCCGTCTGTTGCTTCATGGATGGAGGAGTCGGACTTTATGATATGGGTGCCAAGAAATGGGATTTCCTTAGAGACTTGGTATGTATCGTCTTTTAGTTTTCCATGATTGATCATCTGTTTACACCATCTGTATAATGCTGAATCAGATTAAAGGGGTTGTCTGACTTATTACACTTTTTTAAAGACTCAGTGAGGTATGTCTTATTTTACACCATTCAGTTTCCCCACCAATCCTATTCTGACACTTCCCACTACTCCTCTACTTCCTCTTTCCTCTCTACATGGACAAATAATCACTATAGCCAATCACTGGCCACAGCAGGGACCCACTACAGCCAGTGATTGGCCTCAGCGGTAAAATGTTCATGTTGAGAAGGACAAGGAAGTATAGACATGGTGAGGAACCCAGGAAGTATCGGAACTGATTGGTGGGGGATCAGTAAGGTGAGTAAGGGACCTTTCCCATGGGCCGAATTTTTCCACGTTCTGCACTGCAAGCCACGGTAAAGCATGGCCCAAAATCCGCACAGATCCATGTTGATTGAAATGCATACTGAAAATGGCTTATTTCTGACAGCAATTCCTTGCCAAAATCTGCAGTGAGACTTGTGGATTTTGGCATGTAATTTGCAGCAGTGGATTAAGGTGCAGATTTGCAGTATAGAATGCGGAAACATTCTGACCAAGTAAAAGGGCCCTATGATTTATGTGAATTTACATGATTGTGAGCATTTTTAAAGGGAATATGTCATCAGAAAATTACCTATTATTATATAAATGACATTTTTGTGTTAAAGATATTTTTTAAGCATTTTTGGTGATTTTTTTTTCAGTCAAAATCCGTATTTTCAAACAAATCCTAAAATCCTGCATTTTTCACACTGACCACAGAGTCTAATACTAGTCTGTAACTTCTTGATCTGTAGAGAAAACTTTGCAGCAGTCATCTGATAACATCAAAGGCACGATTACACTGAGAGGCAACACCTATATGTATATAACACAGGATTCACCATTCACTATAGGTGATCAGATGTGACTATCTACTCCCCATCCCTTCACAATGACCTCTGCACAGGTCACAGAACATGTCTAGAACAGTCTCCATACAAGTCAATGGGTCCCTCCTGTCCATTGTGTGAATGGCCCATGAAGCTGCTGTAAAGAATATCTCTCAATACTGTTATATGTAGCTCAGGAAAGACGACTGCCCCCATAGTTATATATAGAGGATTGAATAAAAATGTATACAATCAGGAAACAAAAACAAATTTAAAAAATGAAAAATGTTTCTCAGTTTGGTTTTAATTAAAAGAAACAACAACATCGGCAATGAATGACTGTTGTTTGCATGCTTCTATACAGAGCGATGGTTCACTTGTTCAATTTCATGGTCAGCTCCCAGAACAACAATTGCCTCTATGCACAGAAAGATAAAGGAACCTGCCACTTCTCTACAGCACCATAAACTAAGTTTTTTTATACTCACCTGCTTCCTGGTTTCCGTGATGTCCCTCTCTGAAGTCTGCGTGCCAGGTCTTTTCACAGTGCCATGTGCACACCTATGTGGACTTGTATGGGAGAGCACAAGCACAACACTGTGAAAATAGTAAAATATACCAAATTTGACTCCCTGTCGCCTCCCCTAACAGCACCATAACATAGTGCTGTAGGGAGGTGGCAGGTTCCCTTTAAAATCACAAAGGTGAGGAAAACAACAAAGACATTATTCACTGAAAAAGCCAAAAATACAATACCTGAAGGTCTGCAAAGCAGACATGGTCGCCATAGGCACGATCACCATAAGGCAGGCACAATCGCCACCAGCACAATCGCCGTAGGGCAGGCGCAATGGCCATAAGTCCCAAAGATATGCAGTCAGCCAGACAATATAGTGTGGAGGAGCAACTTGTTCATTGCAGGCTAATATGCAGTCACCCACTCAACCCAGCCTAGATTGGGGAGGAGTGACTGCATATAATAATAGCCTGCACATGTGAATGATACCAAAGATGCCAGCCACAGATGGACGGTGACCCACCGTACAGGATATCAACCCTCACTGATCTAACAGCGGGTTGCCCTGTATCTCTAAGGTGGGCCACACTGGCTGACATCCTGGGCTCCCCCAACAACTAGCAAACTGCATACAAAAGTACTAATGCATACTAATAAAATGCGGGTGTTGGCCATTGCGCCTGCCCTATGGTGATTGTGCTGGTGGCGATTGTGCCTGCCTTATGGTGATCATGCCTATGGCGACCGTGTCTGCTTTGCAGACCTTCAGGTATTGTATTTTTGGCTTTTTCAGTGAACCAGGTTCCCTTTAACCAGCGACTATTTTTAGGAGAGCAGAAACAAAGCAACTAGTGAGTAAATTATCTCTTGTCACTCAGTTGGTGGTCGTAATTACACAGAACAACTGTTGCTTATATTTGCTCTATGTAGGGACTATCCGGACAATAGTTATCCTGTAAAAAAAGCCACCCTTATGGCCCTTTTACACGTGACGATTATCGTTCAGAATTCTTCTAATTCTCGCGCTCCCAGGGAAATTTGGACGATAATTGTCCCACATAAACGTATTCAGGGAATGAACGATTGAGTGATTGTTCAGTCGTTCAGCTCCTGCATGCGGAAAACTGAATGAGGCGCCGTTCCCTGTAAACAGCAGTGACTGACTTGAGCGACTGTCTGCTTACAGTGAATGGAGGCCGGCGGGAGGAAAAGAGCGCTCCTTGGCCACGCCACCTCCATGCTGGCCGCGCTGTGAGGAATGCTAACGATACTCCTGTGCAACAGCAGAGGAAGGAACATCACTGGGACGAGTGACGGGCATCATTTGCCTGACCACTTGCCTCGTGTAAATGGACCATTATTCAATATACAGCTTGAAGCAGCAAGCCCAGATAATAATAGTCTGATATTTCCTTTTCTGTAGAGATCACTATTCAGCGGTTATCGCTACTGGCAGGAATACAGCGGGAGGTAACACCTCTATTATATAGAACACAATCCACCATTGTCACGATCTTAGTAGGTGATAGATACAGCTCACCTCTTCCTCCAACTTCCCTTTCCATGCCCATACCACTATATATGTAATATCCCAAAATCAGAACATTTAACCTCCCCCCAAAAAAACTCAGAAATACCCCCAAAATGTCTGCAGTTCCATTCACGGGTTTGTTCCACCAAAATTAGGACTTTTAGCATGTATGCATGTCCCAAAGCAGCCTCACAACACTTGCCCATTGTTTCTTCTGTTGGGTAGTTTCTGTCATGGTTTCCGACATAGATGCCAGAAAAAATAATAAAGCATGCTGTGCCATCTCTTCCATTAAACTGATGGAAACCATTACAGAAAGCGGATGGAACCTACTGTAGTCAATGGGATCTGTCAGGCACTGACGGCTTCTGGAATTTTGACATATCTGGTGTTTCACTTTATTCTCTTTCCTTTGTTCCGTGGCAAAACAGAGGATGGAAATCTGGTCAGAGTCACTGAGCTCTTTTTTGACTCATTCACTTTAAGCATCAAAATTAATGGGATCTTCTGCATATAAATATCCAATTGTCATTCTCATATACTGAGGAGAACGTTCTTTGGATGTTGGTGTAATAGGAACAAAATTACTGAAGTGTAATCCAGCCCATATAAATGATGCAACTGCCCATCTGTGCACATAGGAGGAGCTGATGATCAGCAACCCTTATGTCACGTCTTCCAATTACTCTACTGACCCTGATGTCTGGTGTTGTTGGGTTGGCTGAATATGGGGCTGTTGAATGCCACAATGTACATGATGTCACCTAAATGATTCTTATATTGATTGGCATTCCTTGTATTCCACAGGGCCATATTGAAACTATCTTTGACTGCAAATTCAAACCAGATGATCCCAATTTACTTGCTACGGCATCATTTGATGGTACAATAAAGGTCTGGGATATCAACACATTAACAGCTGTATATACGTCACCGGGGAATGAAGGGGTTATTTATTCACTATCCTGGGCTCCAGGTATGTGGCCAACAATAATGTAGTACTACGTACGAAAATAAAATACCTTTTTCTTTTTTTAATAAAATTGTTTTCCACCACCATCTTTTGACCCCCATCACTTTTTCATTTCTGCATAAATGGGGCTGTGTGAAGGCTCATTTTTAGTGAGCAGTGTAGTTTTTATTGGAACCATTTAAGGGTAAATATGACTTTTTGACTGCTTTTTATTCTTTTTTTTCTGGGAAACTGAATGACCAAAAAAAGTGCATATTTTTTTCTGATGGCATTCAGGGCTCGGTCACACGAGCAACATTTTTTGTTTTTTCATGCATGTATAGGTGCGATTTTAAAATTGCATATATATAGAACCAATGGTTTCCAATGGAAGTGATCATGTGCGAATCTTACATGTGCTTAAAATTCGCAACTGCAAAAGATAGAACATATGGGTATCAATGGATGCGGTCACATGATTTTTTTATGCGCGAAGTGCTTTTTTTTTCACGCACCTATACACAAGCGTAAAAATCATTTGTGTGACTGAGCTCTCCACATGTAGGATAAATGATGGGATACTTATAAACTAGACCTTTACAGACATAGCGATGACAATTTTTTTATTTACTTTTTTGATGCAACGACTGGTAAAAGGTTTTTTAAGCTTTTCATATTTTAATTTTTTTGTAATTAAAAAGTCTTTATTTTATTAAATTTTACTATTTTTTAGTTCCCATAGGGGACCTGAACATGTGATTGTTTGGTCGCTTATACAGTATAATGCAATACTACAGTGCTACATTACACTGTATTTTAATAGGCTTCCTACTAAAGATGTGCCACAGGCATGTTTTAATAGGCAAACAATCACAGAAGCCTTGGGGGCCTTTAGAAGTTCCCAGGCTGCCATGATACCCAGACAGCACCCTGTGATCTCATTATGGGAGGGAGGCTTTTGGGACATTTATATGCTGCTGTCAGAATTAACAGCCATGATCAGTGTTATCTCCAGCTGTGTATTGGCTCCTGAGCCCACTCCATACACAGCATATACTGTGAACATCTATATATATATCCTAACTGCAAGGGGCATATGTATGTCTAATAGTAGAAGGATGGGGACCCTGTTCTTGGCACCCCCTCAAATCAGCTTTTTGAAGGAGCCCCGATGCTCATACTAACACTGCAGCCTCTTCATTATTGACGCTTAGGTTCATATTGGACAATGTAGTATGTACCTTTCATAGCGGCTGCGCTTGTTACTGTAGCCTTGCCACTTCATAGGTCCCTTCCTCTAATAGTACATATTAATAAATTATCATAAATCATTTAATGTGATAAATACGTTATTAGACTTGACATTTGTAAGGGAGCAAATACTCTTTCGCAGCAGCATATTTTATCTTTGTTATGCCACATGTCTAACTCTTGCCTTCACCATGCATAGGAGACTTGAACTGCATAGCGGGCGCAACATCCAGGAATGGGGGTTTCATCTGGGATGTAAAGAAAGGAAAAATGATAACCCGATTCAATGAGGTAAGAGCACATGCTCTCTAAAGTGAGACAACATGAGCAGAGAACAGTAGTGAAGTTGCATGCTATTGTTATCCTTGGCGCACCACAGTGGCGGTACGTTGTACTATATGCACCATCAGATAAACTGCGACTTCCTGTATCTATAAATACGGTTTTACTTATACCTAATTCTAATATGTTACATACTATTTTTCCTTATAGCATGGGAAAAATGGAATTTTCTGCATCTCATGGAGTCACAAGGACTCTAAGCGCATTGCCACCTGTAGTGGAGACGGATTCTGGTGAGTTTTTGCTCATAAAGTGTATACCTTTTGTCCTGTGCAATTTTGGGGTTTATTCAGTACAGTTAAAGAGCTTTTTACCAACATACACGTTTACTATCATACACACTATGTTCACCCACTTCCTATGTAGGCGCCATTTGAAGATAGGCACCTTCGCGTCTCCATTACATTTTTAGCTTTCTGAGGCCAAAATGGGCGGTTCAGAGCTTGCCGATGTTATGGGAATAAATCATATTCCGGAAGATTTCACTGCTTTGCTCCAGATTGGTTATAATGAGAAGCTTCATGCATGAATATATGTATTTGAACTCACGCATGCTATCCGTCAGCCCCAATACCCTTCTAGTTTATTGAAAGGAAGTACAATACAGATATACTGAATATGACGCACCAATTACATGCACGCCTCCAACATCATAACAACTCATGATTGGCCTAGTATGTAATGACGCTAATGATAAACATATGTTTACGCCCCAGGTGTATGTCACTATGTGAACACGTAATTCCTATATACCCAAGTAGCATAGACTATTAATATTCCAATCTGGACTGAAAGTATGCAGTCAGAGATAAAAAGTTACTCTCCTTGGTAGCAAGCTATGGGAACCGTACTTGGGAGCTTCAACTTCTACTTGTACATACCAGCCTATAATATTGAGCTAGTTAACCATTTAACTGCTAGCTATTTCCTATGAAGGGGTGAATATATGAAATATATATATTTGCCTAGGCTGATATAAGAAACACATTTATATTATTATTATTACAACACCATCATGTGGCATACGGAAGATACTGCCCATGCTTGTCCTGTGCTCTTAGGATGGCACAACGGAGCATGCGCACTTCAGTAGCACTACTATATACCACTATGGTAAATGGAAGGGAAGAATTGTGTCTTGTGGTCCTGGATCAGCATGAACTACAGCAGGGTGTATGTAGTGACCCCAGGGCTCAAAGACTGCTAGGAAACTACAGATTACTAGTTTCTTTCTTCTAGGGACATGTTCACGTAACCTAAATATTGGCTGACTTTAATACATTTTAAGTGCTTTCATATGAAAAATAATGGCTGTGGCGGGAATGCCTGCGTATTACAAAGACTGGATGTAATTAGTAACTGATGCCTGTAATTGTTTCAGCATTATCCGGACAATTGACGGTAAAGTTCTGCACAAGTATAAGCACCCAGCAGCTGTTTTTGGCTGCGACTGGAGCCAAAACAACAAGTAAGTATTATACGTTGTTAGCTTTCTATATACTGTACTGCTCTGCCATGTGCATTCCCTTAATACATCCTAATAAAATAATGTAATTACTGTATGTAACCCTAGGAATGCATTCTGTGGAGAACCTGCTCTCTGCACTTGTCTCTCTACATTGGGAACAATGGGGCGCTGATAAGACTTTGGCTTTTCTTTTTTTCACCTACTTTTAGACTAAGGGCTCATTCACATGACCGTATCTGCAAAACGCTGTGGGAGTCTCGCACCGGTATACCGGTCTGTGTGAACCGGCAAAGACCGCATATGGCAGCGAGTGCACTGAGCATGACCAAATATCTCACACACCCGTCATGTGCGGTGTGGCAGTATCATTTTTTTTTGTTATTCCCCGCTCTGTTTTATAGCAGAGTTGCTCTTGTATCATTGCCCATCTGCAATGTATTGTGTATGGGCAGCGTTGTATACAAAAGTATAGGGCTCACACAGTGTGTTACAAATAGAGCATGCTGCGATCTATCTCTCACGAGTATCTACACGCGGCGTTTACACACGAATGTGAACGGATCAATGAAAGTCCATTTACTTTCATTGGCTCCATTCACCCCGTGTCATGTGGCCATGCATAATATGAAAAAAAAAGGTTTGGTACGGTGTTAGCCAGTAGAGTAAAGTGTGATTGTTCACAGTAAGTGAAACCAAGTAATCTTGTAGATATGATATCTTGGAACCAGTTTCATTTAGACCTGATGAAGTGTCGATAAGAAGAATTACTTGGTTTCTCTTACTGAAAACAATCACATGGCCGTGCATCGTGGCCATAATACGAGCCAAAATCATGGTCATGTAAATGGGCTCTAAGGGTCCTTTTAGACGAGCCATTCTTGTTTGAATGAGCGAGTGACATTACCTCTATCTCGTTCGCACTCGTGCAGCCTCCTTAGACAGTTAAACATATTGTTGGCTCGTTCAAATAAGAATGGTTCAGTTCCTGTATAAGTGGATCTAAAAGGGCACTGATTATTTATATTTATTAGTAGATCTTGAGTGAACATGGTCTCCAAATGTCCAGGCGAAAGCAACTGAAATGAAGACAGAAATTGGAAGATCAGGGGACTTGGGCTGGTGTTTCAGAACTTTGAAGTGGAGATCTCCCCACCTTGTGAGGAGCGGAACTGCCTTGAAGATCCCGTTCCAGCGTTTTCTTCAATGTTTGGAAACCATGTTCACTTCAGATCTTTCCAAAACTTAAAGGGAACCTTGGAACAGCACTATTAACTTGGCTATGGTGCTGTTCAGAGGGATGACGGGGAGATGAGGGATGCATTTTCTATACTCACCTGCTTCCCCATTCCCACGGCGTCTACTGGTGAAGTGCGCACTCAGTCTGAAAATCTGACTATTTTCAGACCACTGTGTGCGCGCTCTCCCATAGAAGACTTCCTTTAATAATCATAAAACTACAACTATGAAATTTAGGCCAAACACATAAAAAAAAACATAAACTTTGATGTGATAAAAGTATTATTAGTTGAAAAGTAGGTGACATAGGAAAAGCCAAAGTATTATCAGCACCCCCTCATAAATCTAAAAATACCGATATAGCTAAATGTAACTTATGATAACTTTCTTGACTAGCTTTCTTATTACAAGCCATTAAAAAGCTATTGCTATCTTATCTTAATGCAACAAACCCCATTATAAAGCTATTGAAAGGGGACCAATAGATTTTGGCACAGTAAATTATCTTAACACCTTAAAAAAGTTTCTCTGGACAAATACTATGGATAACAGATAGATCATCAATAGTTATTCACTGGGGCTCCACCACTCCGAATCCTTGGTGATCAGCTAATTGTCCATTCGCTCTCACTGTAGCGTGGCCGGATATTGTCATCAGGGTTGGAACAGGAAATCTCAGAGATGGCAAAGATGCCAACTACACTTCCAGCTCCGACCCCAATTTTCCAGGCAAATTCTATTGATGACCTATCCTAAAGATAGGTCATTAGTTGATCACCAGGGACACAACTCAGGATCCACAGCGTTCAACTATTGTTGACCTGTCTTCAGGATAGGCAATCAGTAGTATTTGCCTGAAAAAACCCTTGAAGAGTTAAGTTATACTTGGCTACATCAGTAAGCAGTGGATTGAAAGACATTAAAGTCAGTTATGATGCTAAGTAAATTTCTGATTGACACTTCATGGCGTGGTAGGGTCATATTATGCTTGGCAACCTCTTGTATACAGATGCATTAGTCTTAAGGGAGTCTGTACTGATGAGATTCTTTTTAAACATTACTTATAAATGCCAATAGATTCTATTAGCTCGACCATTACCATTAAGGAGCTATGCTGGTGAGAACATATATCGATGTTACAGACATACATTGGGCTGGGACCACTACTTCACCATTAGAACAGTCCCCCATAGTTTTATTTTGACTATTTCTAGATAAACACAGACAGAGAATATAATGGGATAGACATAATATATCTGCACACTCTTCACCTTATTATCTACAGAAATGTAAATCTATGGTTGTTAGTGAAGCAGGAGCAAAATCAAGAATATTTTTTTGTTTCTTCCACTGTTTTGCATTCAGAGATATGATTGCAACTGGCTGTGAAGACAAAAACGTCAGAGTATATTACTTGGCCACCAGCTCTGATCAACCCCTGAAGGTTTTCACCGGTCACACTGCCAAGGTGTTCCATGTACGGTGGTCTCCTCTTAGAGAAGGAATTTTATGCAGTGGCTCAGATGATGGGTGAGTTGGAAACTTCAAATTTAGTGACAATTTGATGATTGGTAATATGTATTTTCAGATTAATTGGGAAATAATAGTATTATTTTGTTCAGAGACCTGGTATTTGAAGTTAATCACCTTAGGGCTTATTCACACGAGCATTTTCATGGCTGGCCGATATACGCAACCATGGCCGATTTTCCGATGCATAAAAACGACCCTCTCGAAAAGATAGCGCATGCAGTGCGCATTCCGGACAGCCGTTTTTACACTAGCCGGAAAAGATAGCTCTGGAACTATCTTCTGGCCGGAATATGACGGCCAGTCCCATGGATTCCTTTGGGAGCTGCCGAAAAAGGGAAGTGGGAAGGAGTTTAGCATAGGCTCTGCTAAACTCCCTCCCCCTTTCCGCCTCTTGTGGGCTGTTGGCAAAAGGGTGCAGGATGGAGCAGGAGATTAGCACACTAGCTCCCGCCCCCTCTCTTTGCCGACAGCTGGCAAGGGGCAGAGAGGGAAGCTAAACTCTCTCTCCCCGCCCAACGGTATTCTGAGTGCAGCGTATACTTGCCCCACCTGGCCCTCTAAACAGGCGCATAAATGGTCACGGCTGCCTCTCGTTCATGTGATTTTCGGACGTGCTGCATTTTAGTGGGTACCTTCATGTAGAGCTTTATGAAATTCCAACATTTAAAGTAATTGTTCTTGATCTTATTCTAGTCTTATAGGAAGATAATGATATGAGATAAATGCTTTTGGAATCTAAAGATAGTTATAGACATGTAATAAATATTAGCCATCAGTTCCTCCATGCTTGCATTTTCAGCTTGGCTGTCTGTACAGGATATTTTATTAGGAGGAGGTAAGCAAAGTGCTTAACAGGGAAGCATGAAGAAAGTTCACCGAGAGTCGGACACGACTAAATGGATAAATTGATTGACTAAAACAATTGGTTACGTTAAAACCAATTTGACAGATCTTTGTTTCAGGGAAGCATTGGGCAATGCTCCAGTCTGTATTTCTGAAATAGACAAACATGTGATCCTTACATTATAATATCCCTTACAGAACGGTAAGGATCTGGGACTACACACAAGATGCTTGTATAAATGTTCTCAGCGGCCACACTGCCCCAGTCCGGGGATTGATGTGGAATACAGAAATACCATACCTTCTGATCTCTGGAAGCTGGGATTACACTATACGAGTATGGGACACCAGGGATGGAACATGTCTGGACACTGTGTATGACCATGGGGCAGATGTATATGGTATGTTGTTTCTATCCACTATTTTTAATGTAGTACTTTAATCTAATGTTTTTATAATCCTTCCATTGCTTGTTGGTAGATACAGTGCAGAGATTTACTTAAATCAGAATTTCATAAGTTGGTCTTCTTAATACATTTGGCACATTTTACTCCAAGGTACTTTGGATTAAGAGGCGCAGACCTCCTAAGAAATTTGGCAAATCTTTTGGCTGTCCAGAAAAGCAAATCTACACCAGTTATAAGCTAGTAGATTTGTGCTATAATTTACAAAAACTTCTGTTAGACATTATAATAAATATGTCAGCTCACAAGACAAGCTTTCTTTCTTAAGCCCGCCTATTTTTGAAAATCAGACAGAGTAAAGCAGAAAAATGCACAATTTTTTGTGCAAATATTGCATGTGTCAAAATTTGCTATTCTTTATACCAGAAAACTGAGGCAAGTAGCTCAGTAAATATCCTCCTTTGTTGATGTTAGGCGGTTGTCCCATAGGAGACATTGACGGTATATATCACCAGGATGAGCCATCATTTGGAGGAAGGGGGGACCTGACCATGATATGACAACACCCCTGGAAAGCATTGTGCCGCCACCTCTCCTTGTCGGCTATGCTCTGCTCATAGGAGCACACATAGTCGACCCAATTTAGTCAATGGCTGACCATTAGCTTCCCTTCAAGAACTGTATAATTCAAAAGGGACAAAATGGGACAATATGGCTGCACATATCAATGCAATATATCTGTAATAAAAGTAAAAAAAATGTGCCAATTTTATGGGTCTTTTTGGGGGGACAATTATTTTTAAATTACCTAAAGGGATTCTGTCAGTAAAATGAAAAAAATTATACTCACTTGCATCCTGCCCTGCATCCCTGTACCAGTCTAACCTGTGAAAAGAAAACAGTTAAAAAACAAAGCAAACTCACTTAACCCCATTGTACTTCCTCCCTCCCTTGTTTACCTGGCGCGTGAGGGATCATCTCCTCAGAGAGTCGAGTGCGCAAGCGTGCCGGGAAGGGGGACGCATGTGCACTTGCCGTCGACTATCTGAAGACGTCTGAGGTTAGACACTGCCAGACCAATTAGTGGGTGACGCGTCGACAACCGGCCCAGGTGGCAGGACTTGCCATCCAGCAGTAGTCAAAGCAGGGGCAGAAGCTGGAATTTAGCCAGCTTCTGCCCTGCGATCGGACGGCTGCAGGAGGGACAGGAGAAGAGCAGCAGCTTCCCTGTGAATGACCCCGTAAGGCATAGGTGAGTATAATTTTTTTAAATTTTTCTGACGGAACCCCTTTAAGGGCGCCCACCCACTGGCGATTTTTTTCCCTGCGAAATTCGCAGCATTTTTTTCTCTGCAGTGGTCTATGGGACTTGTAATGTTAAAATCGCGATCGCACAAAATCGCAATTTACCGCGAAATCGCGATTTTGCGCGATCGCGATTTTAACATTACAAGTCCCATAGACCCCTGCAGAGAAAAAAATGCTGCGAATTTCGCAGGGAAAAAAATCGCCAGTGGGTGGGCGCCCTAAGAATGAAATATTGTTAGACAGACAGAAAGAATTATTTGTTAGCTAATAACAATAAATTAGTTATAGGCCAATTCACTACTGTGGGCCAAGTCCAGATAATCCTTAGGATCGGTGAGGTCCTCGTTACTGGTTCTCACTAGTATGACTCACTATCACACAATAAAAGCATAAAAGTGTGTTTTGAGACAACCCTATAAAAGCTGATAGATTTTTATATTTTCTGTGTTTCACCCCTGATGTTGATATTACTCAGGTCTAACATGCCATCCCAACAGACCATTCACTATGGCATCTTGTTCACGAGATTCCACTGTGAGGCTTTGGTCACTGACGCCATTGATTTCACCTCTGCAAATAAATATCCTGGCAGACCGTCCTTGGGAAGAAATAATTGGGAACACCGGTAAGTTATCATCTTATTTCTTATTACTGAAGGATTTATATCTTATGAGGCTTATTTGTTAACATCTTTGTTCTCTTCATCTGATAGATCGTGCCATGGAGCCTGGTGCACCACCCTTACTATGTGGGAAAGTATCTCGGGATATTAAACAAGAAGTGGACAAACTGACCGGCAATCTGAGAAGCAAGAAATTACGATGGTTTTCAGAATGTCTCTCTGTAAGTCTCATGTTCTTACAAAAGAAACACAATAGATGTCATTAAGCTGCTATGATCCAGGAGCAACGCTACTCTTGTCCATGGATCCCACACCCCATGGATGAGTAGTGCTCCATTTGGAAGACAACAGCCATGTTTCTCTATTCTCATTAATCCTGAACCTAATGGTCTAGAAACCCTTCTAATTCAGCAAATGACAAATAAGTCAACCTGTTAGGAATCACATAGCACAAATGTTTGGCATGTGGTCTTGGGCTTGAAACACAAACCATTGTAAGCTTACATTGGCAGTTTAATGCTACTGCTGCTGCTACAATATAACAGGTTGGATCCCCAACTGATCCGGAAGAGAAGACAGATGTGCTTCCTACCTGCTTCTGTCTTTTCCATTTCAGCTTACGTACCTCTTATTGAGTGTTGTGTAGTATATAAAGGCAGTGATTCTACTTCTATTGGTGATTACATTATTATTATTTATCACAATCAAACAAACACTCCATGTTTTCCCATCAAAAATGTTTTTTTTTATCAGCCATCCACAGTTATCTGTGGGCACACCCAGATTATGACACCGGCGCACCCTGTGACCCCCTAGTTAATGGAGTAATAATGCACAAGCATAAATAGCTCTACACTTTTAGTTCTGTGGCACTGAAGTGGATACTTGAGCGATGCACTTGGCTATCTCCATAATTAGTGAATGGAGAGGTGATCATTCACACCCACTCCATTCCTTAGGAGGCTAGAGGTATACCATTCTCATGATCCCGGGGTGTTCCAGTTGTCTGTCCACTAGCAATAATAGATTTATCTCCTATCCTATGTATAGGTAATAAATGGGCTAAAGGGGCTAAAAAAATACTAGTGCTCCCTCTTGTAGAGACGGCATGCTGGTGGGGGCATATCTAAGGATGAATTAGGAGTTGGAAAACAAGGGGCTCATATCTTGTACAGGGTCGCTCTGTAGTCAGTGTCCACCATTGCCCGTATTATCAGAACTTATCTTGATTATTTTCTGTCTCCTACAGCCTCCAGGAGGTAGTAAAAATTTATGGGACTTAGTTGCTGTGTTAAAAGGGCAAGATGACAGTTTACTTCCTCAAAATTACTGCAAAGGAATAATGCACATGAAGCATCTAGTCAGGTTCAAAACGGTAAGTAGTAACACTTATCCCTGCTAATAGAAACTAAATATATATTTCTTGAGTAGATCAATGAACCACGCAACAGCCATTGTTGGCGTTGGTGCCTCAGCACAAGATGTTACATGGGGCACAGAAGAAAAGAAGTAAATCTGCAATGTTTTCATCACTAAACTTCTTGTAAAACAGGACTGACCATCATAGATTAGCCTACATTTCTAGCGCCATTACCACATATTTACAGGCACAGCATAGTTTAGTTTGAGTATGATCACTTTCTGGAGAAGTTATCTTATAGCCATTAAAAAGCTATTGTTATCGTAACACAACAAAAAACCTTGCAAACAATTGTGAAGAATAGAAAAGAACTGGCAGAAAAAAAGAGGCAATCTCAACTCTACTTTATAATACACAATCAGCAGAAAAACGTGTATCGGAGAAGAAGCCCTTCCTCAGTTAAGCTGGGATATGTACAGTATCTTTCCAGCCTGAGATGAGACTACACATGCAGAAGTTAAATGGAGAGGCACCACTAAAAGTATGAAGGAGTGGAGAAGAGCGCCCTCACACTATAACTGAAGAAGGGTTTTTCTCTCAAATGTGTCTTTCTGCTGGTTGTGTCAAATAAAGTCAAGTTGAGATCACCTCTTCTTGTCTGTCTCGGGAAAGTTCTGCCATTTCCGCCAGTTTTCTGCCATTCTTCATAAATGTACCATATTGCTCCAACATCTAATATGCATTGCTCTTTTCCACCTATGGCCTGCATTACATAGTTTAGGCCTTATCTTAGTCATGACATTGATTCGCGTATTTTTCTCTTCTGAATATATATTTGTAAAGCAATTGAATGGTTAAACAAACTGTGACACAGAAACATATTAATATATTAAGTCTCAAGTTAAACTTTGCTACAGCTGTATATATGAGATATAGCAGATAACTCTGTGCATGTACCGCTTGTTGCATAGCCGTTATTACCAGCCTCACCAACACTTTCCTTCTTTCTGCACATACAATGATGAGTACTTGAAGATTCATCTAGAAAACTACAGTGAAATGTCTTTGGCCTCCCAAAATAGCCGTGAAAAATTGGGTTTTAGAGGGGTCACACTCTCAAAGAAGAGGCTCAATATACATAGGCTACAAGAGAACTGAAAATCTATCATAGATACATTTAGTCCAGATCTGGAGTCCCTTGCTGTAGTATCTCACATCAATTTTTCAGCATGTGGGTATGGCTTTAGTATTAACTAAAGGTGCCCATCACTGTTCTAGAGAAATAGCAGTGAGCTTGGACATATGTGCCACATTGAGTAACACATCAAATCTATAGTTAAATTGTAAATGAGTTTAGTATTTCTGCCTTTAAAAACTGCTCTGCTAGAAAAACATATATCCGTAATATGAATAGTAAGTAGAGATGAGCGAGTATACTCGCTAAAGGCAATTGCTCGAGCGAGCATTGCCTTTAGTGAGTATCTCCCCGCTCGAGACTGAGGGTTCGGGTGCTGGCGCGGGGGAGCGGTGAGTAGCGGCACTCAGCAGGAGGGAGCGGGGGGGGGGGGGGAGAGAGAGATCTCCCCTCTGTTCCGCCCCGCTCTCCCCTGCAGCTCCCTGCCCGCTGCCAGCACCCGAACCTTCAGTCTCGAGCGGTCAGGTACTCGCTTATCTCTAATAGTAAGCATAGAGTATAGCAAGCATAGAGGAATGTCAGTTAATATATAATGTGTGTTCTGCCCCGACAGTCTAAAGCTCAAGAGTTAACAACAGTGAAGATGTCCAAGTTCGGTGGTGGTATTGGTGCACCAAGTAAAGAAGAAAGGCTAAAAGAAGCTGCCGAGATCCATTTGAGACTAGGACAGATCCAAAGATACTGTGAGCTCTTAGTGGAACTTGGAGAGGTACTTGTTATTACTAATTACTCTCTATGAATGAGCCTGGGGTTGCTTTTACATTATGACAGCAATACATTGACCTCACACACTTCTACTGGATCAGATATCACAATAGGATCCCGTCTGTTTTGGGCACTTAGGTGTTTTGATCAATTAGACAATTAATAAAGCAATAAAATAAGTGTTTAGCATAAGCATTCTGTTATGGCTGTTGGCCATGGCTGAAGGTTTCCCTCACTTGTTTCTCATCTCTAGTGCGATAGATGATGCACCTTCATTCCAGCATGTGCATCCAGCTTTCCCATCCCCAACCAATCCTGATACTTCCCTAGTTATTTAAGGCACTCTTGCCTACTGGACGTTGCCTGAGCAATAAGTTCCTTTTGGTTCCGTTAAGGTGCTTCTAATTCTTGTTTTGATACCTGCTTATGACCAGTGCCTGTGCACCCATCTTTTCCATATTCTGTGTGTCCTGACCTTGGCCTGTTCCTTGACTATGATTTCTTGATGTCTTTCTAGAGCGGAAGGATATTACAAGATATAGACATTAGGTGACCAGCAACTTTGTAGTTCCGGGTCTAACAGTCAGGTAGGAACTATCAAAGGTTGATCCAGGGATTATTCTGATTGCCATTATGGAGAAGGAATTTTCCCCTAAATGGGCTAATTGGCTTCTGCCTCTTGGGGTTTTTGCCTTCCTCTGGATCAACTAGATGGTGGAAATATGGCTGAACTAGATGGATATTGTCTTCATTCAGCCTAACATACTATGTTACTATGATTCCCTGACTGCCTCCTGCTCTGCTGGTCTCTCCATTTTGCCAGAACTCCACTAGTCCTGAACTGAGCTTGAGATATTGATTACATCTCTGCTTGTCCCTCTGGTACCCTGCTGTGATGCCTCTGACCCTCCTGTGTTAACTGCCACTGCACAAAAATTACTGTTGGCGTAACAACCTGGGGCCCCTCCAATGAGCACCAGTTCCCTCAAACCCACTTTGTACAGCCATGAGGAGTAAGCCATAGCCAAATCGGTCAGTGACAGAGTGGGTCGTCAACACCTGGTGCATGACACATTCCCTTACATGGGTCATCTAGAAGAAATAATATTCCCTAAGCAATGTACACAGGTATATAATAGAGGCCATTCATCATGTATTGTATGACAAGTAAATGTAAAACATCCAAGAATATGGTGGACAGTTCATAATATTACTTAAGATGCCGACGATTTAAAATCTAAACTTACTGAGCCCATGAAACTAAATATGGACGGCACCATATAGAATGTCCTTCTGTTCATGCTGCAACATATTAATCGACTATCCAAACACATCTTCATACATGCGCTGTAAACCTAAGGGTACTGGTATTAAAACAAATGTATTGTACGAAGGACATCAGTGATACATAACCCACGCTTTATTTTGGATCTGTCAAAACTAAATGCAGCTATTAACCCTTTCCAATCCAGTGTCTGACGTCTAAAGACATTCTGATTGAAGGCTGTACAGCTCCGATGTCTGAAGACGTCCGGCAGGGTATTCTTACTGTATATTATTGGCAGATGTGTTGTCGAGGGGCCTCTCCAGCATGTCCCATACTGCAGTACTGGCTCTAACCAGCAGATGGTGCTGTTGTATAATGGCAGAAAGAGAACACTCCCTAGGAAACCCTGAATCCAAAATTGGAATGCAAAGGGTTAACGTTCTATGCTAATATCTTGTGTTACTTTATTACTAGTGGGATAAGGCATTATCAGTGGCCCCCGGAGTGTCCATGAAATACTGGAAAAAATTAATGCAAAGGTGAGTAAACTGGCAAAATTCTTAAATTATTCTAATGTTATATAGAAATGATTCCAGTGCGTCTGCTGTCTTCTCTTTAAAGCCCCCAGGTGTATTTTTGTGTGCACAATATGCAGAGAATAGAACCCATTGTTTTCAATGGGTTCGTTCACATGCGCCTATTTTTATTTGCGCCCTTCTGTCACTCAAAAAAAAACCTAGTTAATTAAAACCTCATTTTAATTAACTGGTTCATGCATTCATTGATTTTAATGTACTTTTACCATTTTTAAGGGGTCAGGAACACTATTCCCAAGACCCTTGCAAAGTTTTAAGTGGCCCTCAGCCACTGCTAAGAGCACTGATCATTATATGACTAGATGTACAGATGCAGCAATTGTTAACATGGCTGACGCATCATCAGAACTCTACTGTAGTACACTGTAGTTAAGTTGTCACAAGGTAACAGTTTCGACATCTGTAGGTGTCTCCTAATTGGATAACCTTCTTGTAACTGCAGGCCTGTAAGGGTTTTATATGGAAGTGGATGAATAGGTGGCCAGTTACCAACAGCAAAGTTACAGCACTGATACCTGATATTAGACATAAAAAAACTGATTTAAAAAATGTAGCATAAAATAAGATGAGTAAATAGAAATGAGGTAAAGGAGAGTTAAATAAGATATATTTTGAATTGAGGAGCACAAGGAGGAAATCCAGTCAAGAATGGATGTACAAGTGTAGAAACATCAAGGCTGAAGTTACCCCATGTTGGACCCCAAGCACTAGTACTAAGCAGTGAGCCACGATGTTACCGTCATATAATAAGCATCCATATAGGACTAGAAAAGTTACCTCTTGGTATGTTTTACAAACAAGATTTGTTTGAGTCGTTGTGTTTCCTTTTAGAAGAGCAAGTCAGCTTATTGAGGAGGAGAATGACGATGTGATTCCCTACTGTATAGCCACCGGGGATGTGAAGAAACTGGTTAATTTCTTTACTTCCAGAGGACAACTGAAGGAGGCTTTACTTGTGGCACAGGTATTACAATCTTCCATAGAACTAGAGTCATCTTCTCTTAGCAGAAACAGACATTTTTCCCTGCACAATAATAACTCACAAAAACCTGCTAAATTTACTGCAATCCCGTGAAGAGCCATGCATGAACATTGTAAGCATATTCTCCACCAAAAAAGGTAAAAACTGCAACTGTGCAATATGTTTTTAAAGGGAACCTGTCATCACCTAAACTATATTTTGGGGCTCATAGGTGAGGGAACGAGGAGTCTGGTGAGCTGTGTTTCATACTTACCCAATGCCCCATGACCCGGCTATAATGGAGTTGTTCCTGCTGTAGCTCCACAATGTAATACCTTCACCAACTTACCCCCAAAAAACCTAATTAATGACAGGCTCTCCTTGGTTTTGGATAAATTGACCACAGCAGCTATTTTATTGCAAACATACATTTACATAAATTCAACCTTTCCAATCCAGGAAAGAGGGAGGTCCTTGGAGCCCCAAACAATTCTGTCGCCTCACCAACCAGAGAAATATACCGTAATGCCTCCCACTACACACTACCTGACTTGGGAGACCCAATTTTCCAACAACTGCCTCCTGCCACAAGCCAACTAACTCAGGAGACCCAATAGCACCACTTGCCTCAAGTCGCCTACCTCCCAACTCAGAGACCCACTAGCCATTCCAAGGTTAGACACTCCACTATCTCTGCAGGGACTCCAGCCTGTCAGAGACAAGAGGCGACAGACATTAATCAATAAAGGGGGGAGGTGGCTATCCAGCCCCTGCCTTCCCCCCACTCCATTTTTCTCCGACTTCAAGAACCCCCCCTAACCGCTGCCATGACAATGTACACCATCCCTCATTAAATAATTTAACTGAAAAAAAACATCATCCTCCAATAAGGTTGGGCAGGTGAGATTTCCATGTTGTCTTGCTGTACATCCCCGCTTCTCCTGATGAACTGCTTTCTGTTGCGGCTCCTCCTTCTTTTTCCCGCACTTTCCTTCCCCCTCCTTCTCCTCTTTGTTAATCCCTTCCCTCCCCGTTAACCCTATCATGGCTGCCTCCTCCTACCACCTTGCAGGCCTCAGTTCCAGCACCTACTTTTCTGCACACACAGCGTGACTCTTTTCAGCCGGCTCTGTACGTGTGCACTCCTACAGAGAGAAATGGAAGAAGATGCACACAGAACTGGCGGAAAAGAGTCATGCTGTGTGTACGTGCCAACTTCGTGGGAACACAGCGTTGGAATGGGGAATCGGGGAAGTATGAAATCAGCTCTCCGTTCCCTCACCTTTGAGCCCCATAATGTAATTTATGGGGCTCAATGGTGATGGCAGATTCACTTTAAAGGGGTTGTACCAGAATTTCAAGGTATTCCCTACCCACAGAAATAGAGGATAACTTCCTAGCCAGCGAGGGTCTCATCGCTGAAACTCCCACCCATCCTGAAAATGGGGGTCTCGGGTTCACCTCTGTCTTTCACCGTGGAGTTATATCAGCCACTGCTCCATTCATTTCAATGGGGCTGACAGAAATACCCGAGCGCTTGCCACTCGTCTATTGCCGGCAGTCTTACTGAAAGTGACCGATGCTCCATTCAGTCTTCTCCTCACTGTGAGGGTGCTGTCAGCCCACAGTGAGGAGGATGGGGAACACAGTACCCTCATGCCTAGGATTGGTGGGAGTCTTAGTGGTAAGGCCCCACAATCAGCAAGTTACCACCTAACCTATGGATAGAGTATGGCTTGTGATTCTGGCACAACCTCTTTAAGTAATTCAGAGCTTCATTCTAAATGGACACACCATATGTGCATCCTGTCCAACTGCAGGCAAGGGGGCCCATGGCTCCCTATATGATTGTATGGAAGGGACTATAATCAGAATTAATAGTAGACTGAGATTTTATCTCAAGCCCTGATGGAGATAGTGAATAACTAGCTCACGAATGGCCTATTAAGTCTCCTCACTTACTCCCCTTGCAGGTGCTCTCCCTAAGGAGAAAAGATAGTTTTTCTGACCCCAGTCCCAGGCCTCTCACTAGCAAAGCCAGAATCCTGCTGCACACTGATGAGGGACAAATACCCTGAAACAGCTGTCTGTGCATGGAGTCTGGCTTTGCTTTCAATTCACAGTCATTGTTACAAGGCTAACATTGACTTGAAGGAATGCTGCCTTTTGATAGGTGGCACTGTGGAGGTATTGTTCTATCTCCCTCATTAACTAGCACTCAAGACATTAGCAGTTGGAAAGTTAGAGGCCCATATACTGATCTTGTACAGAGGCCCATTGTTTTTGTTGACCATTCCTGAAAGAAGTAGTCCTATATTCATGAAAACAATTTCTACTGATTAACTATCTTATTTACTTCTAGGCAGCTTGTGAAGGAAATATCCAGTCCAATCATGTTTCCGTCAGTACTGTATCTCCAACTGATGGCAACAACATAGAAGACTACAATGAGTAAGTCTCAAACTGCAGCTTTCTACCTTTCATCACAAAGAGTACCTTTCTTGGCAAGTGACTTGAATTTTCTCTAATTGTCCCTATTTTCTGTGCAGACTTCTTCATCGAGTCAGTGCAGAGCTGGCGGAGTGGTATTTCCAGGATGGCCGGGCTGTGCTTGCAGCTTGCTGTCATTTAGCAGTAGATTATTTTGAAGTAAGTCATCATATTGTAGTTATTATCCAATCATGAACTAATTCATTGAGTTAATCAAATCTCTAATACACATAGCGGATCCATCCATGTATGATGCTAGTGTAAACATAGCCTTAAAGTGTACTTGTGTTTTTCGCAAATATACCAGGTTCTCATTACCCTCTGATTTGCTGCTGTTTGCATCCTGTTTCATTTCTGTAAGCTCTGATATTCAGGTGGTCTTACCCATTTTTCTGCTGTTTGCAATCCACTTTCAGGGAGGGAGATGTAGAAAGCCTAGCATTCTGCCAGTAGTTCACTGTCCTGCTCTTCCTTGCCCTTCCTATTGCACTGTCTCTAGTCCAATCAGCAAGGAAGCAGTATCTGAATACCCACCACTCTGCTCTTCCAGGATGATCAGGCATTTAGAGACTTTCTGGTAAAATGGTTAGTAAACCCACTATAGTGTGTGTGTGTAATGTGTGTACACACTTCCATACAGGCACACACTGTAACAGCAGGAGAGGCAGAGTCTGTGGTAATTGTTATCACAGTGTTTGCAGATCTGTCAGCCTGCAGTCTCAGTGCACGGGAGCTGGCTGTAAAGATTTCCCCTTCCCCTGTTGCCATGGAAACATCCATGTCCTTGTTACTATAATAACTCTGTACTAACAACAGAGATTGGATTGCAGAGAAGTTGGAAGGGAGACCCCTGGTCACGGTCACTTCAAAGACGATTTACAGTGGTAAAGCAAGAACATTTTTCAGGATAGATCATCAATAGTTAATCGGTGGGGTCTGCCGCTTGGGATCCCTGCTGACCAACTGATTGAAGTGACAGCGGTATGTGGGTGTGTGCGGCTGTCACTTCACTCCCTATCAGGCTCTGAGGTGAGTGGCCATGTTTATTTTCATTAATTGATGCAAATAACAGAACAGCAACCTGTAGGGAAATGAAATTCTATGCAGGAACCCACTAACAAACTGCAGACTGTTATTACCGCAGGCTGTAATATGTTGTGAAGCAATCTGTCGCTGGCTCACAGAATAAAGGGGGGACAAGGATAATTTTGCTACTAAGAGCAGAGCAGCGTCTAGGGAATTCAGCCAATAGGGCTGAGTATACCAAAGCATTATATAAGTGTTCAATCAAATTTCTGACGCCCCCAGTGTAACTAAAGAAATATTAGAATAGATGCTAGTACAGTTTATTAAAAAAAAAGAAAAATATGCACAGTTGGAAAGAAAAATTTAAACCATTTTTGTTTTATTTTGTAAAAGTGAAATAAAACCGCTCACAGTATCACTGCAAACATCATGATTTGTGTAATTACTTCCATACAGCCACTATACAAAACCCACTATACCAAGACCAACATTACCAATAATATACCATATAAGGGCCAAATTATAACGCCACACCATGATCATATATTACCACCACATAGTGACAGGAATAGCACCATACTGTTGCTGAATGACCATTGCAAATTTCGATATTACCAATGACCAATAATAACACTATATGAGGGCCAAATTATTCCCCCAGATCATGTCTACATAATACCACAATAGTGTTACTGAAAAAAACAATAATACCTTGATACATTGACCATATAGTGTTACATACTAGTTCTACACAGGTATTCTGCAGACTGCATATGTGATTACAGTATAGTTATGTACAGTAATCACAGGTGATGTCTTTTCTAACTGGGGTTGTTCACTTTCCCTTTTCTTTTCCATCCAGCCCAGACTACCATGATGACGTCTCCCAGCCACAACTTGTTTCTGTAGAATCTGATACACAGACATATTTGATTCCTCAATTTTCCATCCACATGCCTTTGTTTTCCAAACCTCTACATAATCTTCCCATCCATGGTACCCCAGATAGTAATAATGATATGACCACAAATAATAATAATAATCCCTTCTTGTGCTCCCTGAAGGCCTCCCTGTGTCCGTAATGTGTCCTCTTTTACACTTTGACTCAGTAATAATGCTCCAAATAGCCTTCATTCAGTAATAGTGTATCTCATGATGACCCCCTTTCAGTAAAAATGCCCCCATGGCCTCTGTTTTGTAATAATTGTCATATTATACCCTAGTTTTTGTAGCAAAATGCATGCTGCACTGCAATTACGGATTCAGTCCTCCTAAATTGCAGAACGCAAAACACCTTGTGTTGATGGCTCACCATGACTGAGGCTTACTCACTGGGAGATGCATTCAGCAGTAAACATTTGAAACTATATGCCTTTTAAGTGGCAAGAGTTTCCTTCATGGGTGGTGGAGTGGGGGGGAAGGAGGGGGTGGAGTACTTATTTTCTTTATCAATAGGATATGTTGGACTCCAGATGCATCTTAATGTATGTAACAATGATACATGTTTAAAAACTCAAGTAAGTTAAGTTTCTTTCTGCTTTATTTAAGCTAGCCATGGCCAACCTCATCCGTGGCAATGAGCTGGAACTGGCAGTATGTGTGGGCACAGTTATTGGAGAGGGTGCAGCCCAGGCAACACAGTATGCACTAGAGCTTCTTGCAAGAAAGTGCATGACTGTAACTACATGGTACGTATTACATATTAACTGGAGATCCAAAGCTGAATCTTTGCCATTCACATTTTCATCAGAATAAGGTGCTTATCTTATTGTTACTAGTCCTTTAATTGTGTCCTATTCCGAATAGTGAAAATCAGGTATTAGACTGCTCCACATGGGGCTTATGCTCTGGAAGGGGCAAGGACTGCTAGGCTAAATATGATGTCCTCTTTTCCTACACATTGATAGGAAGCTATCATGTCTGTGCCTGAGAAGCATTGGGTCTCCTAATAAAAACCCAGACCTTCAGGCTACAAACGGCACCTGCTAATTTCTGAAACATCATAGTCCTTAAAGGAGTTTTTCCACAACTTAAAAATTGCTTCGTAACCACTCCATCCTTCCTGGTTGCTGCTGACTTACGACATATGAATACGATCACAGGCTTTAGGAGTGACTTTCTGTAGCCAGTGATTGGCTGCAGCAGCACGTGTCCTCGTCAGCAGCAACCAGGAAGGACAGAGTGGTTGCAAAGCAATTTTTAGGTTGTGGAAAAACCCTTTAATCTTGATAACAATGTAAGGCTTCTGGCACTCTAGCATATTCAGGGCCATTTACCATCTGTGTTAATTAACTGACAACACACTGTCACATTTTTGATGCAGACCAATGGTCCATGTGAATTTACATTTCCTATTCTTGTCCATATCATGGACCAGAAATGGGACTTGCTGTTGCATGTCTATGTGCTGCCTGTGCTTAAATTGGACAGTGGATGGACAGGTGTCTGTGTGCTGTCCAATATGAGTTGCGCACAAGGCTCTCGTGTGCAACTTGCACACACATGTATTGTGCACCTAGCCTTTACCTGGGTTTACTCAAGGTGTTCTCTTCCATGCATGAGATACTAGGACTTACCTTTCTCACACAGCATTTTTTTTAAACTGTGGCATTTAGGTGTTTTTCTTTCATGTTGGATGTTTTTAATTCCTAACATGCTCTGTATCTATTCTTTTTTACTACAGTGGGAATAAAAGAGAGATATGAGAGAGAAATCAAATAGACAGCTATATGAAATAGAGAGAGATAAGCTAGAGAGAGAGATGAGCTAGGGAGATGAGCTAGAGTGAGATGAGCTAGAGTGAGATGAGCTAGAGTGAGATGAGCTAGAGTGAGATGAGCTAGAGTGAGATGAACTAGGGTGAGATGAGCTAGAGTGAGATGAGCTAGAGTGAGATGAGCTAGAGTGAGATGAGCTAGAGTGAGATGAACTAGGGTGAGATGAGCTAGAGTGAGATGAGCTAGAGTGAGATGAGCTAGAAAGAGAGAGAGCTAGAGAGAGATGAGCTAGAGTGAGATGTGCTAGAGAGAGATGAGCTGGATTGAGATGTGCTAGAGAGAGATGAGCTGGAGTGAGATGAGCTAAAGAGAGATGAGAGAGAGAGATGAGCTAGAGAGAGAGATGAGCTAGAGAGAGGGATGAGCTAGAGAGAGGGATGAGCTAGAGAGAGGGATGAGCTAGAGAGGGATGAGCTAGAGGGATGAGCTAGAGAGGGATGAGCTAGAGTGGTGAGCTAGGGTGAGATGAGCTAGATAGATATGAGTTACAGAGAAATGAGTTAGAGAGAGAAAGTGTTATGAGATAGATAGAGGTATTAGTTAGAGAGAGAGAAATATGAGATAGAGCTATGAGAGAGTGAAATATGAGATGAGAGAGAGAGAGAAAGAGATATGAGATGAGAGAGAAAGAGAGAAGAGAGAAATATGAGAGAGAACGAGATATGAGAGAAAAATATGAGATATGAAAAAGAGAGAAAGGGATATGAGGGAAAAAGAAAGAGATATGAGATAGATAAATTATATTCCATGGTAGAGAGCAGCACCATGTGAAATAGAGTATAGTGGGTGCAAATCCTTTTAGACCAGCTTTTTATTTAATTTTGTGAATGGATCCACAAGCCTTACCTTTGTTAACTCAATCTCACTTTTTGTAATTCTATTCATTGATGTTGCAATGCAATTTTACAATTACGATTGTTGTGCGAATTTGGGTGTGCTGGTACACCCGTACATTGTTTTTATATGAAAAAGTTATATTAAAAAAAAGAAAATGATAAACCCAAAGCATTCTAGCGAGTGTGATGAACGAATCCCTGTGCATGAGCCTTGGACTCACATAGATTTCTTCATTACACCTGCTGCAGTGATGACGTTACAAACAAGTTACAAACAGAATCATGCAAGTAATAGTAATGTAGACTTCAACTGTACAACCACTTGGCATATAGGGTTCATATTAGGGTGCTATTTCACGAGTGCTAATGCTCATACAATAGCACTAATTAGCCTGCAGCACCTGAACTTGCGCGATCATCAGCTACTAGTGCACATGTATTAACAGCTCTACTTATTTATCAAACAAGAGTGAAAAAGTATTTCCTAAATGTAATAAAGCTGTGAACACTTATCACATCTTGTAATATTCTATCTTTTCTTCAGCTTTCCATCTCCGGGATACAGGTATACACATTGTCACTTCTACTATAACACCTGCTGTAGGGTAGATGAGGCCCCGATTCCAACCATGTATCATTCAACAATTAACCTACGGGTGGTCATTATCATTACTCTCCATTTAACAAACATGCACAGCCTTTATCAGGTTTGTGTAAATATTTCCCCTTTCCCTCATCCCACATGTCCCACTTTTAACTTTATGTAACCATTTCACTTTTCGTTGGTAACAAAAATGCTAATAATGTCCCGTCGGTGCGGAGCCTGCTTATATGTAGGTGTTCAGGCTTAGATCATTGGAAGCTTGAACACTGCTTTAGCACTTCTATTGTAATTGAGATATAGAAGGGACACTGCTCCTTTATTTGCACTACTTTTTATAATTGTGCCCCACTTTCCCCTTCTGTAGTCAGCTGTGCTTCCAGCAACTAGTCTGGCAGTCACACTCCTCGAAGGTATGCTGGCAGGGAGAAGGAGATCAAATGGAAGGGAATATGACTACAGAATTGGATTACACAGTTTGTGGTCTCTTACCATGAAGACACATACTGTAGCTGTAAGCACATATTTTAGGCTAGGGCTGCATGGAGACATTTTATCTGGGCTAGAACTGTTTTCTCAGGGGCACAGCACTGGGATAGGGGCTGGGGTCAGTTTAAAAAGCTGCTCCCCAGACTTCCGTTTTCTCACCTTTGAGCCCCATGACATAGTTGACAGGTTCACTTTAATATTAATGGTGGATATTCCTAGTGTAGTTTTGGGGTTACATTTTAACAGCTTCCCCCTAAATCAACACATTGTCAGTTGATGACTTAGGTAAACTGATTGTGCAAACTGCCCTATAAGTTTATGCCAGCATTGCAGTCAAGTCATGATTTTTTTTGGTGCAATTACTGCACAACCATGTAAAATATTGTATCATGTTTTTGTAAACACGGAGGCATATTATTGTGATTTTACAGTGATTGCAGTGAAAAAAAACACAACTTGACTGCAATGTCTGAATAGACCCTTAAAGCTGCCATCAAGTTGTCTCCATGATCAGAGACAGTGCTTTATGAGGACCCTTCCAGATGCATTATGTCTCTGTCCTGGTCCATCTTTCCAAGCACAGGGTTCTTCACTGTTATTGGCAGCATACAAAACTTTTCCTATGTCGAGAAAACTTTCAATAAGGGACTAAATCATTACAGCTGGGCTATTTCTAGTTCTTGGGATTGGCTGCGTTGTAGTTTGTGGGAGTGAGTTCTGCACAGTCCTTGTCTACTGTGTTGTTTGCACCATGTTTTTGTCTTTTCACAAACATATACATTACTTGTAACATAATCCTAGGTATTTGGTATACATAGACAAGTGTACGCCATCATATAAATATATAGAGAATATAAGTTCAATATTTCTATATTTATTATATAAAATCTATATTTTTATAATAAACCTTAATGGCAGACAACTTTAGTGTATATTGGAGGGTTACAGCACTCTGCTGTATACATTAGGATCTGTATGAAGAAGAACCCATTCACATATCTATAGTAAATTATATACTTATGATGCAAATGCCATTTGGCGCTAAATGTGGTGTGAATAGTCTGTGTGCATCTCGCCTGTCTGCTGTATATAACTGATGAGGAACGCTTGCTTTGTGAAGCCTGCTGGTAAAACGGATGTGAGCACAATTCATTTCTTTTTCCAGGGACTTGGCAACAGATCTTCTCAGAATGATACCTGACAATGATCTCTTCTTAGTCAAGCTGTGTGCATTTTACCCAGGATGCACTGCAGAGATTAATGACCTACATAGCAAAGTATGTCCTAGAATTGTCTGTTGTACTGATATGATTAGCACAAAATCTGTTTTTACATTAGCTATTTGGAAAAAATGATGATACATACCCATGAAATGATGCTGATGGTCTATTATATGAGAATAGTTTGTTGGCGGGGCGGCATGTACGTAGCGTTTTCTGCCTGAGAACAGCAAGAGAAATCTATTGAAAATCTATTTAGCTAATCAATCCTATGAACCAAAGGATTTGCTATAGGATTATGGAGAGATGAGCAAAATTCTAGCATCCCTATGTATAAAAACTGAGGATCTCTGCAACATGACGTTCTGTTTGTAAGGCCGGGGTCACATGGTGTAAGCGCATTTATGTGCACATTTGCTGTGTGTATTTGTACAATGGGTGTTGCTATTTGCGCACGCATTTGTGTGTATTTTATTCCCCCACTAAGTATAAGTGCAGACATCCTGGGAACTTTTAACAAGTTCAAATCTGCAGCAGAACTTCTGGCCAGAGGCTTCGTCGCAGATCCCGTTGAAGAAAAAGAGCTGTCCAAAAGCCGGGCCACTGGGTAGACTCCATTATGGCCAATGGGTTTGGTTCTGTCCCGAAATTGAACTGTTCAGCCGCACGGATTCCCCTTTCTTGCTCCCTGAAAGTAGTATCCCCAATGCAGATGTGAATCCACCCTCTCATAGATCACTGAGATTTATAGCTGAAGTATAACTCAGGATAGAGTATGTGAAAGAAGCCATGGCATTGTCAATCCATGCCTTCCTCTATCTCCTATAGATGCGTTCCACTGCATTTTCTCTTGGTATGTCTTGAGAGATTGCAAAAGTAAACTAGATGCAAATGACATCACTTTAATGATAAATTCAAGCTAAACTCATTTTTTCAGCATCATGGCTTGCTAGAGCAAAAGTATATGATTCAGTCAGTGGGCCAGTCATGGAAAATGTGACCTGAGACAACCCTTGTTGTAGCAAAAAGAAAATGACCTCTCAACAGCATATCAACTAAAACTTGCAGAATTATGCACAGTGATTAAAAAGAATGGTGCAAAAGTAAAATTGATTTCTTCATATACGAACTGACATACAACAGCTAGAATGATAGAAGAATTCTTCAAGTTTTTATTGCACTTTGCAGATGTTTGATGTGGGGGCCGTTGGTGACACAGCAGATGTCGATTTGCTGTTCAGCTCCACCCAGGCATACCCTCTGTTATCGATTCTACTGCAGCGGAGATCTGTTTTATGTCATCTAGTGTCACCAACGGCGCAACATCAAACATCTGAAAGGTGCAATAAAAACTTGAAGAGTTCACCCATCTTTCCTTGCCATACATGTGTGAATTAATCAGCGTTACTCTTGCACCAATTTGTAATCACATGGTACATATTCAATCTTATTTACAGCTATTCCAAAATGTCTTTACAGTGTAATTTGCCAAGTACGGATGAATGCTCTCAGCTTGCAGAGAACTGCCATGGAGATGGAGACACCTTTCAAGCTGTCAAATATTATCTGCTAAGTTCAGAACCTGAGAAGGCACTGCCAGTTGGGATCGACTATGTGAAAGGTAGTGAATAACAATGGATGTTACAGCTGTTTGTGGTCTAATAGCAAGTCTTAATCTCTTGATAGGTATGTGAAGGGTTAGGGTGCGTTTACACGGAACGATTAGCGTTAAAAAAAAAAATCGCTGAACAAAAGTCATTCAGTGAAAACACAGCCAACGATCGAACGGATGAGTGATAATTCCTTATTGTTCATTTTAGGGCTCCTTCACAAGGGCATATTCATGCACACCAAATTTGCTTGTGCAATACGGAGAGAATAGCTGCCATTGGTTTCAATGAGCTTCTTCACATTTCCTTTTTTTTGTGGAAGCATTTCTTGCGTGTGTAAAAAAAAATAGGACCTGCTCCATTTTGTGTGCCCCCATAGAAGTCTATGGAAAGGGCACAATGCCATCAAAAATCGCGACCATCTGAAGCATTGGATTCCAATGCATTTGTTCAGATGGGTTCTTTTCCAGCGCATAAAATCAGCTGTCAGGAAAAGATGCTGCAGATTCTGTCTGGCTGCTTTTATGCGCGGACGGAAAAGATAGGTCTTACACTATCTTTTGTCCGTGATCAGCCGGCAGCTCCTATAGAAGCTACCTATGGGAGCTCCTATTACCGCAATCAGCCGTCAAAGGGAGGGAAAGAGTGCAGCATCGCTAAACTCTCTCGCTCTGGCTGACGGAACTCCGGGCTGCGGCGTATATACGCCCTACCCGCCATTTGAATGAGTGAGAAAATGTGAGATTCAGTCTGGTCGTGGCTTTTTCTCGTTCATGCGATTTTCGGTTGTGATGCGGACAACGCCCATGTGAAAGAGGCCTGAATGTGAACGACTGAATCATTTTCAAGCGAATGGGTGAACGATTTATCTGCCTGTATAAACAGGCTGAACGCAGGGCATGTTAATTTGCATGCAGCAGATGAGCATGCCTCGAATTAAATGGCTATTTAGCCTAATGCGTTCCAGATGTGTTCTTTTTCACACGGAATTGTACAGCATATTGCTCATCCTGTTATACATTGTGGGCACATTTGCAAACCTCCCATGGACTTCTATATGCAGAAAGATAGAGCAGGTCTGATTTTTGATTTTTTTTTTTTTTTGCACAGGCGAGAAAAAGAGAACGAATTCACTGAAAGCAATGTATTGGTGTAGAGGCGGGCAGAGGCGTAACTATAGTGGATGCAGTTGCACCCGGGCCCAGGAGCCTTAGGGGGCCCATAAGGCCTCTCTTCTCCATATAGGGAGCCCAGTACTATGACTAAAGCATTATAGTTGGGGGCCCTGTTACAAGTTTTGCATTGGGGCCCAGAAGCTTCAAGTTATATCTTTGTGTAGCATGGTTTAGGTATGGGTACGGGTACAGAAACAGATAGAGGGGGGGCCCAGCTCACGTTTCGCATCAGGGCCCCTGAGCCTTTAGTTACGCCCCTGGAGGCGGGGATAGATAGTGCAATATGACCATGCTCCAGAATTTAGTATGTACACCAGATAGCCGCTTGGAACAGTGAATGTTGCACTTTCTCTACATGTGGCTCTTAGATGTTCTGCATTCTGAAAATTTAGTTTTATACCCTGCAGGACATTTTGCGCAGGACTAAGGGACTTTTCTACATTGCTCATCTATGTATTTCCCACCTGTATTCTACAGAACAAATCAGCAGCTCTGACTGGACCTTGGATTCTATCTGTCCAATTCTGGATCTTCTCAGTTACATCAGGACGGAGAGATTAGTCCTACATAAATGTAGTGAGTGAGTATTCTTCATGCCGCCTGTACACCTCTGCCTGTTCCAATCACCCATTAAGTATTGGCCATTGTCACTCGCAGGACTTATTCAGTCAAGTTTAGACAAGTGGATTTTGCAGTCTGGACCCTGTGGAAGCCGAAATTAGACAAAATCAATTGGATGTGAAAAATACAGTATAAAATGGAGCTATTGCCCATAGTAATCAATAATATCAATCTAGTAAATGCTTGTATTCCCCATAAAATTACTATTTCTTAAAACTATTTCTTTGCCTTTCCTTCTACAAATCTACAGCATAAGTAAATTTGCCACAGGGTGTTACTATTCCCTTTACTAATGGGACATATCCCTATATACTGAACTGTCACACCCTGTTGGCACATTCTTTTCCATGAGGAGTAATAGAGGAATTTTTTTCTAGACAAGATCAGTTAATGTAGATTGTATTAGGTCAACATTTATTGCATCTTTCCTCGCAGGGTCCGCAACGAGCTTCTCATACTGTGTGGATACATCGGGGCTTTACTTGCTATTAGAAGACACTACACAAGCATTGTTCCAGCACTTTACGAATATACAAGGTAGGCGCCTTCTGGTAATGGTACAAGGATTCTGCAATGCAAAGTCGCCCGTGTGCAGGTGGTCTTCATCCACATTTTGAAGCATTGTCCGACTCTTCCTGAAGGCCATATTCTTTTTTATATAAATATGTCTTCTTTTTCTTCTGTGACTATTCCCAGTCAGCTTCTGAAACGTCGGGAAGTGTCCGTTCCTTTGCAGATTGAGCAGCTCTCGGTGGAGTTGGATGCATGGAGAGCATGTACAATGTCCTCCAACAAGTAAGAGCAAACATTCGGGATATATATTTTCTTCTACCTACTAATATCTCTATTGAAATGTATCTGATGTGTACTCTATATATTGTATAGAAATACACCCTGATGTCTGTACTACGGGACCTAGGGCTAGGGTGATATGGGGAGCTTGTATTTTGTTCCATAGAGTTTGCTACCATGTGTGTACAACTTGGGGATACCTGACAAACTTCAGAGAAGTGACCACAGTTGTGTGTGACTTTCAATATTTTTTTTATAAAGTAAGAAAAAAGACAGCACATTCGCACTCCTTACGGTCTCTTCTCATTTGGCCACACGTTTGAAGAATAAATATGTACACTATCCTGCCAAAAATATTTGGACACCCCTATGAATAGAATGTCATGTGCCCTAAACCATGCTACATAAGATGCAGAGCTTTGGAGATGTCAGCCATAGTTGTGATGGGAACTGCATACTATTGGATATATGGGTTACGCCGCTGCACACAAGCCATCTATCAGGAAGCGCAATACGTCAACCCGTCTCCAGTGATGAAATGAGCGTCATCGTTGGGCAGTTGAGCAATGAAAGAACGTTCTATGAAGTGACAAATCACACTTCTCCATCATCAGATCTACATACCTGAGTGTGGGGAATACCTGGGGAGCGCCTTTTACCTAAGTGTGTTATGCCAACAGTTAAGTACAGCAGAGGTTCCATTATGGTCTTACGTGGTATGGTCTGCCTGTTGGTTGTATTGGCAAGAACCATGAACATGGTGGTGGACCCTGACATTCTAGACAATGTGCTGTCGACAATGTGGTAATACTCAGGGAATGGTCTCCCAACAAGACAACACATCTTCTCACAAATCAAACATGGTTTTACTTTGGTTTAAAGAGGTTCTGTCATTGAAAAAAAAAAATTCTATACACATCTATTACTCCCTCGTCAGTCTACCTACCAGGTCTTCTCCTTGCTGATCTGCTCCTGTCTGCTGCAGTCCAGGGGGGAGTCACCTCACCTTCAGCTGGCTGATTCTTCTGCTTCCTGTGAGATTATGTACATTCACAGGCAGTATCATTCCTGCCCAGTAATGTATGCTATGTCACTAGTTCACAGTCTGGCAGGGAGTGCTGAGCTATTGCATAGACTGCTCATGCCTGCTGTCTCTGCAATAGATCAGCATTTCTTCCTAGCCAGTGAACGCTACATCACAGGGATATGACCTTCACTGATCTGCAGGAAAGAGAATGTGAGGAATGCAGCCTTCATAACAAGAAGCAGAGGCTTGCAGTGAGCTGACACAGGAGACTGGTTAAGATCAGTAAGGAGAAGATGTGGTAAGGAATGTGCCTAGGGAAGAATACATGAGTATAGAATATTTTTTTTTTAATGACAACACCCCTTTAGTGATATGGAAGTTCCAAAATTAGACTGACCTGCATAAAGTTCCGACCTATACCCTATTGAACATTTTTAGGCTAACCTGGAATATTGGGTCAGTAAATATGAGCAGCATCTTTTTTGAGAGAACTCACCAGACCTTTGCAGGATGAATGAAGGGAAATACCAGCTAAAGTGTATCAGACAATAGTAGAAAGTATCCAATGCCATTAGGGCCAAAGGAAGCCTTACTAAGTATTAATATATGGGAATAAATACTACTCTTGATTCTTGCTCAGGTGTCCAATTATTTCTGGTAGGAAAGAGTATACATTCATATCACTATTGGATAATTTAAACACACTCATCAGCAGTATTGCTAACACTTACATATATTTGCTGCTAACATTTTGCAGCTATGCACTTGCAGGTCCAAAGATAAAGCATTCAGACAGGCTGGACACTCGCTCCTGACAGCAGGATTTCATTGTAAGCAGACTTGTCCCACCTAAATAGATGAGCCTTTCATCTCTCTGAATGCTCCGTTATTGGACTCACAAGCAAAATCAAGGTGCCTCCTGTTAAGTTTGCTACTGTATTATGTGCCATATGTAATCAGTAATCAGCATTCATTCCTTTACAGGAGAGGTGCACAACCTTTTTTGGTCCAAGGCCAACATTGTCTTATGGATCTATACCTTTTGGGTCACATAAAACTTATCGGGGTATTCTGACTTGAGGCATATCTAAAGTATATGCCAAAAATATCTCCAAGTTAGCAGTCTTGGAAGTGGAACATGCACCGGTTGGTAAATGGGGATGGCCTTCAGACTGAACTAGGACTCAACCAGAGATGAGCTAACCATCCATCTGACTCTCTCCAGTAAAAATTAAGGGTATTGTGATAAGAGCCCAGCATTTCACAACTCTTATAAACTACAATGAAGAGAGTAGCATGCATGGATGGCCACCTGTAAACCATATAATCCTTATAGGAGTGCCAAACAGTGATCAGGCAACCCCATTTGATGTGACGGAACCAGAGATGACTACCCAGTGCACCGTTAGTACTTGGCCATTCCTTCTTCTGAGTCGTGTGCCAGTGCTCTTGCATCTGACATGGTTGGGGGCTGCACAGAATGGCATCTTGGGCAGCATATGGCCCCCGGACACAAGATGTGCACCCCTGTTTTACTGTATCAAAGGTTTGTGTGTTGTATCCAACATTTTGGGCACTGCTTATGCTTTTTACATAGGTCTGGTGATGATCTTCCATACACACCCCCTACAGAAACACAAAGAAGGATTTATTCAAGTATAGTCCAAAAAATAAAGGAGGAACCTATTAAAGGACTGATTGGACCAGACTATGTCACGGGATCTAATCTGCCGAGCCATTCTGATGTCCATGTGTCTTGTTTAACAGGATTACGAATACAGGTGGGTTACATGTTTATGCTGTTCCACCCCAAGCAAAAGCTACAGGCGCCCAGACATTAATGTATTATACGACACCAATTCATGTGGGCCACCATGCCTCAGAGCAGGAGCCACTCCGTCCTGTGATTTTCCACCCAGGCTTGTCGAGCTGGGTCTCCTGCAGTGGATCCAATCTCTGTAATTTAGGCCAAATTCACACGGGCATATTTGTGTGCGCAATACGCAGTGAATACAACCCATTGCTTTCAATGCATTCATTTATATGTGTGTATTTTCCTGCACATTTTAGTTGCACAAAAAATATGCAACATGCCCAACTTTTTTGCACATTTTGCGTGCCAAAAGTCCCCAAAGAAGCCAATGGGGATGTGCAAAAGTGCACGCAATATGCTAGAAGATGCATGAAACACTGTGCAACTGCGCAGGAAAAAGAACTCATCTAGAGCTCAGACTAATTAGCCATTTCAATGCATTGTTCATTCTGCAAATACGCAGTGCTTGCATTAACGCAAATGTGTATAATATTGTGAACCCTTAGTGATCCCGAACAGAAGAGATGTCCAAATCATAATAAGCATACACAGTAATAGACTACTTTCATGTGCCCCCTATGCCCGACTATATCTCATCATGTATACAGGCTAGTGGCGACCCAACAGGATACTAGAGCCTTCTTTGAATTGTACGGTTTTCCCCAATAAATGATCCTTTCGTTCTAATATTGTAATCACTTATATCATTCATCATTCCAATCATACATGTAATTTCATTTGATTCCAACAACTCCTTCTTGGTGCGTTACTTTTTTTGTCAATGAACATTATATATTATATTAATTACAACAACTTGTTCATACAAAGGATTGCAGCTTCCCCTTTTCTTTCTGATCTGTGGAGGTCCCTGTGGTCGGACTCCTGAACTCACATTGATGGATAGGCCATGAATGGATATTCCTTGAAAGCTCCCTCCAGACATATGTTCACTTGTAGCCTTGTACGTACTGCTCATTACATCACTTATCTTGAGCTGCAGCCTGTGATAGTCAAGAGCTACGTGAACAATTCTACTTTCCCAATTCAGCGGTTATTGGAAATAGTTAATAAGCTCGGCAGCAGATACATCCGTAACAGCTGAGCTAAGCATTCCGACCAAACAGATCCTCAGACAAAACGGCAAATAGCGTATTTATACTATACTTGGATGCATTATTTTTTTACACCTTCTTGTATAATACAGGACTTAAATCTATAGCACAAAAACTGTGTGTTGCCCAAAAGTAGCTACACCCTACAAGGAATGCTGGTCTGTATAACGAATACTGCTTTATACCTTATACATTTATAGGCCTCACTGTGCCTTCTGAGGCATTTACAGGCCCTGCTGTGCCCTCTTAGTTATTTATAAGCCCTACTTTATACCTTATTCATTTATAGGCTCCATTGTGCTGAGTCAGTTATAGGCTCCACTGTGCTGAGTCATTCATAGGCCCCGCTGGGCCCTCTGAGACATATATATATACCATACTATGCCATTTTAGTCATTTATAGGTCCCATCGTGCCCTCTGAGTCATGTATAGGCCCCTCTGTGCCCCCCAAAAAACTGTACCGTGTACAATTGCCGACGAGCCGCTGCGGTCATCTGCAATACAGAAACCACAGGATCGCAGGCCAGGCTCACAGCCAGAATCCATTGTGGGCCTCCAGCATGCAGAATTCGGTCCGCCCATGTGAGTCTGGCCTATGTGCTACATATATGATCTGTTATTACAGTGACAGGTTTGTTTGTTTTTTTGCAGGGCCCCGTGTTCTTCCTAGAAGATGGGAAATCCGCTATTTCACTGAATGATGCATTAATGTGGGCGAAGGTTAACCCATTCTCACCTTTAGGGACTGGAATACGATTGAACCCTTTCTGAGTGTGGATTAATCAGCAACGTGCGGAGGATGCAGATGCTGATCATACAGAAAAGTCCAAGGAAAGATAGTCCAGAGAGTGAGCAGCAGCAGCAGCTGTATCCGGATGATAGCCGCTCTGTGAGAATGATAATGCTTCTCTCAGATGACTTTCTAGCGGACGCAGCTGTTTATAGCTGGTGTTTGGTAATGGGATAGTCAAATATATGTATATATCTATATATAAAAGAAAATGAAGTTTAGTTTGACTAGCCAAAGACCAACATGTTGTCATTCTGTTTACATCTTCCTTTATGCAGGATATTACTACGTCATGAGATACTGTATATGTCAAGTAATACTAGCTTCTGTCCAAACAACTCACTATAAGCTGCTTGATGGTTATTCCAGTGCTGTACATAGGCCAAGAAATGAAACTGTGAAATTTATTACCATTTTTAAGTAATGTAAAGATTTAGCACAAAAACCTTGTACTGTAACTTTACTGTGTGTCGTACACCACTGACTGTAAAGATATGCATTAATGAATGCCGACACTTTATCATATATGTTCCTTCCGTTCATGGTTTATACAGATGTTCTATTTACAGAATAAAGCTAAACCAGTAAACCAGGACTCTGGATTACTTCTAGAGAACGGGTGCAATTGGTTTGTTTGACATGTAGCTTATAGCAGGGGTCCCCAACTCCAGTCCTCAGGGACCACCAACGGGTCATGTTTTCAGAATATCCCATGGTAAGAACACCTGTGGCAATGTCTGAGGCACCGGCAATAATTACATCACCTGTGCAACACTGAGGAAATCCTGAAAACATGACCTGCTGGCGGTCCCTGAGGACTGGAGTTGGGGAACACTGGCTTATAGGAGTGTGGCATACAGCTCCAGCACTACCGCACCAGTGGTGGACAGGTCAGCTGCCTTCAACCCTTTCACATAAAACAGGGCTAGGATAGAAGTCAAACCATAGAATATATTGTATAATCTTTATTCATTTTCTTGAGGAGCAGGATGAAAAAACATCATATCGATCCACATTTGCTGTTACTGAGCCTCCAGGTTGTGTAATCTCATAGGCTATCGAACTTGGCATCCTAGTTGGTCCCACGCAGGTTCTATTGAGGATAAATCTGGTGCAGCCAAGTATTATCAGAGAATGCCCGGCCATGAGAGGAACACATGTGGCTGCAGGGTGTCCTGAACATATCGCTGAGATGTCATTGTCCCTCATACCACTACTAGGGGGGACTGTTGTATGCGGTGGCCACCCCAGATTATCACACCAGCAGGGGGCAGCTTCACAGCAAAGGCAGGATTGAGGGGCTCACCCCAAAGTCTCCAGCCATGAACATGGCCATTATTAGTGTCCTGACTAAACCTGGATGTGTCACTGAAGACAACCCAGTTCCACTCTGTAGCATCCAGTTCTGTTGTTCACAACACCACTGCAAACAGAGGCATCGGTGGATGTCAAAGGCTGTAAACATAATGGGCGCCATGAGACCAAATGTCCTTCAGCCAAGTGCATGGAAATGGTTCAAACAGACACAGGGATGTAACGATGGCGCCACCAGTCCCTGGCTGGAGGACAGTGAAACAGTTGGAGCTGCTGGTGCTTGTCAGATGATCCTCTCCACTGGTGGTCTTTCGAGAGTGTCCTGAGCCCGGTCACCTTGTGTGCCCTCACACATCCACTGGCCCCAACACCTCCTACTAAGTAATGTATTATGTGGCGCAGGAGAGTACTGGTTACTGGAATCTACATACATTATAGCATCATCTTGGTGCCGGGCCTGAGAGGGGTGCTACATGACAGGGATTCCCTCTTAGGTGTTACCTGAATTATGGAGTCATGCACCACTCTCAGACCTTGGACTGGGCGTAACGCACTGTAACAGGTTTATTCTAGGCGGATCGCTCTTCATGGTGTGTAAAGATCTAGATCACTCGCAGCTAGTCGCCCAGCTGTTATACTACTGGGTAGCAGTAGGTCATTGTGAGCTCTCAACACCGGGCTCACTCCAACGTATTTAAATTCTGTATTACGTGCACAATGTATGAGCGCATGATACGCCGTGAATGGCTTCAATGAAAGTACATTGCTTTTCATTGTTCCATCGACACTTGCATATATTTATTGCTTATATTACACGCGTAAAAAAAGAACACAGCATGTTCTATTTTACTGCATATTACTCGTGTACAACCTTATTATGTGCATTGGGAACGCAGTACATACGCAATTACATCGTGTATGTCTGGTTTTTTTGTATTTTTTATTTATTTTTTACACATGTTGCTGAGAAACGTGAAAGAAAAGAAAGAAACGAGGAAGCCAGCGCAGGACAGCATGCGTCCAATACGCTGTTAACGCGCAGGCAAAAACACGACAATATGCAGGGATACGCCAGTAAAACGCTGCGATTTTTATGAAGTGTATTACCGTACGGTTGTGTGAGCCTGGCTTAATCCTCATTGCTTTCAGAGAAGGACCACACGCATGGCCAACTATCCACTGCAAACAGGGATGAAAAAAGTGAGTTTGTGCAAAAACTAAGTTCTTGTTTCACTAACAAAAAAACAAAACAAAACCATAGCGCCCCCATGCTATTGTCATTGAATTTGTCAGAGCATAGAGAAAGTCGAAAGTGAGCAGGGAGAAATCTCAGCATCAAGATGGTGCCTGATAAGCATCAGACAGGAGCCTGCACTGCACGGAAGTGGCTACAATATACAGAGGAGATCTCCAGAGTGTGACAATCAGGTGAGGGATGGATAAGTGTGTTCTCGCTGGTGTGGCCCTTTAAGGCCTAAAGCTTCAGATCTGCAGCAGGTGCACTGTGGATCGTGTTAAAAATGATTTTTTAATAATTGCGGGTGGTCGCGGATTCTGTGTTTTTTCCGCACTGGTGTACGCGGATTTGAATTGCGGATTCCGCTCGGAAATTAAATGAAAAAAAAAAATGGAAAAAGAAACCAAACCCCTTCCAAGCCTTTTGCCCACCTCACTAATTACTTCTAACCTTCGGATCCGCAAATGCATTTAAATGTATTTGCGGATCTGCGACTCCCATAGACTTCAATGGAGCAAGATCCGCGCAGAATCCGCGATGAAAATGGTGCATGCTGCGGTTTTAAATCCATGCGGATAGTAAATAAATACCATAAAAGCAAATCCACGGACCTAAAATCAATCGCGGAAGCTCCATTCATTTCTATGGGCGGCAAATCTGTGCGGATTCCGCAAATAAAATCCGCCTGTGGACATTGGGCCTAAGGGCAATCTACTTATTTTACAATGCCTGATAAATGATGTAGCACAAATTCCATTTAGATATAGAATGATACACCCAGACGACGGATTGCGGTTTATTTACCATGAGGCTGTACATCACTGATGAGGCCTAGACAAATCACTTTGTATGGTGAGCGTACATATGTTTCATGTCAAGGTCCGCTCAATGTGGAGGGCGGTGTTGTTGAACTCAGGCTGGAGGACACGTAGCTTCGATCTCCTTGATTTACATTGATCTCCTTGAAAGTGACGTTTGTTTGACTATCAGTCTGACCTGCGTACATAGAAAAGGCAGACTAATGAGCGCATACCACAAACAGCGGATACTTAATCACATGACCATATGAGCCAGCGCCTCGTGCAATGGCATGCGTACTTACCGAGTACTGCCAATCCCCTGCACCATCCTGCACGCGTAATACATGCCAAGATAAAGCATGAGGCAATTTTTTTGTATAAAAGTAAATGCTGGTGTGCGTGGCCCGATACAAATCAATGGGCTATTGGCATTGCGGGCCGGCACCACACAATGACAATACGCTCATGTGAGAGCCGCCTTACATTGTAACCGAACAAGAGTCCGCTGTATACGGGCCCTCTAGTGTTTGATCATTGGCTTCCACAGAACAAAAACATAATGAAAACATTGGTTTGGGCAAAGGTAACATGTCCGTATAGCCATGTGCCCGTTGCAGCCAATCACTAATCTTGGCATCCGGTGCCGAACACTGATACAGTAATTGGCTGCTGTGACTGTATAAACAAAGCCCAGCAGGTACAACCCGAGTGGTTTTGCCAGAGCAGTGGAGATCAAACAAGTATTTCTTTTATAACCTTTCCCACACTTACAAATTTTTTTTTTTCCTCAGAAAACCCTTTTATGGGGTTCCAAGACAATCCATTTCAAGGGTCTGCACTCAGCATCCCTAGCAAACAGCTGACTTTGCTGGGGGGGGGGGGCTGTGGCCACTCCCTGCAATAGCCACTGCAGAGGAGATGTACCATTACATGGCGGTGATTCAGATGAATGGCCACTTATGTAATACAAGAGCAAATCAAGTCTAACGGGGAGGGAGCTGCTCTGTCTTCTGGCTCATAGAGGGGGTCCCAGGTGGAGTGTCCATATGCCTTAGCCCCTTAACGACCAGCCCATAGTGTTTTTACGTCCTCCCGAAGGGGGCTTTATTCTCTGAGGAAGTAAAAACACGTCTCCTGCAGAGAATAAAGCCCCTCGGGCTCTGGACGTGACAGCTCCATGCGGTCGGTGCCCGCAGGTAGCCAACAGCATGGAGCTGTCATCCCGGGCTGCGGGGACACCCCCCCCCCCCTCCGGCATTGCGATTTGTGCTATCCAATGGATAGCGCCGATCGCAAAAAAGTAAATAAAAGTGCCCAAAAAGTTAAAGTTTCAGCTGCCCTGATGGATCGGATCCATCAGGGCAGCTGAAAATTCTCACCTGGCTTGTCGGCGGTGTCCCCCGAAGATCTGTTCCTTCCGGACGCATATTTCTGTTTTCAGCCGCACTTAAGCAGCGCTGCTGATTAGAGCCACCTGATTGGCTCTTCGGCACCACGTGACTACACAGCGTGCACGCGGAATGCCTTCAGCAGCCGTGTGCACTACACACTACAGTTAAGCAGACGTGCACTACACACTACACTTAAGCAGCACGGGGTTAGGGTTTAGGGTTAGGGTTGCCTAAACCTAACCCCAACCCTAAAACTAACCCTAAACCTAACCCTAAACCTATACCTAACCCTAACCCTAAACCCTAATCCCGTGCTGCTTAAGTGTAGTGTGTAGTGCACGGCTGCTGAAGGCAATGCGCGTGCACGCTGTGTAGTCACGTGGTGCCGAAGAGCCAATCAGGTGGCTCTAATCAGCAGCGCTGCTTAAGTGCGGCTGAAAACAGAAATATGCCTCCCGGACGCCCGCCGCCGGCCTTCTGCGCATGTGCACGAGACGTTGACGTCACGCGCACGCGCAGAAGCCCGGGAGCCCCCGGCAAATTCAGAATCTCCTGGCTCCCGGCTCCTGAAGGTAGCCGGGAGCCAGGAGGTGTTACCTCCAATGGATAGCGGCGATCGCGAAAAAGTTTAAAAAGTTTTTAAAAAGTGCTAGTTTCACCTCCCCTCATGGATCGGATGCATGAGGGGAGGTGAAAATACTCACCTCGGGTCCGCCGATGTCCCCGGTGTTCCGGGACCCGAAGTCTCCCTCTGCACATGCGCACCCGATGATGGACATCAGGCGCGTGCACAGAGGGGCTCGAGCTCCGGGAAATTCAACATCCCTCTGCTCCTGGCTGTCATGTGTAGCCAGGAGCAGAGGAATGTCACTGGGGACATGATCACTGTTATCCAATGGATGACAGTGATCATGTAAAGTTAAAAAAAGGGAGGATGAAATATCCGTAAGGGAGGATGAAAGTACGTACATACGGCCCCCAGATTTATCCGCGGACCTTACCTCAGCTTCTGCGCACACGCCCGTCGCCAAAATGGCGGACGCATGCGCAAAAGCTGTGGATTGCCAGGATAATTGAAATTCTCCCTGCTCCTGGCTACAAAACTGAGCCAAGAGCCAGGAGATTTCACGGGGGGCCGCGGTGAGCGGTTCCTGATCACGTGTTCGCCATTATACAATGGATAATGGCGATCACGTAAAAGTTTTTTAAAAAAAATTGAAGTTTCATCTCCCCTCACTGATGCGATCAGTGAGAGGAGATGAAACTTTTTACCAGAGGCCTCCGTATTTGCACCCCGATGCGATCCTCATCCGTGAACTTACTCGGATTCTGCATATGTGACCGCCGGCAAAATACCAGACACACGCGCAGGAGTCGGGGAGCCCAGGAAACTTAAAATCTCCTTGCTCTCGGCGACCAACGGTCGCTGAGAGCCTGGAGCAGTGACGGGTGGCCTCCTTGAGCGGTCCCTGGTCACGTAATAAAAAAGTAGTGCTCTAACATAGGTCGGTCTCACATGACTGGATAGGAATTACGGATTCCGCATGCGTCTGATCCGCGGTAATACGCAAATCAATTGCATTGGATTACATAATTCTGCTCACATTAGTGGGTTGGAATTGTGTAATCCACTCGCAGAAAAGAGAACGCAGCAGGTTCTATTTTACCGCGGATATCCCCAACATAGAGCCCATTGTGCTCCATGGTCGTGGATATACCCGCTGCCCATACGCAACTACGTTGTATACGGGCTGCGGGTACCAGCGTCATCGCTAAGCTACGGTGCGGGAAATACAAACAAAAAAAAGGTGTACTGCGCATGACCGCCTGTGTGAGTAGGCAGTTATGTGCAGTACATTACGCGGCCGTATGCAGGCTCACAGCTGGGCTCACAGATGGGATCCGCTGCGGGCCTCCGCAAGCAGATTCCGCCTACGGCTGCATGAGCCCGGCATTATTCAGACCGCTACCTGTAATACGTATTTTACAAGAAGCCCCGGGAACGCTCGCCTTCCTGCAGTTCCAGGAGCAGCTTGTTGAGCGCCTTCTGTGCGAGACCGCCGCACCTCATCAAGCTTACGGAGACTCACGGAGCGCCACTTTTCACACCCCGTCCCCGCCACTAAGGTCACGAAATATCCCCCAAAAAGCATGAGAGGAGGGGGGATACACGGTTTTATTGCCCCATGTACCCATCCCAACCAGCCTCCGTAATTACCCCTGTCTTCGGAAATACCACACAGTTCACATTATTACTTTTATCTAAGATTTGGGGAACGCTGAAAAGGGTGCAGAGTGTGTGGGGGAGGGGAGGGGTATTTTTAGGGAGTCAATTTTTATTCCGTACAAATAAGCAATGGGGCCTGGAATTTATTCAGTTGTGCCCTGAAATCCAACGGGTGTTCCCTCCTTTATAGGCCTTGCCATGCGTCCTGTAAGTAGATGAGGGCCACAATGGGTATGTTTCTGAACTCGGGACAAACGGGGGTATCCATTTGGGGGTGAATGTCTTCATTCCTATGTACCCTGTACAAAAAAACTGTTTTTAAATTTAAAAAATTACCAAAAAAATTGAAAATCGTAACTTTTTCCTTCTGCTTTGCTTAGATTCATTCAAATACTGTGGGGTCAAAATATGCAGTACACCCCTAGATTAATTTGTTTAGGGGGTCTAGTTTTGAAAATGGGGTCATTTGAGGGGGTTCTTTATAGTTTTGGCCGCTCAATGGCTCTATAAGTGGGCAATTGGGCCTGGAATTTATTCAGTTGTACCCTGAAATCCAACGGGTATTCCTTTCATTGTAGGCCTAGCCATGTGTCCTGTAAGTCTATTAGGGCCACAATGGGTATGTTTCTGAACACGGGACAAACAGGGGTATCCATTTTGGGGTGAAAGTCTTCATTTATATGTGTGCTGTACAAAAAAAACTGTTTTTAAATTGACGCAATAGCCCAAAAAATGAAAACCATAATTTTTTCTTACTGCTTCGCTTAGATCTATTCAAAAATTGTAGGGTTAAAATACACAGTACACCCCTAGATAAATTCGTTAAGGGGTCTAGTTTTCAAAATGGGGTAATTTGTGGGGGTTCTCTATGGTTTTGGGCGCTCAAGAACTCTACAAGTGGGCAAAGGGGCCTAAAAGGACTTCAAGCAAAATCTATGTTCTAAAAGCCACCGACTACTCCTTTCATTTTGGGACCCGTTGTGCGTGCAGACATAAGATTAGGGGCACAATGGGTATATTTCTGAAAACAGCACAAATAGGGGTATCCATTTTGGGGTGCAAGTCTTGCTTCATATGTGTGCTGTATAAAAAAAGCTGTTTTTAAAATGACAGAATTGCCAAAAGAACGAAAATCCTACTTTTTCCTTTTGCTTTGCTTGAATTTATTCAAAAACCGTGGGGTCAAAATACACAGTACACCCCTAGATAAATTCGTTAAGGAGTCTAGTTTTCAAAATGGGGTCATTTGTGGGGGTTCTCTATGGTTTTGGGCGCTCAAGAACTCTACATGTGTGCTATGGGGCCTAAAAGGACTTCAAGCAAAATCTATGTTCTGAAAGCCACTGACTACTCCTTTCATTTTGGGCCCTGTTGTGCATCCAGACATAAGATTAGGGCCACAATGGGTATGTCTCTGAACACGGGACAAACAGGGGTATCCATTTTTGGGTGCAAGTCTTCATTCATATGTGTGCTGTACAAAAAAAGCTGTTTTTAAAATGACATAATTGCCAAAAAAACGAAAATCACAATTTTTTCCTTCTGATTGGCTTGAATTCATTCAAAAACTGTGTGGTCAAAATATGCAGTACACCCCTAGATAAATTCCTTAAGGCGTCTAGTTTTCAAAATGGGGTCATTTGTGGGGGTTTTCTATGGTTTTGGGCGCTCAAGAACTCTAGATGTGCGCTATGGGGTCTAAAAGGACTTCAAGCAAAATTTCTGTTTTGAAAGACACTGACTACTCCTTTCATTTTGGGCCCCGTTGTGGACTCAGATATAAAACATTAGGGCCACAATGGGTATATTTCTGAACACGGGAGAAACAGGGGTATCCATTTAGGAGTGTAAATCCTCATTTTCTTGTAAACTATAGGAAAAAAATATGTCTTTAAAATGATAGATTTGCAAAAATATGAAATTTTACTTTTTCTCCTCTAAATTGAATTAATTCCTGAAAAAAAACTGGTGGGGTCAAAATACTCATGACACCCCTCAGTGAATACACTAAGGGGTGTAGTTTTTAAAATGGGGTCATTTGTGGGGGTATCTATTATTCTGACACTCATGAGCCTTTCCAATCTTGGCTTGGTGTAAGAAAACAAAGTGTTCCTCAAAATGCTAAAAAGTAATGTTAAATTTGTACGTCTCCTAAATGGTTAAAAAAAACGAAAGTTTTTCCAATGTGCAACCAAAATAAAGTAAACGGGTGGAAATATAAATCTTAGCAAAAATTTCTATATTATGTTTGCACATATTTAAGATATTGCAGTTGGAAATGTGAAAAAATGACGATTTTTTCAAAATTTTCCCAATTTTGGCGCTTTTAATAAATAAACACAAATTCTATCGGTCTAATTTTTCTGCCTAAATGAAGTACAACATGTTGCGAAAAAACAATGTCAGAATCACTTTCTGGTGTTTTTCCATGTTAAAGTGACACATGTCAGATTTGCAAAATTTGGCCTGGTCATTAAGGCACAAACAGGCTTGGTCACTAAGGGGTTAATACAGCATATGGATAGGGGCTATCTGAAGGCCCATTTAGACAACAAGATGATCGCTCAAAATTCGCTCAAACGGCAGTTTGAGTGTCAGTTTTGAGCGTTCACTTTGCATAAGCTGTTTAGTAGCTAATTAACTACTTAAGAGCTTATTAGTTTGTAAATGAAGATTCCCAATGTATATAGAAGACATCGGGAGCGCTGTCTTCTGCATACAGCTGCTGTGTTCTTCGAGCGCTCAGCTGGTATCCAGCTGAGAGCTCCGAGCAGGGTATGCAGAAGACAGATGGAGCGCTGTCTTCTGTATACAGCTGCTGTATCCAGCTGAGCGCTCCAAGCGGGATATGTAAAAGACAGCGGGAGTGCTGTCTTCTGTATACAGCTGCTATGTTCTCGGAGCGCTTAGCTGGTATCCACCTAAGAGCTCTGAGCGGGGTATACAGAAGATAGCTGGAGCGCTGTCTCCTGTATACAGCAACTGTGTTCTCGGAGCACTCAGCTGGTTTCCAGCTGAGAGCTAGGAGTGGGTTATGCAGAAGATAGCTAGAGCGCTGTCTTCTGTATACAGCTGCTGTATCCAGCTGAGCGCTCTTCTGTTGGAAGACGTCCGGCAGGGTATTCTTACTGTATATTACTGGCCCCTCTGTTGTCAGGGGCCTCTCCAGCATGTCCCATACCGCAGTACTGGCTCTAGCAGGCAGATGGTGCAATTGTATAAGAGAAAACCCCCTAGAAAATTCTGAATCCAAAATTGGATTGCAAAGGGTTAAAGATTAAGTTCACCCTTTTGCTAAATATTATATTACAAGCGGCATGAATAATGAGAAAAAAAATGTAAAAACGTTACAGTCATAGAAACAGAAGACTGATGGCAGAAAAAGACCACAGGGTCCAACTGGTCTGCCCTTATATTCTGGCCTTCTTATTTTTATCTAAGGATTCCCAGAGCTGCATTCATAATTCAGCTGGCTGAGACTGGAAATGGTGAACAATCTTTTTGTCAGGCTCACCCCTAACAGCACACTACTAATGTTCCGCTAGCAAGGAATGCTGGGAGATTTTCCCACTGAAGCTTACAGAGTTGTTAATGCAGCTCTGGACTATAATACCGGCGGTCAGCACGGTAAACCTCGATGAGCCGAGATACACATGTATTCTAATACAATCCTGATCTTGTAGGAGGGCGCTTCACATGGACGTATTTTCATATTGCGTATTGATATCAGTTGGTTCACTCTCATTTATCTTTTTTTGTGCACGCACTGTATTTCGAGTGCATTTTTTGCACCAAAGGGGTGTGCAAATGTACATGCAATACACAATGCGACGCACGAAATACAGCGCCGAACTGCGGGGAAAAGAAGACATCTGGACCTTGTTAGGCCAAATAGCATTGTAAATCAGGGAGGAGGGGTTGTTGCACGTGTATATGAACAGGCTCTGCATGCGCAAAAAAGTACATTAAAATGCGCTGATACGTGTGCAAAAGGGCATCGCTCACGGTGCGAATGCGTTGCACTGAAGCGTAAGCAATTGCACATACGCTCATGTGATGATGCCCTTCGAATTCAGAAATGCTTCTGTACACTTTTTCTAAATACTCACTAGAGTTGAGGGACGAGGAGGAAGATGACCGATTTGTCAGACTGGTCTCGCTTTGGTTTTGCTCAGATGAAGGCATGAGACGAACTGCGCGCTCAGCGAGGGACGGTTTTATGTTAAACCTTTCTACATGTGAAAAGAAACAAAAAAAGAGTTGTCTACCATACTTCCAGAAACGGTAAATGATCAAACCGTGTCATACAGATAGAAGTGCCTTAATAAGTAAGACACCCTTTCCACTGGTGAGGAAATTGCGCGTTTTTCATGCGATGCAAGAGGTAGGGAAAGCGCATGATTATGAAGCCAATGATTTTCAATGGTTTCATTCTCACTTGCGATGTTTTCACTTCAGCGATGCTGTGCGGTAAAGAGAGGGGAAAAAAATCGCAGCATGCCCATTCTTTTTGTGATATTGCTTATTGTTTTTAATGGGCCAGCGGCAGCAGTGCCAGCCCCATTGAAAGCAATGGGAGAGGATCGCTATCCCCTGCTGTGCTGTGACAGCTGCAGCAGGGGATTCTATGGATGTGAAACCCCCTGAATGCTGTCACATTCAGGGCTTCAACTTGTCGTCAATGGGGCCAGCAGCAGCCCTATCGAAAACATAGGGAGAAGATCGCAATCCTCTGCCACTACTGTGACAGCTGTGCCAGGGGATTCCTTCATCCCCGCGGGAAGTCCCCTCATCACTGAACACTCTGACAGCAGTGGCAGGGGATTCAGTGATGAGGGGACTCACCGCAGGGATGAAGGAATCGTAGGGAGAGGATCGCGATCTTCTCCCATTGCTTTCAATGGGGTTGGCGCTGCTGCCCCATTAAAAAAAAAAATTCCCCATCCCGCTAGTAGAAGTCTGCACAGCCCCTGTCCGCTACTTACTGGGGTCAGCCATCCTCTCCCGCTGCCGCTGCTGGTAATGGTCGCTGATCACGGCTTGTACTTTCTGCTTGTTGACATCAATGTCCGGCTCGGCCAGGATCTCACTCAGAGTGATGTTACTTTTCACGGCTTTCGTCGCTGTGGATCTAGCCACCATAGGCAGGCCGTCTTGGTAATGTCGATCTGTGAAGTCTACGTCACCATCCTGGATGCCTTTAACCCTTCATAGAAGTTACAACTAGGTATCAAATATACATATACACTTTCATGCAAATGTGTGGCATCCAACAGGACACGGACGGCGGCACTCGCTATTGGCTGTGTAAATGCCAAAATAGGGGTAAATTGGCTTCTGCCTCATTATTTTTTTCTTGTCTTCTTCTGGATCAACATGGGGGGATGGAAACAGGCTGAACTGGGTGGACATTTGTCTTTTCTCAGCCTTGCATGATCTGTTACAATGTCCCCTCTGCCAGTCTACCTAAAAGCAGAGCTTCATGCAGTGTCCTGCGCTCCCGTGACCGGCACGGCGGCTACCATCTCACCTTCTGTGTGTCACCATGACATATATCTCCTGCAGCAGGAGTTCGGCCGCTCCGGGCTTGCAGTGAATTGTTCCATCAATTACCTCCTTGGAAAAATTTAGGTTCCTCTTTATGAAGAACTGTAAGATATAAGAGCGCAGAGATAAGTAGACACGCCGACTTCATGCGACGGAGGCCGAACTGGAAGGATGACGGCTTACCTTTTCCAGTTGTGACCAGTTGCCTAACTTTGTGTTGAGGGATGTTCCGTTGCCAAACGAATGCATCTGGATGTCATCTGGGTAATACCTGGAGAAGATCTCTGCCGTGATGAAGCCATTTGAGAGGTCCCTAGAAGCAGAACTACTAGTAATATACCAGGTGATGCTAGTTACATAGGACTAGTGGGGTCAATAACCCCTTCATTCCACAGGACATATACTTATGTCAGAGAAGTGCAGGATACATGGTGGGTGCAGGCTGTCTTTGACAGCTAACACCCGCTGACAACAGCCACGATCAGCATGAACCCTGTCAATTCTAACAGGGGTATTTAAATAGCCTGATTGGGACCCCTGGATACCAAACAGCTACCCGGCAATGAGACTGCAAGGTGCCGTTCGGTTGTCATGGCAGCCTGGAAATCTTGAAGGCCCCCAGGGCTGCCATGGCTGATTGCCTATCAAGCCATGCCTGCGGCAGACTGCATATCACAACACGGTACAATGTAATACTATGGTATTGCATTATACTCTATGAGCGATCAGACAATAGTAGGTTTCAGTTTCCTACAGAGATTAAAAAAAGAAATATCTAAAAATTAGTTTTAAAAAGTCTTATTAATTATTTAAAAAAATAATAATAAAAGGTAATAAAAGTGAAAAAAAAAACTCTCATATTTATAATAAAAAAATCTAAATAAAAAGACGCAAAAACATATTTGGTATTGCTGCATCCGTAAAAGTCTGATCTATCAAAGTAATGCACTATTTATCCCATACAGAGAATCTCGGAAGGAGAAAAAAAATATGGACTGGCAGAATTGCGCCTTTTTCTCACCCGGTTTCCAAGAAAAGAAAAATGTAATAAAGAGTGATCAAAAAGTTGTATGTAGGCCAAGATGGTACCAACAGAAACTACAGGACGTCCCACGAAAAACGAGCCGTCACACAACTATGTCGACGTAAATGAAAAACATTATGGCTGTCAGAAGATGGCGGCAGAAAATATTTTTATTTCTTCCAAAGATATTTTATTTTTTTAAGTCGTACAGCAAAGAAAAGAAAGAAAGTATGTATGTATGGTGGTGATCGCACTGACCCACAGAATAAGGCTGCCTGTCCAAGAGCGGCGCGTTACCCCCCCGCGGGAGCAAGAGCCAGCTGACAGATCTCCGTGGTGAGCCTACCTGACAGGCTGACCGCAGAGAATCGCAGCAATTCGCTGGCCACGAGTGGAGAATCGCTATGACAGACAGAGGGCTGTCCTTTCCATAGTAACGCTATTGAAAGCATTCACTGCGTTCCCCGTGGGCGATAATTCCGGCCACGGGGAACGGAGTGACAATGCGCCCGTGTACAGGAGCCCTAAGGGTTATCATGTCATTTCTGCTACTGTGTGTACGACGTTGAATCAGGAATCCCCAAAGATGGCAGATTGGGTTTGGTTTTTTTTCATTTTGCTCCACTTAGAGAAGTTCTGAAAAGTTTTCCAGCACCTTACATGGCACATTAATAGTAGCAGTCAGACATACAAATCGCCTCTCAAAAAACAAGCCTCAGACAGCGATGGCAATGGATAAATAAAAAATGATTTTTTTTTAAAGAGGTGATAAAAAAAACTGAAAACTGAAAAAAAAAAAAAAAAAAGCGCCGCATCCATAAGGGGTTAAAGCAGTTCTATAACGTAAGGGGGTTGCTCATGAAGACCCCCTCTTAGGGTATATGGATGTCATGTAGCGGATCCCCTTTATATGCTAGAATGTTCCAGCAGACTTCATCTGAATGACTATCATGTAACGCTAGATGAGAGGAGAGCTGCCACTGTAACAGATCTCCTGCTGTAGTCAGCACTGTGATGCCACCTCTACTCCCGCTGTGTCTTCTCTCTGTGCTATGTAGCTGAGCTAGAACTACAACTCCCAGCATGCCCAGACTGACAGCAGCTACGAGGGCATGCTGGGAGTTGTAGTCGCACTTGTTTTGCCTCCCCTCTGCTACCTCCGGTAGTTCCTGGGACAGTAGCTCAGGTCCAGGCTCTGCAGCCACTTGATGACCTCTCTGGGGACGCCAGTCCTTTTCGGAGCTTCGGGATATGACAGCATGGTGTCCGGTACACTGCGCCCCTGCCGCTCTGTGCGCTGTTGTCCGTTACTATGACGACGGATCCCGCCCCCCTCCCCCCAGCTGGAGGACGTTACCAATGAGGGAGGGCCATGACGTAATAACGGGTCACGTGATCACCGCCACAACGGGCGCAGAAGTGTTGTGCGATATAGATATATGCCCACGGGCGGCCATGACGTAGCACTGTTCAGTGGGAGGGAAGCAGCGCCCCCTGCCGGCGCACGGGAACGTGCTCCAGATTTAACCCATTCACTACAGGATGGTATTTTGCCGCTGTGCGTCTTTTTCCCGCTCCGGTCTGATGCCGTTTACCGTGCGGGGACTTTTTTAGTTGCACATGAAGGATCCTGATCTCATTCTGCGGATCAGCTTGTGACCAATCAGAGGCCATCCGGCTTGTGAGGCTACATGCGGACACGCGTGACTCTCGCAGGAGGGTCGTGTATTGTGAGATGCCCCAAACTTGCGCCAATATGAACTCCGGGATAAAATCCAGCCGTGGGCCGCCATGATTGTTATGGGCGGCCTGAACTGCAGATCGGATCCCGCCGTGGACATTGGACATAAGGCCGCTGTCACACCAGCTGCGCTGTACGATGATTAGCACGCCGTCCTGAGCGCTGCGCCAATCGCGGTACAGCACCCCCTTTGATTCCAATGGGGCCTTACAGACCTGCGTTCGAATGCGGCGTTTTTAACGCACAATTTTTTTTAAGCATGATCTGTTCTACTTTTCTGCTTTTTCGCCATTTTTAGCGCACCTCATCCCCCATACCATGCGTTATACCGTGCCTTCAAACACGCTGCTCAAAATCGCAGTAACGTGCCGCAGTTCTGAGCGGCGTTTAACTGAACGCACGTGTGAGGGCGGCCTTAGTGATACCATTTCACTGCCGTATAAAAGACTGGAAGACCTAGAAGGAGTTCTACATGGAACGCAATGCAGAAAAATCTATTTCATCATTTTGGTGGGAGGCTGTTTGTACAGCATTCACAACGCAATAAAAATGGCGCGATCTTAACGCTATGAGTGCAGCAATACCACATACAGGCCTCATGTCCATGGGCGGACCGGATTCTGCATGCAGGAGCCCGCGGCGGAATCCAACTCTGCCCGCTGGCGAGGACGGTGCGTTTCCTGTGCGCAGGCGTTTTTCCGCACAGAATAGAACATGCTGCAATTCTCCCATGAACAGAAAATCGCGGTTGATTTCCGCTCGTGGACAAGGAAGAATCGTTTACCACAGCATGTCTATGGACGGACATTGCTGCAGAATTCGCGGCGGGTGTCTGACCACGAATTCTGCAGTGATAATCCATCTGTGGGCATTAGCCCTTTGACGGGAACCCCTAAAAAGTTGCCAATTGGTGTAAACATGAGATTGTCAAAGTTTCAGCTCAATCAGATAACGTTAGGACCGGCCTCATCACCCTAAAGGGTTAAAAAACAGCTACGGTATTTTTCTGAAAACAAAAGTCAGGGTTTTTCCTGACCAGTTTATCCTAGAAACATGGCATTTTTTGTTTTTGTTTTGTAGAGAATGTTCCTGGCTTCAGTTTCCACTCCCAGGAACTTGTTTGACAAGTGGACATATATTTTGTTTTTTTGTGGACCAGACCCGGAAAATCGACTTTTTTAAAAAAAAAAGTAAAAATTTGCTATAAATGTGATAAAATTACTGTTAAACAACGCTTTCGCTGTTCGTTGAATTCTTTGCATTTAAACACGTCAAAGTAATGTTATTTCATCAAATATAAGTTTTTTCGATTTACAACATTGTACTGTAGTGGCCCGGAAGGTCGTCCAGGATAGCCACACAACCATCTGTCCTGTAACACCTAGCTGTGGGCTCCTAGGAGACATAGAAGGTGCTGTATGTCCAACAAAACCCTATTTACTCCTTTCTTCTCAAAGCGAAAGCTAACTGCTTGGCAACAGCTGGCTGCTTATTGGCTGCCTGTCATGCTACCACTGATTGGTAGAGGGGGATAGTGTGATAGTCCAGAGCGGGTAAGTATCAGGGTGAGGCAGGATGTTAGGGGAAGGTGTGGACAGAAAGTGCAGAAGGAGAAAGGAGAACAGTCAGAGAGTCGGGAGGAGGCAGTCGGAGGAGGAGGACGTGCAGGAGGAGTTCTGCAGTGTGAGCAGAGATAACGTGTTCTGAAGTGGGAAGTTAGGATTTACAAGCTTTCTAATCAACAGCAGTGTGGAGGAGAAAGTTTGGCACCTGTCTACTAAGCAGTGAGTTACACAAAGCCAGGGAAAGTGAAAGAGGCCAATCTTAAACTCAACTCCATTATCTGCCTTATAGTCTCCCAGTGAAACCCCAGCAGATAACTAGGACTGTGGGAGTTCTACTGAGTAACCTCTAGAGTCAAATAGAGAGAAAGCGTTGAAGATTTACTTGTGTTATACAGAATTCAACTGTAGATCAACAGGTGATTTGCTTCAAAGTCATATCTCTGCCACTGTTGCAAGACTGCCATTGTTTTCTTTGTTGTACTGTGTACCTCCAGTTTACTAATCAAAGCTACCAAGACTCCTGTCAGTTATTTTGTCATTAACTCTTGAAGTCCCGGATGAGGTACTGGCGTCACGTGACAAACTACTGTTAGTATTCATAGACTGTAAACCCTTTTTGCCACTGTGCGATGACCGAGTCAGTCACCTTTGCCACCATTCTTAGGAGAGATCACAGAGCCACCTGTGACATCCATCTTGCTTCCCCACATTGGCACACCCCGCTCAGACTCTGCACTACTACACTGTAGGGAACTTATAACCATTAGATGTTGGGTTCAGGTTTTCTACATCTGCATGAGCCAGAGGAGCAACACTATTTCCACCAAGCTTCCTCATGTATGATTCATGGATGAACACAGATTTGGTATTTTTTATTGTATTGTCTTATTATTGTACAGTAGAGGGGAACTTGCTATATCGTTGCTCTTCACAGACTAGACTATTCTAAAACCAATTTTTTATTTTGATATCTAGTAAAAACATATCGCACAATGAGGGAACACCTAACAAGAGACACCAACATAAAACAAAAACGTGTATATATAGCAAGCTGAGCCTCTCAGCCGCCACACTAGAGATAGGATGGCTGAAACCACACCAGCGATATATCTGTATAGCGAGCCTCAATCTGATGTCCAGGATAGTGGAGGCTGATTTCAGAGACAATAAAGCAGTTTCCAATATACTGACATGTGGGTTCTACTGTGCATGCAAACTACAAAATAAATGGGGGAGGTGGGGGGAATACCCATACCCCATGAGAGTGCTGATGTCTCTCTATGTTATATGACTGGTCACTCTAGTCTCATGGAGTGCAGTCCGTATGATATGTGACTAGTTACACTAGTTTTGTGGAGTGCAGTCCACGATAAACAGGACTGTTAGTCGATATTTCCTATCACCTAGATAGTATGCTATTTCCAGTGCTACATTATAATCACACTATGTCCACTGCCCCTCTATATCCACCAATGGTGATGTCATAAAACAGCATTTGGGGACATAAAACAGCATTTGAGATCAGCAGCCACCTGAGATCCCTATCGATCAGCTGATCGTCCAGCACTATGCCAATGTCATTGGTGGTCAGGGCAGGAAGTAATGGAGCAAAACTGTGCTATTATACTTCCATGCAATTTCGGACCGATTTCGCTGTGTCCCCGCCTCCAGAAAGCGCTGTCTCTAACTGGCTTAGTGCTGTGACCAATCAGAGGCAGTGCTCAGCTGACATTCAATGAATGGCTGAGCTCTGCCTCTGATTGGTCACAGCACTCAGCCAATAAGAAGCAGCGCTTTCTGGAGGCGAGGGTTTTTCAATCCCCGGTGACCAGAATACAGAAGAAGACTGCTGAGATGGGGAGCCAGACAGCGCTTCTAGGTGAACTAACTTTTTTTTTTTCTACAGCTAGGGATGATTATTGGGGTAGGGCTTGTATTTCAAGCACAGGCCCCATTGAATGCAATGGGATAGCATTGCGGTCCTCTTCCACAGCTGTGGCAGGGGATTCTTTCATCCTCGCTGCAGTCCCATCATTACTAAACACTGTGCATATCCCGCTCTTTCCGTGGGCATGAGCCCTTAAAAGGCAATTTCATTTCTCAACGTCACAAGAGAATTTGCGAGTACAAATTTATTACTACCTTTGACACTCTCCAGAACGTAATGAATATCAGATGGGGCTATCTACACCAGTGGTGAATATGAAAAATCTGGAGCAGAGACAACACGCTGGCCTGGTGACCCCCTAACACAAATTTACAGACCATAAAACTTTCATATCCTTTATCAGCCGACTATTTACGTGTTTACTCCTCTACTCATCTGGTACTATTTTAAGTGTAAATTAATCACTCCACGTCTGTGCTTTTTCATCCCGTTATGACATTGATTTAAGTGCAAATTAGTCACACAAGGTCTGTGCCTGTTCATATGTATGTATAAATGCATGTTTCTTTAGATCTACTCCATAAGCCTGAAGAGCAACCCTGCATAGGGTCGAAAGCTCCCTATAACATCATGTATTTTTGTTAGCCATTAAAAGGTATCATATCTACAAGACCACATGCTTTCTCTTGCTGGGAACAATCACACTTTGCTGTACTGGCTAACACCGTGCCAAACCATTTTTTGTTTTGTAAAAATATGGGAACATATTAGACTGGCATTCCATAAACTGGTACCTGGCGGCAGCGTGACAAATGTATTTAGCCTCCGTATGCCAGACTGAAACCTATGCTAGCTCTGAGCTGGTGTAGTCTTCTGCTATAATGTATGCCAGTTTCTGGTGTACAATATGGTAAACTTAATTTGGCAACGCTCCCTCATGCCATACAACTTTTTACAAAAGTTCCGTTGCTCAGTGTAAACTTAGAAAAGTTACAATTTTGGTGCATGCACCAATATTGCGACTTCTGTATGCCAGAAAAGTAGCGTATGAAGATTGATAGATATGGCCGGGATAATCACACCCCCATAATGGGACAAAAATAAATCACTGATTTCAATAGGATTTCAGTGGCTTTGTTTTCACTAGCTCTTAACGGCTGAGAAAAGATAGGACCGGCCCAATCTTCCCCACATATAGCGAATACATCGTGGGGGACAGATCGGGCAGGGCCTATCTTCTCACGGCTTTTCTCAAACTCCTGCGCTCCGGCGTGGAGTTTGAAAAGCCGGCGAAGGGTAAGACATTGCCCTCATTCAGGCAAAACTATTACGTATTCAGACTGTCATTTCCTTCACTTTGCTCCCCCCAAGAGTGCTTCGTACACTGTAAGTCCTCTGCGTCACAGACAATAAGAACCTGCTGCATATTCCTCACCTGTACAGTAGCAGGCGCTCGGGTCGGGTCCCGCGGTGAGAATTCTCGCTGCCGGATCCAACTCGCTCGTCTGCAGGCGGCCTAAGGGGGAGGTCCATGCACAAAATAAACCTGTTCTCTGCCGCCTGGGGGAGAATATAGATGCATTGAAACTTTGGGTTTCTCATAGAATAATAATTAGAGATGAGTGAGCGTACTCGCTTAGGGCAAATACTCAAGCGAGTAGTGTCTTTTACGAGTACCTGCCCACTCGTCTCAAAAGATTCGGGTGCCGGCGGGGGGTGGGGAGCTGGCCGGAGAGTGGGGAGAAACTGGGAGGAGATCTCTCTTTTTCCCCCTGCTCACTCCCGCAACTCACTGATCACCCCCTCCGGCACCCGAATCTTTTGAGACGAGCCGGCAGGTACTTGCAAAAGGCAATACTCACTCGAGTATTTGCCCTTAGCAAGTACGCTCGCTCATCTCTAATAATAATCACATTTTTGAGAAGGAGAATTTCTGTAGAATACATATGCTGATAGGTAACGTTGAATGGCCAACTTTAGGCTCCACAGGAGCGGTAAGGTTTGGGAGACATAGAGTGCTCTTACACAGGTGACTGTCAGGCACTTAAGCGCCCGATAGCCGTCCCAGCGATCATTGTTCTTGCACACAGAAGCAATGGTCGCTCACTGAATGGAGGCGGAGGGCGCTTGAGATCTCTTCCAGCTGTTCCCGTCCATTCAGAATAAACAGCCAGTGGTTCATAGATGTTTAAACGGGTTGCTTGGTTTTGAGCTAACAGCCAGAGTAACAAGTGTGTGATTCCTGCTCCCTTGTGCTGCTGGCTCTCATGTTTACACACTAAAACATCGCTCTTATAAGTGATTTTATTGGACGACTATAGGCCCATGTAAAGGTACCCTTATCAGTGACTCTGTATGCTACACTGGAGTTTGAATTAGACCTTTTTTGCAGTCTGTAGAAGAGGATAATTATTGGGTTTGTCAAGTGAGGTTAGGAATTTGACTTTAATAGAGAAATATTGTTAATTCTAAAGATTTTTTTCTGCATAGATAGAATCCAATGCCAATTAGAGATGTTGTAAGGGTCACTTCTGTTGGCTGGCCTACTTTGCAATGACCATTGCTTTTAATAGATATATAGCCACTCCTCCCAGCAAATACACAGTTAGCAAGAAATGATTGGTTAGGGAGTAGATCTCTTCGGTGAAGCACATTCCAGGGTGATACAAAGATATTAAGTGCAGGATCAGAGGACAGCCAAGCAGCCGTTCTACACAAGTACTGCAGCACGAAGCCCTTGCCGGTATGAGTGCATATGTCATAGCGTAATTTGCGTTACAGCTTTGGAAGGTCAGGGGTTGGAAAGGGGAATGAGAGAGCGTTTCACAGTGTATTCCCATTTTGATTGGAATATACCTCTGAAACAGGCAAGTGGGCTATGCTGTTTCTAGAACTTCCATAGATGTGAATGGGGGTTATGGAAACAGCATATAGCACACTTGGCTGTCTCCGTAACTCCCGACCACCTGCAGCTAGGCTGGTTGTAGCCAGGCTAAGTTTTTTGAGATTGGTAGATGTGGGTCCTCTGAGACTTCCACCTATCAGACTGTTATGGCATATCCTATTGGGCTGCGTCCTTAGAGGAAACCTGTATTCACATCTGAGCCCCAGAAATGACATAATGTGGATCAAAGGTAAGGGAGTGCACAGACAGCACCCTGGACTCCCGTTGCTTCATCTTTGAGCCCCATAATGTAGTTTATGGGGCTTAAAGGTGCTTAAAGGTGATGATAGGTTACCTTTAAGCAGCTTTCAGGATAGATCTTTCTGGCAAACATTGTGTTCTATGTAATGCTTTCTTCCTTAAGAGCTGCGTACAGGAAAGCCTGAGCGTGGCTTTACAAGGGACAACCAGCATCTGAATAGTCACTTGCTAGAGCAAATGTAAGTGACAGTTGTTCTGTGTAAACATGGCCACCAACCGGGTGACGAGCGAGAATTCATTCACTAGTCGCTTTGTTGCAAGTCACCAAAAAATTGTTGCTGGGTGATTAATTATTGTCCGGTGTCAACAGGTAATTGTTGTCTTGCAACAACTCGCCAACAACTCTGCCTGTTTACCGTGCGTCTCCCACCCAATGCTGATTGGCTCCCACCTTTTTTTTCAACTCGACTCCCAGTAACAGGATTTAACAGATGGTAACTACAACGGGGGAGACATTTATGGACACTGAACTGCTTAATATTTCTTTTTAATTAGTTTAACACCAAAGAGGCGAGAAGCGGCACATCAGTCCTACTTGTAAATGCAGCATTTTTGAGGCAGCTGGGTATCAGACTCTTACACCATTATTAGAGATTGTTAGAAAAACTCTAACGCAAAATGAAGGAAAATAATTTTGTGTAGTCATATCATGGTTTTTGCAGCAGTTTCACAAAAAGTGCTGCAAAGTAACCCATTTTGACCTCCCTATATGAAAAAAGCTAGTAGGCCCCCCAAAGTATAAGAGAAGTTTGTCTTGTTGGGATGTAATTTTTCGGTGTTCATGACAGTATTAGAACATGTATAAAGTGAGTTCATTCTGGGTAAAGCAGAACCCCTTAGAATTCCGAGTGCATTATCTTAGGGAGAGGTGGATAATCAGTCTACAGCTAGTGACGGGTACTGTACCATACACTCCATGTAAACAATTAAAAAAATGGATTAAAAGTTCCTTATAGTTTCTTGATACTGTAAGAAGTTTTTCAGGATAGTCGGCAACTGGAGGCATGGAATAAGATGTAATCTAGACTGTCCAATGCATTTCCGGATGTGGAGTCTGCAGAGCTGACAAAGTGAGCACGGATTTGCTAAAATGGAATAAAAACAGAGAATTTAGAAATGTACTTAAAGACTATGTAAATATTTGTAACCATTTCCTTAATGTTCCAATGTATAGAAAATGCTGCAGTAATCTTGATTAATAATAATCTGCTACTTTGTGTACAGTTCCTATGCACACCTATGTGTCTCCATGGTTACAGACTAAAAACAAATCACATGTACTCAGCTATACTATGGAAATATGCATGATGCCTGCCATCTATATACTAGCTGCTACTAGAGATGAGCGAGCACGCTCGTTTAAGGCTGATGCTCGATCGAGCATCAGTCTTTTCGAATAACTGATTACTAGACCGAGCACCATGCGGGGGGAGACAGGGGTGAGTGGGGGGGAGAGAGAGGTCTCTCTCACTCTCACCCCCCCCCCCCCTTTCCCGCTCACCTCCACCGCCCCCCCCCCGGAATGGTGCTCAGTCTAGTAATCAGTTACTTGATAAGACCGATACTTAATCGAGCATCAGCCTTAAACAAGCGTGCTCGCTCATCTCTAGCTGCTACATTGAATAGGTCAGAAGTGCAAAAACTCTATACCTTTTACTTCCTTTCTCGTGCTTTTACTTGTGGTGGGAAAATCTGTCACAGACAAATTCACGTTTTACATGCAGATTTTGGGCTTATGCCCGCAGAAGGAGCTGGATACGCCCATGGATTTATGCCTAGGAGTACCACGGTGGTAAACTAAAAGTCCCCGCTGGTGATCACGGAAAAACGCACGTTTTTCCAGGGTCTCCATTACTACTATTTTAATGGAGACCTCCACTGCGGAAAAACGCAGTGAAATAGAACATCTGCGGAAGAGTCACGCATGTGAGCACTGACAGGCAGAAAACATATTTTTTATGCACAAAGTGCGATTTTGTTTTTCACGCATGAATAAACGCATGTAAAAAACGCCCATTAAGACAGACCCGGGGCCATCACACCCGCACGGCTCCCTGCGATCTCATCACGGGAGGGCCGTACGGGACCCCCAAACATGGTTCCAGGGTTTAAATGCTGCTGTCAGAATTGACAGTAGCGTTTAAAGGGTTACTAGCCACGATCGGTTGCGCAGCATGTCGGAGCTGTTGCCCGTGGGTGTCAGCTGTAAGAAACAGCTGACACTCGCGATGTATAGAGGGAGATAGCTACACGATCTCCCTCCATACACGTCCTGCACCTGCAGGACGTAAAAATACTATAGGGCTGTTACTGAGGGGTTATTGAGTTCAATATGTGTTCTTTCCCTGCGCAAAATAAAGCATGCTGGGTATTTATCTATGCGACTCAACTGCACACACCAAACACACATGTGGATGAAGCCATTGAGGTCAATGGGTTCTATATTCTGCGTGTTGTGCATGCATATTTTGGCGCACAAACACATTCGTGGGACTCCGGCCTTACAAGGTAAATGTGCTTTTCATGGTGATGGAACACTTCCCTGACCGATATACAACTGATAGCATATCTTCAGGATCTGCCATCAATATTTCACAAGTGGACCATGCCTTTAACGTGGCATGCTTACCTTCATATTGCAGTAGGTGTCTTTCCACTGAACTTTTTGCAGCAGCGACATCCACAGGGCGTTTGTAATCTGTGTTTTTGGCATTGATATCAGCACCAAAGTCAAGCAGTAAACTTACAATATCCACACTAGACTGCTGAGCTGCAGCATGTAACGGGGTGTCTAAACTTCTGCCATGCTGTACATTAGCCCCTAGGAGAGAACTACAACTTTACTACACAGTGCTAAGGTTGTACAGTATATAACCATCAATACACCCCGCCATTACTGACCTGCATATAAAAGCTTCCTTACACAAGCCAAGTGCTGGCCTTTACACGCTACATAAAGCGGAGTGCCTAAGTGAGGAATGTCTTGGTCCACATCTATACCCCAGGAAATTAATATATCTAGACAGTCATTGTGACCTGCAAATATACAGTAAGAAAAGGAAATAATGAACATATAATTCTGATTAGCTAATTATTATGAACAAAGCGCACAAGATTTATCAAAGCTAGTGCACGGAAAAAAAGGTAGCAATTCCGCTGGTTTCACGTGCGTCGGAGGTTCCATCACCGATCCGGCTGAAAAATCCCAAAGAAAAATATAGTCAATGAGGTCTGCTTGGTTCCCCAAACGGAGAAGGAAAGCGGAATCCCCAGCGCAGGTGTGAATGTTGCACATTTCAAATGTTAGCTCCCAATTTTCAAGTGGCCTTTGGCAGAGGCATAACTAAAAGGGCTTGGGCCCCAATGCCAAATTTGTACCAAGGCCCCCACCAGCCATACAACAAGATGATCACCTTTCTTCAGGGAAAAGCAAGTTAATTAAAAGATGCTGCTCTCTGCATATTTTTGCACTTTACGAGTTTTTATGCAATCTGCAGTAAAACTACAACATGAAGATGTGCAGGACCTTTAGTGACATCACATAACAAAGCTCCTGCAGAGGAGGAGGACTGGAAATATTGTGTAAATGTAGTTTGTTTAGTGCGAAAAATCATGAACTGTAGCAAAAACGACATCAGAATAAGAGAAAATCCTTATTATATCACGTTTTACCTTTACTTGATGCCTCGTGTGCGGGTGAAGGAAGACATGTCTCAAACTGTGCCACTGCACCATACTCCAAAAGGACTTCCACACAACTAGGGCTGCCTCTTGAACATGCATTAAATAAAGGAGTCACTCCGTCAATAGTTGTAGCATTCACCTAAAACATATCACAAGATTTCTTGGATAGACGTGAAGTTATTTGAGGTGTTTTCTAAGTTAAAGTAATTCTCCCAATATTAAATGTTATTCCCTATCCAAAGAATAAGGGGTATCAGAGTGATCGTGGGGGTCTAACTGCTGGAACCCCAGCTGCTCATAAGAAAGGGGATGCCTTGTAACCTATACTGAATGGAGCCGTGATCAAGCATGTAATCTGACGTCTCCATTCATTTCATTTGGACTGCTGGAGATGTATCAAAACGGCCAGAAGTAAACTGTCCCCAGGAGCCACATCGCTATTTGGACTAGTTACATCATCATATCTGCTTTCCACTGTGGCTCGAGGTTTGTTATAGTAGAATAAGTCTTACATTTGCTCCAGCTTCCAGAAGTGTTCTTGCACATCCAACATGATCTCCCAAGCAAGCTTCATGTAGAGGGGTCACATGATCAATTGTTAGGGTGTTCACATTGTAACCCTAATTGTAAGAAATTGCATGTTTCAGTTAAAGTGCATACAGAGAATATGGAAAAAAACACAGATTTGAAATTCAATAAAACATGAAAGAAAAATAAACTGTTATGAATGTCAAAATCAGGGATCTAATATCAATCCAAAACGGGGTGACGAAGAGTGACCAGTTACATTAAAGAATAATCATAAATTCCCCACAGAATTACCATCTACCTGTTTTGCACCCAATGCTACTTTTACACAAGCTGACAGTTGCTGAGTAATCATTTAAACGTGTGATTGCAGATGACTGTCAGCCCGTGTAACATGGGACCCGACAGGGGAAGTAAGCAAGAATAGCTCACTTGTTAGAGTCTCTCGGTTTTCAGCTCACTAAAAAACAGAGCGATGGTGTTAGAGCACCGGAGAGAAAATCAATGGGACAATTATCCGGCACTTAACCCTTTCCAATCCAATTTGTATCCTGGTTTTCCTAGGGGGCTTATTCTTTTTCTGCTGTTATGCAACAACGCTATCTGCTGGCTAAAGCCAGTACTGCATGAGATGACATGTTGGATAGGCTCCGACAGCAGAGAGGCTGGCACTATACAGTAAGAGAACCCCGACGGACGTCTTCCAACATCGATGCTGTACAGCCCTAAATCATAATGTCTTCAGACGTCAGACAGTGGATTGGAAAGGGTTAAGAGCCCTGTAAAAGTACCTTTGAAAACTCTTCCACAGGTGCTCCATCAGGTTTTTATCCATCCAACTCTGTGCTTGTTTTCACATTCAGTAAGTTGAGCTGCACCCCAAGTACTTCTTCTGCTCTCAACTTTTAAGTACTCTCTCACCCACTGTTTATAGTCATGGTGTATCTCTGAGCTTGCAGCAGCTTCCACCATCCACATCTGGTTCACAAATTGGGTTTGCCCCATAATGCAGAGTAATGGAAGTGCCACTATAAGAGGGGACCCATCAATAAATATCTGATGCATACGTTTTGTGTTTTAGGCCTCTTTCACACAGGCGACAAAGTCACGTTACGACAATGCTACAAATCGCATGTATGTGAAGCCAATGCTTTCCTATAGGTTCTTTTACATTTGCAATGTTTTGTAGCATGCAACATTGCTAGTCAAAAACCTTGCGGGTCCCACTATATGCACGCAACTTGCAAAGTTTTGTAGCCTATGTTTCCCTATGGAGTCTTCCTCTATGTTGCATCCCATCGCACGAAAATGCTATTTTCGTGTGGTGCAATGCAACCTTGACAGTAGTAAATCCTACTGTCAAAGCCCTAAACTAAGCCCTAGCTGCAGGAAAAAATAAAAACAAAAGAATACATCACCTTAGAAGTGCTGTCCGGCTTCGCTGCATCTTCTTCCTGGTCGTCGGTACTGGTCTTCAGCATCTCTTCTGGCTGGGGATTGAAAAATCCCTGCCTCCTTAAGGCACTGCCTGTAAATTGGCTGAGCATTGTGACGCTTAGCCAATCAGAGCCAGAGCTCAATGAATGGCTGTGATTGGTTCATCGAGCGCTGGCTCTGATTGGCTAAGCGCCACAGCGCTCAGCCAATCAGAGGCAGCGCTTCTTGGAGATGGGGATTTTTCAATCTCTGGCCAGAAGAGATGCTGAAGACTAGTGCCGGGGAACAGGGAGTAGATGCAGATGAGCCGGACAGCGCTTCTAAATAGATGTATTCTTTTTTTTTTTAATTTCCGGTAGCTAAGGCTTATTTTTGGAGTAGAGCTTATATTTCCAGCCTGCCCCCGAAAATCCTTGCAAATAGTGCTACAAAGTTGCACTACTTTGTAGCACCACAAAATCGCGGTATTGCCGTAAAAAAACACAGCGATATCGCATGGACAACCGATACGATATCACTGCAATTTTCTCGCGGTGATATCATGTCGCCCGTGTGAAGGAGGCCTACAGGCTAATTCCACATACAAACCACTTTTCTGTCATATAATAAAATTAAAATTTCCTTGTGCCTTTCCCCTCAGATCCCTCTTTTTGTCTCATTTAGTAGGAGTTCTGTGGATACTAGAACAGATATACTGCCTGCTGCAAGTTACATGCATTGCATGTTACAATTTGCAAGAGACTTAACCCCCCAGTAGTTTAGGACCAGCTATATTTCTTCTGCAGGAAAAAGGATGAAAAGAGCTCATTTTACTGTAAACAGCTGTAGCTCTGGTTATATCAGGACTTGAACATACTTTTGATGTCATTTTAAAGCTAAGATTCTTAGCACCAAAAGCATGTCCAGAATCCTTACAGATTCAGAGTTAGTGAGCAGATGAGAGAGGGAGAGGAGACCAGTAGCATGCTATCACCTTGAATCAATCAGAAAGCATATTTGCTCTCTGATTGCCACATATGGTTTTTTTTTATCCAGAAAAGGAGTGAAATGATGAGGACTTGCTCATCTAATCGCTCCACTACACCACTTAACCCCTCAGAATTTACAGTCATTGCTGACCGTGGCATCAAACATTTTTACATTAAAAAGAAACCACAAGGCTCTAAATATTGAAAAAACGCCATAAAAATAAATTACAATAAAACTGGTGAAATAACTTTCTACATTGCCCCTAGCAAAAAAAAAAGTTATTCAATACATTAAATAAACCCAAAAGTAGTTCCCATAAAAACAAACTAGAACTTATCATGCAAAATATAAGGGGTCATGAAGCTGCATTGATGAAAAGCTAAAAAAGATATGGAACACAAAAGGGAATACTATTTACTGGTTCTTGAGACTAAATTAATTATGTCACTAAGGGGCTAAAAATGCACTTAAGGTGACTGAGTTCTGCTTCAAATACATGGGACAAGTCTACAATAAAAAAAGTAACATTTTTTAGAGGGTTTTTTCAACTTTATCGTGTCTGTTGGGCAGAGGCAACCTACAGGTTAGGGAAATAAAAGTCATAAAGTAATACAATATAAGAGCATACTGTACAAGAAAAAAGTACTGTACACATGTCTGACAGGATAGGGGCGCTTACTTACTTGAGAAAGCAAGGTTTTCAATGCCAGTAGCCTCCCCTGGCTTGCTGCTTCATGTAGCGGTGATCGATCTGCCCATGAGCCTACAAATAACATTAGAATTTAGGAACTAGAACACTATTTAATGAAACACAGAATGTATTATGGTATGTCTCTAACCAATTATAGTCTATTTGATCCATAGAAATGGCAAAGGAAAGGCAAAAAAGAAAGGCATCATGTCATAAGTGAGCCTACACAAAATACTCATTAAAAGTCTTCACAATGATGGCACTCACGAGCCACACACTTTGGTTTCTGAGACTGTTCATACATTGTATAATGACTTTTTTTTAACTTGGATAACTAAATATACCATCAATATCCATTTCACAGTGTGACTTTAAAGATAACATCAAATTGCTCAAGGAGCATCTGGAAACGTTTTACTCAATGAACCAAACTGGACAACTCTAGGAATCGAGTCATTCACCCGTTTGGTCACTTAGGGACCATCTCAATTGTCAAATCAGAAATTTAACTGCAGCATCCAAAAAGAGGAGGATTAAACTGTCACTCAATTATCCAATACTATTGGGCTAAGCTCCCACTCCCCCCCCCCCCCCTGCAGCCAGCAATGGGAGGGGAGGGTGGGCGGAGTTTAGCCCCACCGCCTCTCATTCCAAACAGCCACAGGGGCAGAGGAGGAGAGAATGGGGAGGAAGTATAGCAGTCATGCTGCTAAACTCCCTCCCACCTCCTCCCTTCTCTGGCCGCTGTCATTGGCTCCCATAGAAGTTTATGGCAGCGGTCATAGTCCGGCCAAGAAGATAGTTCCAGGACTATCTTTCCTGACTGGCAAGAAAAATGCGCCCGACGCTATATTTGCCATCTGGGTGCTTTTATGCCAGCGGAATACGCCTGTGTATTCTGATGCATTGGAATCCAATGCATCAGATGGTAGCGTATATCAGCCGGGCGTGAAAACGGCGGCCAACATACGCTCGTGTGAATAAGCCCTAACACATAGGGAGAGATGTATCAAAACTAGTCTACGCAAACAAAGCATTTATGTGAACTTACCTTTTATGCAAATTCACGAATATATCTATGTAATGCATATTGTTAGAATTACAAGAGATTGTGATAAAAACGTTTTCAATAAAAATCTAATGTTTATATATAAAAACAAGAAATGAGTGTTGCAGCATACACTTCTTGCAGCAGCGCACCTTCAGAGCCTGTAGGGTGCTGTCAAACTATCTTGGACTCAGAAACTACAGTCCTCTCTTCACTCACCCTAATACCATACTGTAGGCAGGACGCAAACTGCGTGACCACTCATCTCAGTCACATGTTGTCACCCTGCCATTCAGCCAATAATAAGCAATCAAACTGTTTCAACAAGAAAACAGTTTAAACATTTTGCCACTAGGTGACGCAATCTCTCCAAGGATAGCTTTTTGCGAGTTCCAGATATACTAACTATATAGAAGGGCTACCCCTCAAAAAAAGATTGCCTGGTGTAAAGGCATTGTCGTTTGTATTTGAACAACCTGCGAATAAATCTGCCTGGAGAAACCATGTATCTCTCGCACCCCTCGAATGACTTCTTGCTGAACCAATAATGAGCGATTTCTTCTCGATGTAGAAGCAAAACTTTCAACCAACTATTGCTCATTTATACATTTATGCTGAGCAACTAACTCCGACTACCACTCCAACTGCATTGGTGGAAAAAGCTACTATATATATATATATATATATATATATATATATATATATATATATGTCTTTGTCACAGGTCCACATGAGCGATATGGCACATTCACACCATTGTGTTCTCACATTGGTTATAGCTAGTACCATCAGGTTCCCCACTAATTATGGTATCTAGGACCATTATTCCCCAGGTCTTTGTTAGATAGGAAATGGTTAATTATCACAACCCGAGAACCACTTCATTTACAACACAACATTTGTCTGTCATATAAGAATGCAACAGGCAAAATACATGCATTAAAAACATAGGAGCTTTTTCTCTGGGACCCCACCTGTAAAGAAAGACACAAACAATACATGGCATGGCATGAAAATACCGGTCTCTATCCCATAAGGGGCTCCTTCACTCCTTACATACCCATTAACGGGTTGTATCCAAATGATAAGTAATAAATTGCTGATGGTTGAGAGTCCCACCGCTAGGACCCGACCGATTTTGAGAATGGGGGTCCTGTGTCCCCCGTCCTGCTCACCGCAGGCTTACTGCACTTTCACAGTTAGGAAAAGAATGAATGGAGCACTGGTCGTGCATTCATGCTGCCACTCCATTCTATGTGACGTCACTGCATGTTGTAGAAGCAACCCCTCAGTGACTAGAAGAGGGGTACACAGGATTCCCGTTTTCAGGATTGGTGGGGATCTCAGCATTGAAAACCCCACGGATCAGCAAGTTAACCCTCTACCTTGTGGATAGGACATAATTTGTAATTCCAGTTAATCCCCGTTAATGTTACAAGAGTGTGCATTAAATTTTCAAAATACCATTGTACAGCCTGTGCTGATCGGTCATATATGACATGCGAAAACACAATACTAAACTGTTGTTGAATGACACAATAAAGTGGATGGTACATGTTTACTTGTTATATTGTTTTATTCTTTGCATTCGCCATAATGGAGCTTGTGCTAGACCCCGCTGCAGTGATTGGATGAATACTGTTTCATATTACTAATTCTCCAGCATGCAACTATGGAAATCTGACAAACCTGGGTCAATATCGAGGATAGCGCCTGCTGCATTCCAAATATTGTTATATTCATCTTGAAGGTCAGTTACTGATATCTAAAGAATTTGGTCACAAAAAGAAAGCTTACAGATAACACTTCATCTACATGTATGCTTATAGTCTACGCGATACTTCCATGAGAGGGTCCTAGTTAATAGGCAATATGCTAACCTGGTGCACAACAGTGTGCCCTTCATCTCACATAATGTAAATTCGCAGTTTGTATTCAGCCCACCTTGCTTATTTCCCTCATTTCAAAATCAATGGGTTACTGTTAGAGATGAGCGAGCATACTCGCTAAGGACAATTACTAGAGCGAGCATTGTCCTTAGCGAGTATCTCCCCGCTTAGCAGAGAAGGTTCGGGTGCTGGCGTGGGTGGCAGGTGAGTTGCGGCAGTGAGCAGGAGGGAGCGGGGGGGGGGGGGTTGAGAGAGATCTCCCCTCCATTCCTTCCAGCTCTCCCCCGCTGCTCCCTGCCCGCTGCCGGCAGCCAAATCTTTTCTTCCGAGCGGGCAGGTACTCTCTAAGGGCAATGCTCGATCGAGTAATTGCCCTTAGCGAGTATGCTCGCTCATCACTAGTTACTGTGCTTTGGAAGAAGCATAATAGAGTCCTCTGAAGTTGGTGTACGGTTATATAGGAGTATCGCTGGCATCGCTCACAGCGCTGCTGGCATGGAGGTGGAGCGCACCGGGGAGTGTTCTTCACCCGCCCGCCTCCATTCACACTAAGCAGATAGTTGTTCATAAGTGAACAACCGCTGTTTACACTGAACTGCACCTCTTATAGTTTTCTGCATGCAGAAACTGAATGACTGAACTATTCTTGTTCAGTCGCTGTTTGCATCTACATGTGACGACCTGAGTCCAAATCCCTACGGTAGCCCAAGAATTTGAATGATTCTGAACGATAATTAGCCTATTCATAAATGTACACCATTAAGGCTGCCTGCACATGACTTGCTTTTAAATTGCAGAATCCGCGATCGTCTCCCGTGCAGTTCAAGCGAATGGAGCATCCACATGTCTGCTCACACGAGTGGACAGCGACTGCGATTTTCCTCTCGTGAAAACAAAAAATCGCAATATGTTCTATTTTTGAGTGGATTCTGCGTGGACGGCTTCCATTAAAGTCAATGGAAGCCATCCAAGTTGTGGCCCTTTTGCAAGGTCAGATTCCGCGTCCTCACCTAGCGACGACGTGGGAAAAAGAAGCATTTGAGAAAAAATCTGTACTGCGCCGTCTGGGCCATTTGCAGTACAGAAAATAAAGAAAGAAAACATGTATGCAGGGTTGCCAGCCAGGGTCAGAGCCGGATTCCACTGGTGGCACCTGCCAGCAGAGTCCGGCTCTGGCGTATGCAGGCAGTCTTTGGCTGGGTTCACACGGGGTGGAAATCCTGTGGAAATCTTGCAGAATGTCCACAGTGGGACTGCACAGAAATTCAGCAAGATTTCTGCAGCTTAAAGGCCACGGGTTTTGGTGCGGTTTTTGGTGCGCGTATTCCGCTGCAGCCATCTTATCCCAATAGAGAGGAGAGATGGCTGCAGTGGAAATGGCAATAAAATTGACATTTCGCAGCTTTCAGCGCGGCTTGGCCACAGTGGCCTGGCTGCAGCGTGTAGACGAGATTTTTGCAAATCTCGTCCACTTTGCTGCTTTATCCCGGGATACAAATAGCAGGCGGAATTTCCGTGCAGAGAGCCCACACAGAGATTGCATGGGAATTCCGCCCCATGTCAACCCAGCCCCAGGCCTCAAAGTACTGGATAGAAACACACAAAACAAACAATAGAACTTGTTGAAGGCTTCTAGATAACATCAATATTTTTCTACACTGCCAAGACTAAAAATACACTAAAGAACATGGTAATTGGGAAGTATCGCAAAGATGTTAGATTGTTTATTTGCTGACTATTTAGCCAATGAAAATATAAACTAAATATAGTTGAGGTTAAATTGCTTCGCAGGAAGCCACATCAATAGCAGCGTATCATAAATGTGATCGGTAACATTAACCTCTAAACACTCGTCTGACATGTTGCCATCACTCATCTCTACTTACATACAGCATCATCCAAAACAGTCGGGAAAAAATTAATACATATATAGTGGTAAAATCTGATTCTTAAAGCAATAGAACCCTCTAGGAACCAGGGGGACTTGGAGTCTCTAGTCGTTGAGATGAAAGCAGTAATGGCTGCTGCTTGTCGCTCTCAGTGATCCGCTGGGCTGTGACCTATATTTAGATTAGCAGCATGATCCAAGTCATCTGAGGTAGACGAGCGCAATAGTAAATCCTGCACATATCAGTAAACAAACTGCATCAAATGCGGAAAAAAATATTACCTAGATCGCCATCTCCCCAAGGGACCTCAAACCATTCTCCGTGCACCAAAAAAGCACTCATGACTTGCTATATTAAGCTCCATCTAGATGCGTGCCTAATACTTGTGTGCTAAGTTCTGCAAGTTGTAATTTAACTCCTCTGTAGTTACCTCTGAAAACATGCCTCTCTGTGTATACACAGGGAAATGGCTTTAACTGAAGCTGCCCTTTCATTTTATATTAGAAGTAATTCCCTTATACGAGGGGCTGCTGATAAGTCTTTGGCTTTACCCAGAAAGAAACGATATAGGAAAATGAAACTTTACATTTATTCCACATACTCTCCACTGATGTCACCACACTTCTTACATCAGTATTCCAAGTTCTGTAAGCCTTGCAAAAAGAAGGATTTCAGTTGGGCCTCAAACCAGTCATCCGTAGCAGCCATGGCATCAGAAATGGTGTTAAATTTGGTACCCTTGAGGTGTTTCTTCAGGTTTGGAAACAGATGATAGTTGGAGGGAGCCAGATCTTGTGAATAAGGTGGGTGGTCAACCAGCTGGAGGCCTAGCTCCACCAGTTTTGCCGTGGTCGTTTGTGCAGTGTGAGCGGAGGCGTTGTCTTGCAGGAACAAGATTCCTTTGGACAGCTTGCCGCACCTCTTGGCCTTCAGAGCTGCCTTCAATTGGTCAAAAAGTTCAATGTAATACCTTGCATTGATGGTGGAACCATTTTGAAGGTAGTCCACTAGCAGAACGCCCTCCTTATCCCAGAACACAAACGCCAACACCTTAGTGGCTGATTTTTGCACCCTGAACCTCTTTGGGCGAGGAGAATCACTGTGGCTCAACTCTTTTGACTGCTCATTGGTTTCAGGGTCATACAAATAAATCCAGGTCTCATCCATAGTGACCAGTCGATCCAGGAAGTTCTTATCAGTCCGGAAACGCTAACAAATGGACCGGGAAGTTTTCACTCGCATGCTTTTCTGCTCTGTTGTCAAACATTTGGGGACCCATTTTGCAGATTGCTTCTTCATGTTCCCATGTTCATGGATAATGACACAAACACGTTCACCAGAAATCCCCATGTCTGCTATTCTTTTAGCTGAAATTGGCCGATTCCTCAGTATGAGGTTGTGCACAGCATCGACGATCTCCAGAATAACAACCTCTCAGTTGTCCAGGTCGTTCCTCATCATTGGTGCTGAAGTGGCCCCTTTTAAATTTGCCAACCCAGTTCTTAACTGTAGAATATGAAGGGCATTGATCCCCCAATGTCTGCGACATATCACCATGAATATCCTTCGCGGACTTTCCTTGCAATAAACAAGAATTTTATCACTCCTCTGCTCTCATTTGCTGTGAATATCGCCTTAGACTCCACCATTTTGTTTTCCCGCGTGCCAAGATCACTGTTGCCATAAGCTACAAACACAACATTTTGAAAACATATATTAGACACACAATGCTATCATGTGATGTAACATTCGTTACCATAGAAACAAAAAAGAACACAAAGCCAAAGACTTATCAGCAGCCCCTCGTATACGGTTATTATTGGACTTGCTCCCTTCACAAGACAGAATGATGGTCATAGAAGTAGTCAGCAGTGGTTAAATCAAGTTCTCTGCTGTTTGTGTTGTTGTCAAGTCTATTTGGTCTTCATGGTAGATAACATTTTGTCATTAGTTACATTATATTATGGATACAATTAGAAAAATGACTCTAACTTACATTCTCCATGGTTAATGGAGTTGTCAAGGAATTCAACAAAATAGCCACAGCCCATGCAGCCTGTCTTACAACATGAAAATGGATCTCTAGACCAGAGGCCAATGGGGTCACAGAAAGTGAAGGAGCCTAGCACCACACTGTCAGGATTACCATTCAGCCAAACAGGATCGAACAGTGTGGCATTAGGCTCTGTCCCTCTCCAAGGCCTGATGACTTCCAATTCCCCTCTGATCTAGAGATGCATACTCCTGATTTATATGCTTCTACAGGCAACAAGGGTGGTGGATATTTTGTTTGATTCCTGGACAACCCCTTTAACATAGTCAACTAAACTGCAGAAGTACTTTTTTAACTCTTGGATTTCTTTTTCCTCTTTCCATCGAATCGGTCCTTGCTTAGAGTTCTATGGGCCCTAGAGTGAGTCACGAGAATAGGGGTCTCGAAGGTCACTACAGTGATGGTCAGTGATGGAAAAAGCAGACTTTTTATAAGGTAAGACAACTGTTTTAATGATATGTTTTTTTCGCAAGTTGAAGGATTTGTTGCCAGTTGCCCCAAAGCATCCAGAGGAAGGGATAATGAGCATAGTCATCCCTAGCCAAACACTTTCCTTTGCAACCAAGATTTTTCTGCCATTTACAGGCCCAAGTCTTTTTCCTCTATCTACTGTATCATTTATAAACTAGTAGTAGTATCTTGCAATACATAGGGCATTTATACTAAAAGGCAATTCCAGAGTATTAGCAAGCACTTAGAGATGAGCGAACGTGCTCGGCCACGCCCCTTTTTCGCCCGAATACCGCGATTTTCGAGTACTTCCGTACTCGGGCGAAAAAATTTTGGGGTCGCCGTGGCGGCGCGGGGGGTTGCAGCGGGGAGTGGGGGGGAGAGGGAGAGAGAGAGGGCTCCCCCCTGTTCCCCACTGCTACTCCCCGCGCCGCGACGCCTCTCCCCGCCCCCCGGCACACTCGAGTACTTTTCACCCGAGTAGTGAAGTACTCGAAAATCGCGGTGTTCGATTGCGAAATCGCCCTTACCGAGTACGTTCGCTCATCTCTAGCAAGCACTAAACTTTCTCACTGCTTTTCTTTAACCCCATAGATGATATAACACAGATAAATAACTATTGACTATCTATTATAAAAGAGGACTGGATGGCTCCATGACATGTGTGATTGTGTAAATGCTTGCATTTCTCATAATATGACAATTCTGGAAAATCTTTTATCATCACTCTGCATTGTAGCGTTCCTCTGTTATTCCTCCTAGAAATTTATGAATAAATCAACAACTTAGTGTGACCAGTTGTAGGTGTGTCCCTACATAGTCTGACACTGTCCAACCAGTGCTGTCAATATCAGACTGTGTAAGCCCCCCTCCCCCTCCTACTTGTCCAGGGGAATGGTAAATATATTTACTAAAACAGACATGCCAGGAGTGGTGACAGTTCCCTTTTAAATACTTTAGTATATATTAACTCTTCTGAATAATTGTTACATACAATCTGCCTACTGATAGTAAAGGGTATTCCGGGCATTTACTATTGATAACCTTTCCTCACCGCTCTCGATCCCCACCAATCAGATGGCCCTCCGGCCCGCTGTCAGTCAGACAGAAGTGCAGTAGAAGACATCGCCAATATTGATATCAATGGGAGTGAAGCCTGCTGTTCAACTTCCAGCTCTGAGAAACAATGTGGATGTCTAGCCCTGACAGTGGGCTGGAGGATCAGCTGATTGGCAAGGATCCTCCATAGTGGACTCCCACTGATCAGTGGTGTTATTGTGTCTTGACTCCACCAGGAAGTCCTGGTGGAGTCAAGATTGACAGGGGGAGGGGGTGACGGTCCCTGAAAGTGAATGGCTGCACATGTGTTCATCCTGGAGGTCCTGGAAGACAGTAACGAATCATAGCTGCGGAGGCCCGCTGCCTTAGGAGCAGTGAGTGCTCATCAGGACCAAGGCGGCGGCTGGAAAAAATGTGACAGCTGGCACCCAGCAGACACAAGCGTCGGATGGCCGTCTCTCACGGCGATGGACCACATTGGGTGTGCTGAGCAGGGGAGCGGCTGTGAGTCAACACGAGGCTCTCCCGACAGAAGCGCACCACATGCCAACACCAACATGGGGGTGAGAGGGGGAACGGCCGTCAGCCAGCACAGGGGCTGCAAGAGCTGGGTGAATGCAGCACTCCGCCGGCGAGTGGCCGGCAGCCGGGAATGGACGGTGCGCTTACACTGATTTCTGCACATTGCACATTGATTAATAGGTCCCCTGCAGCCTTAGCCTCACGGCTAATTCGCCTTACATTATTACATGTGAATGCTGCCATGTTACAGCAGTTACATGCCAGCATTGACATCTCATAATGTAAGGCTAAGAACCAAAGTAACAGTCAGGCTAGGGCTGCAGGGGACCTATTAATCAATGTGCAGTGTGCAGCTAGGACCTTTGTGCCTTCACCCTATCGGGAGTTGGGGGTCTGAGAGAGGCATTCCTCGCGTCAAACCCCTAGCTTCCAGTGGCAGCAAGGTACAATAATACCCTGACCAGCTATTAATGAAGGGTCCTTAGTATAGGTCATTAATAATAAAAGGCCAGAATACACTTTTAAAGCCCCTTTTACACAGGACGACGGTTGGACATCTCAGTGCCCAATAGCTCTCTATCACTGTGATGATCACATTTGTGCTTTTACACAGGAACAATCATCACTCAGGGAATTGGGGAGTGAGTCATAGATCGTTCCGGCCCACTTGCCATCCATTCACAGTAAACAAGCTGTCATTCCTCAATGAATGACGGCCTATTTAGACGGAACAATACAGCATTAGACCAAGGATGATTTTTAGTTCCGCATGAAGGATCTGATTTGAGATTTATTGCTGATCATTCTTTCACTGCAGGCGTTCACATTGTACAATTATCCTATCAAATGAGCAATTTCCACAATAATTGTGACATGTAAAAGGGGCTTAAGAGAAAAGTTTTCACCTACAACATTGTAAATCAGATTTACTTTTATTTTATGTTATTTTTTATTAGGTTCAGAAACTTTTTTGGTTGCCGATTACCCCAGTCTACTGAACCCTGGTTGCTTACCGAATGCTCAACCAAAAGCTTTGCTTTTGTTGCTAGTGGATCTCTAATGTCAGCTTGCATTTAGGAAGATTTCTCGAATTTTGCATATAAAATATATGTATGCTTCCTTGTCCCTAATCCATTTCCGTTTTATTAGAAAACCAATATCATTACCTTGTAGGGGAACCTCCAGTAGTCACAACCCTATGCCGACCCACAAGTAAACAGAATGTCAATACATATATTAAAAAAGACAGCACTATGGAAAATCACTTGTGCATAGAAAGAAACCTATCAGGAAGATCCATGACATGACATCCATTAGAAAACAGATTCCGCAGGATCTTCTAGTTTATTGAGACATAGTGCAATGTTTAGGCTCATGAAGATTTCTTCCAGAATATGAAGATAGGATGTTGGGCACTAGGATCTTAATGAGAGAACGCCCTCTTGGTACGCATTATAAAAACTTCTCAAACAGCATTGCAGTGAAACACAGCTGGGAGAGGAATAGAAGTCAATAAGGACAATGACTGGCATATATTTCGATACTTTTAAGATTCAGGTGTATGATGATTATCAACAAATGTGGCAGATTTGTTGCAACATTTCTCTGACTGCCTGTAACAGACAAATGATAAAGCAAACTCCCCCAGTTAATAGCCTTCCATGAAAAGCTGTGACGACACCATCTTACTGACCTTGGTTAGTAAGGATAGCCCAGCTTGCACTTCTCTTTGCAGGGTACTTTTCTGCACAGTCTACTGTCCTTTTCCTCTTGCGACTATGCTGTGCTGCAGGCTCTATAGACATGCTATTCCTTGCACACGTCTCTCTCCCCTGTGGACTGACTACTAAGCTTCCTCCTCTATTTCGGCTTGTAGATGTTTGCACTGTATGCAGAATGATCTTTTCACATAGGCTGGGCTGGTGGGTATTGGGTGGGGGAAGGGATGGACTGCACTAGTGCTTGCTATTTTTAAAAGCGAGAAAGCAGCAGCTTAGCTGCAGAAAGAACCAGCAGTTTGGAGGAGAAGGAATGGATTGTGGCTTTATGAAGTAGATACAAGCAGCCGCCAATCAACCGCTGCTTAGCCCTGTAGCTCACTGTCTCTCATGGGCGTACAAGAAGGACAGTTTATTTCTTCCCAACTTTTAAGAGTTGCCTGCAAACAGTGAAGGTCGTACCGATATCTTGGTAAATACAAGACGGCAGTGACTGTTCAGGCGTCTATTTTCATTCTGGATAGTAGCCAAAAACCGAGTTCCTATTTGTGCGGTGTTCTCACTTTGCTTCCCATGAAAGATAAAGTGCCTGTTTAATGGGCATGATTAAATTCTTGGCTGGAAGTCCTTACTGCTAAGAACAATCTAAGTTAAAAGTAAAACTTTTAACTCCTTCTCAGGCTGCTAGAATGCTAAGTTCAGAGTAAGGCCTTATTCACATGAATGTATTATTGCGGCTATTTTGCGGCGATAAAACTTTGGCCGCCAAAATTGCGGCCATCTGATGCATTAGATTCCAATGTCTTTGTTCAGATAGGCAATTTTCCGGCGTGTAAAATCAGCCGGCTGGAAAAGATAGCGCATATGATGTGGATTCCAGGCGCTGCTATTATGAAAAGGACAGGTCTTGTCCTATCTTTTGGCCATGATCAGCCTGCAGCTCCCATTGAAGCGCTGCTAAACTCCCTTCCCCTGCTATTGCCGCAGTCAGCCGGTAAAAGGAGGGGGAGACCTTCTAGTATCAAGGCTCAGTCACACGGGCGTTTTGACGTGAGAATTTTTGTACGATAACTTATGTGTTCAAAAATTTGAGTGACCGAAACGGGCGTTACGGTGGAAAAATCGCACTTAGCAGCGTTTATCCGCTCAAAAAGAGTGTAGTCCGCTATTCCTTGGATATGAAATTCCTGAATGCTGTTACATCCAGGGGTTTCACCTGTGGTCAATGGGGCCGACGGTAGCTGCAGCGGCCCCATTGACATATAGAGAACATCGCGCTCCTCTGCTACAGCTGTGACAGCTATGGCAGAGGATTTCTTCACCTCCGTGGGGAGTCCCTTTGTCACTGAACACTGTGACAGCATTGTCACAGTGTCTAGTGAAAATGGACTCCCTGCGGAGATGAAGAAATCCTCTGCCACAACTGTCACAGATGTAGCAGAGGAGCGTGATGTTCTCCCATTGAATTCCATGGAGCTGGCAATACAACCGGCTCCATTGAAAGCAATGGGCTACCAGCAAGCGTTGCAGTGATTTTTGGGGAAGGGCTTAAAATATAATGAATTCATGAATGGGTGAGTGCTGCCTCTGATTGGCTGAGCACAGGGACCAATCAGAGGCAGCTCTCAGCTGTCATTCAATAGCTGAGAGCTGACTCTGATTGGTCACAGTGCTAAGCCAATCATAGGCAGCCCTTTCAGCAGGCGGGGATTTTAAATCCTGCTGAAAGCTCCTCATAGCAGTGCAGGAGAAGAGCCATCTGGATGCGGCTGAGCCCCGGCAGCTGCAGAGAGGTGAGTGTACTTTTTTTTTTATTTTGCACACATTTTTAGATTGATTTTTGCGCTTTTGCGCAAATTTTAGAGTGCAGAAAATTGGCTGTGGAAACCGCAACCATTAAAACTTATGCATTTCAATGGGTTCACTCACTTGATTTTCTGCGCACATTTTCGCACCCGCTGAAAATACATGACAGGCTCTGTTTTTGTGAGCATTTGCAGACCTGAGTCTATGGTAGTGCACAAATGCATGCCCATGTACACTAAATCACACTCGTGACTGCGCAATTTCACGGTGCTAATTACTAACACCGGTGACTGAGTAGTCTGGTCTGCTTACTGATCAGACTGCCCTGTGTGTCCTGCGCCAATGTGAACATTATTGGCAGTGGGGCAAAGTTCAGTAAGGAGTGTGGATCAGCTCCCCAAAGAATGTGATCAGTCTCCATTCAGAGCGCAATCATGACCGACGCTCGCGAGTGTGAATACTCATACATTTGTGTGAAGGAGCCCTTATAAAAAAAAATAGAAACAATTTATCTTTATGTTTAAACTGACTGCCCGAGCGCATATTTTTGCTTGTTCGCACGGTTAAATGATTTTCGCTTGGTGTAAAAGTACCCTTGCATTACATATGACACACAGGTACAGGATGCAAATGTGAAGGTCAGTGGAGGAAAAATGAATAGCAATGAATGTTCAACTTCATCTATAGTATGATACAAATGGTTAACGGTCACAATTAGTATAATCTGGACAACTATAAATGCCACGATGATCCAGAAATATAAATGGCTAACAATTGCTTCTATAAGGAGTTGTCTGCAGCATGGCCAAAGCTCTGCCCAACTGACTAGAATGAGGCTGAGGTGCAGTACCGGATATGACCACATGCTCATGGAAAGCACTGTATTGAGTACTGCAGTAACTGGCAGTAGCTCTTCAGTAAGCGCTCTAGCACCTAGGCCATGGAGTTAAGCCGGCTTTACACTGCTGAGAAAATGGTAGTCTAAAGATTGTGCTGGCCATCTTGGATGGCTGAGAACAAGACCCTCAACTGTGGTATCGGAGGGACAGCAGATAAAAACAATTGCAGGTGATATACCCCCTCCAGCCCTAGGAGAGAATTTTATCTTGCAACCAGAGGGTCACTTTTTAAAGGTGTTTAATCAAAATTTAAAGCTATGCCCTATCCTTGGGCTTGCATGCCACCGCTCCATTCATTTCAGTAATGGTGCTGGGGATTGCTGAGCACTTGTACGTGGCAGTTTCCAGCACTACCACTGAAATGAATGGAGTATGGCATGCATACACATCCGCTGCTTTAGTCATGCAGGGCAATCAGGAGCCACGTTCCTGGGATCAGTGCAGGTTCCAGCAGTCGGACTCCACCAATCATAAAGTTATTCCCTATCCTTGAAATGAACTATGGGTTGTACTGAAGAGATCAGTTACTTTAAACATGGTGCTGGCATAAAATTTTAACTTTGCCACAAGTCTATTTGTAAAACATCCAATTTGCTAGCTCTGCCCAGGCCAATTATAAATGCTATTACACTCAGTGCCAAAAAATTCCTCCCCTAGAAGGAGTTATCGGAATTGAATGTAACTGTGTGATTTTTAACATTGATATAATTAAGCGATTACAATATCAGAGGAAAAGGAGAATTTATTGCATAAAACTCAACACTTGAAGGGAGGCTCTAGTACCCGGTTGGCCGCCACTAGCTTAGATTTAAGATGTGATACCTGCGGACATGGAGGCATACAGGTTCTATATGGTATCCTGTGGAATGCTGGTCCATAAGTGCTGTAAATGAGCCTCTAGATTGTGCAAACTCGTAGGCTGTTGAAGTTGGTGTCCCAGATGGTCCCATACATGTTCTACTGGTCATAAATCTGGTGATCGGGCAGCCACAGAAGTGTGGCAATGTTGTGGAGGTATTCCAGCGATAGCCTTGTTGTGTGCGGCCGAGCATTATCCTGCTGGAGAATGCCTCTTGGAAGCTGCCATGAGAGGAACATATGTGGCTGCAGGATGTTGCTGAGCTGCCATCATAGCTAGTACCACTACTAGTGACCGACTTGCGTGCCACTCTACAGCAAAGGTAGGATTGAGGCGCTCACCCCTAAGTCTCCAGACATGAACATGGCAGTCATCCGTGCCCAAACTGAACCTGGATTTGCTGCTGAAGACAACCCGGTTTCACTCTGTAGCAGTCCAGTTTTGTCATTCACAACACCACTGCAAATGGAGGTGATGGTGGGCAGGTGTCAAATACAGTATATATAATGGGCACCATAAGACCAAATGTTCTTCAGCCAAGCACCTGGAAATGGTTCAGACAGACCCAGGGGCCTGTAATGATGGCACCACCTGTCTCTGGATGGCGGACAATGAAACAGTTGGAGTTGCTCATGCTTGTTGGCGATCAAAAGATCCTCTCTACTGGTGGTCTGTCGAGGGCATCCTGAGCCCAGTCACCTTGTGTGCCCTCACACATCCACTGGTCCCAAGACCTCCTAACAGTCTGGTCAGAACTGACCAGGTGGTGGGCAATTTGTGTGTATTATGAAAAGGAAGCATCTAAGAGCAGGGGTGTAGCTACAGGCTCATGCGCTTTGGTGCAAAAGTTCGGCTTTGGCCTCCCTACTGCTATCCCCCATGCCCACACATATACATACGGCACACAGAACTACTTTGCATTGCTGGCAGCTGTAGTTCACTCCAAAATATACATGGATACATGTTATATAATCAAACAGCATATCTATAAGAGAACCTTTATAACAAAATGGCTTAGATACAGTGGTCTAACTTTATATAATTCAGACACCATAGTCATCATACAATAGTCAGATAGCAGTTCTACACAGTGATAGTGATTACAGTGCAGTTACCTCCAGTGATCACAAATTCACTAGTGTTGCCCACGTTCTCTTCTTTTCCATCTAGCCATAAAGATTTCTTAAAGCTACAACTAGTCTCAGGACACTCTTCTCATCCTGCTGCTCCCCACAATGCCTCACACAGTGTCTCCTACAGTAAAACTGCACCCCCTTGTGCCCAACAAAGTAATACTTCTCACATACAGTAATAATTCCCCAATAGTAACCATCACAAGAAATAGTGCCTGCGTTGTGCCCCCACATAGCAATAGTTCCCATCTGTACCCCCCACAAAGTAATAAGGCCCACTTTGTGCCACAGAAAAGTAATACCCCTCAATGCTCACAGTGCAATAGTGGTCCCTTTGTGCCAGGTTTGTCTAAGCGATTTTTTTTAATTCCCACTCCCCATGTATTAAACTGATAATCATATATTCACCTCTCCCCACAGCTCCAGCATTGTAGCTGCGTTTTCTACACTGGGTTTATGCTGACAGTTTACAGTCAACCTATTTATGGGACGTTGCAGGCTGCAACAGCCAATCACAGATGTCAGCGTTCGAAAGCTGGGTTGCATGATTGGCTGCAGCAGCCTGTGGCATTCTGCACATAGGCTGCCGCAGTCTGTCAATAAGAGTATCACAGTAGAAACCTGAGGATACGCCAGTGGAGCTGTAGTAGAACCAGGAGAGGCGAGTATATGATTACAATTTTTGTAAAGGCAACCTGTCACCAGTACTGTTAGCAATACAAACAAATAGCAGCTAGAGATGAGCGAGCACCAAAATGCTCGGGTGCTCGTTACTCGGGACGAACTTTTCGCGATGCTCGAGGGTTTGTTTCGAGTAACGAACCCCATTGAAGTCAATGGGCGACCCGAACATTTTTGTATATCGCCGATGCTCGCTAAGGTTTCCTTGTGTGAAAATCTGGGCAATTCAAGAAAGTGATGGGAACGACACAGCAACGGATAGGGCAGGCGAGGGGCTACATGTTGGGCTGCATCTCAAGTTCACAGGTCCCACTATTAAGCCACAATAGCGGCAAGAGTGGGCCCCCCCCCCCTCCCAAAAACTTTTACTTCTGAAAAGCCCTCATTAGCATGGCATACCTTTGCTAAGCACCACACTACCTCCAACAAAGCACAATGACTGCCTGCATAACACTCCACTGCCACTTCTCCTGGGTTACATGCTGACCAACCGCCCCCCCTCCCCCCCACAGCGCACACCAAAGTGTCCCTGCGCAGCCTTCAGCTGCCCTCATGCCACACCACCCTCATGTCTATTTAGAAGTGCGTCTGCCATGAGGAGGAACCGCAGGCACACACTGCAGAGGGTTGGCACGGCTAGACAGCGACCCTCTTTAAAAGGGGCGGGGCGATAGCCCACAATGCTGTACAGAAGCAATGAGAAATAGAATCCTGTGCCACCGCCATCAGGAGCTGCACACGGGGGCATAGCAATGGGGAACCTATGTGCCACACACTATTCATTCTGTCAAGGTGTCTCTGCATGCCCCAGTCAGACCGGGCTTTTTAATTCATAGACACAGGCAGGTACAACTCCCTATTGTGAAGTCCCTGTCGACCGACAGCATGGTTGGCTCCCTGGAACCCACCGGCGATACACAAAAATATCCCATTGCATTGCCCAACACAGCTGAGGTAGTAATGTCGTGCTTAATGCAGGTGGGCTTCGGCCCACACTGCATGCCCCAGTCTGACTGGGGTTCTTTACAAGTGGAAACAGATGCATTTATAATTCTCTGTGGACCCACAGCATGGGTGGGTGCCAGGAAGCCACCGGCGGTACATAGAAATATCCCATTGCATTGCCCAACACAGCTGAGGTAGTAATGTCGTGCTTAATGCAGGTGGGCTTCGGCCCACACTGCATGCCCCAGTCTGACTGGGGTTCTTTAGATGTGGTTTCAGATGCATTTATAATTCTCTGTGGACCCACAGCATGGGTGGGTGCCAGGAAGTCACCGGCGGTACATAAATATATCCCATTGCATTGCCCAACACAGCGGATGTAACGTCAGCTGTAATGCAGGTGGGCTAAAAATTCATTTGATTACACTGTAGGCGAGGGCCCACAAAAATTGCTGTATCAACAGTACTAATGTACATCAGAAAAATTGGCCATGGCCAACCAAGAGGGCAGGTGAAACCCATTAATCGCTTTGGTTAATGTGGCTTAAGTGGTAACTAGGCATGGAGGCAGCGCAGTTTAACGAAAAATTGGTTGAAGTTAAAGTTTCAACGCTTTTAAGAGCATTGAAACGTATAAAAATTGTTTAGAAAAATTATATGAGTGAGCCTTGTGGCCCTAAGAAAAATTGCCTGTTCGGCGTGATTACGTGAGGTTTCAGGAGGAGTAGCAGGAGGAGGAGGAGGAGGAATATTATACACAGATTGATGAAGCAGAAATGTCCCCGTTTTGGATGGTGAGAGAGAACGATGCTTCCATCCGCGGGTGCAGCCTACGTATTGCTTAGGTATCGCTGCTGTCCGCTGTTGGAGAAGAGAAGTCTGGGGAAATCCAGGCTTTGTTCATCTTGATGAGTGTAAGCCTGTCGGCACTGTCGGTTGACAGGTGGGTACGCTTATCCGTGATGATTCCCCCAGCCACACTAAACACACTCTCTGACAAGACGCTAGCCGCAGGACAAGCAAGCACCTCCAGGGCATACAGCGCGAGTTCAGGCCACGTGTCCAGCTTCGACACCCAGTAGTTGTAGGGGGCAGAGGCGTCATGGAGGACGGTCGTGCGATCGGCTACGTACTCCCTCACCATCCTTTTACAGTGCTCCCGCCGACTCAGCCTTGACTGGGGAGCGGTGACACAGTCTTGCTGGGGAGCCATAAAGCTGGCAAAGGCCTTGGAGAATGTTCCCCTGCCTGCGCTGTACATGCTGCCTGATCTCTGCGCCTCCCCTGCTACCTGGCCCTCGGAACTGCGCCTTCTGCCACTAGCGCTGTCGGATGGGAAGTTTACCATCAGTTTGTCCACCAGCGCCCTGTGGTATAGCATCATTCTCGAACCCCTTTCCTCTTCGGGAATGAGAGTGCAAAGTCTCTCCTTATACCGTGGGTCGAGCAGTGTGTACACCCAGTAATCCGTAGTGGCCAGAATGCGTGTAACGCGAGGGTCACGAGAAAGGCATCCTAACATGAAGTCAGCCATGTGTGCCAGGGTACCTGTACGCAACACATGGCTGTCTTCACTAGGAAGATCACTTTCAGGATCCTCCTCCTCCTCCTCTTCCTCCTCCTCAGGCCATACACACTGAAAGGATGACAGGCAAGCAGCATGGGTACCGTCAGCAGTGGGCCAAGATGTCTCTTCCCCCTCCTCCTCATCTTCTTCCTCCTCCTCCTCCTCCTCCTCCTCCTCACCGCGCTGAGATATAGACAGGAGGGTGCTCTGACTATCCAGCGACATACTGTCTTCCCCCGACTCTGTTTCCGAGCGCAAAGCGTCTGCCTTTATGCTTTGCAGGGAACTTCTCAAGATGCATAGCAGAGGAATGGTGACGCTAATGATTGCAGCATCGCCGCTCACCACCTGGGTAGACTCCTCAAATTTTCCAAGGACCTGGCAGATGGCTGCCAACCAGGGCCACTCTTCTGTAAATAATTGAGGAGGCTGACTCCCACTGTGCCGCGCAAGTTGGAGTTGGTATTCCACTATAGCTCTACGCTGCTCATAGAGTCTGGCCAACATGTGGAGCGTAGAGTTCCACTGTGTGGGCACGTCGCACAGCAGTTGGTGCACTGGCAGATTAAACCTATGTTGCAGTGTCCGCAGGGTGGCAGCGTGCGTGTGGGATTTGCGGAAATGTGCGCAGAGCTGGCGCACCTTTCCGAGCAGGTATGACAAGTGGGGGTAGCTTTTCAGAAAGCGCTGAACCACCAAATTAAAGACATGGGCCAGGCATGGCACGTGCGTGAGGCTGCCGAGCTGCAGAGCCGCCACCAGCTTACGGCCGTTGTCACACACGACCATGCCCGGTTGGAGGCTCAGCGGCGCAAGCCAGTGGTCGGTCTGCTCTGTCAGACCCTGCAGCAGTTCGTGGGCCGTGTGCCTCTTCTCTCCTAAGCTGAGTAGTTTCAGCACGGCCTGCTGACGCTTGCCCACCGCTGTGCTGCCACGCCGCGTGACACCGACTGCTGGCGACGTGCTGCTGACACATCTTGATTGCGAGACAGAGGTTGCGTTGGAGGAGGAGGAGGAGGAAGGTGCTTTCGTGGAGGAAGCATACACCGCCGCAGATACCACCACCGAGCTGTGGCCCGCAATTCTGGGGGTGGGTAGGACGTGAGCGGTCCCAGGCTCTGACTCTGTCCCAGCCTCCACTAAATTCACCAAATGTGCCGTCAGGGAGATATAGTGGCCCTGCCCGCCTGTGCTTGTCCACGTGTCTGTTGTTAAGTGGACCTTGCCAGTAACCGCGTTGGTGAGGGCGCGTACAATGTTGTGGTAGACGTGGTCGTGCAGGCCTGGGACGGCACATCGGGAAAAGTAGTGGCGACTGGGAACCGAGTAGCGCGGGGCAGCCGCCGCCATCATGCTTTTGAAAGCCTCCGTTTCCACAAGCCTATACGGCAGCATCTCTAGGCTGATCAATTTTGCAATGTGCACGGTTAACGCTTGAGCGTGCGGGTGCGTGGCGTCGTACTTGCGCTTGCGCTCAAACTGTGGAACTAGCGACGTCTGGACGCTACGCTGAGAGACATTGCTGGATGGGGCCGAGGACAGCGGAGGTGATGGTGTGGGTGCAGGCCAGGAGACGGTAGTGCCTGTGTCCTCAGAGGGGGGTTGGATCTCAGTGGCAGGTTGGGGCACAGGGGGAGAGGCAGTGGTGCAAACCGGAGGCGGTGAACGGGCATCGTCCCACCTTGTGGGGTGCTTGGCCATCATATGCCTGCGCATGCTGTTGGTGGTGCCTCCCCAGCTGATCTTGGCGCGACAAAGGTTGCACACCACAGTTCGTCGGTCGTCAGGCGTCTCTGTGAAAAACTGCCACACCGTAGAGCACCTTGACCTGTGCAGGGTGGCATGGCGCGAGGGGGCGCTTTGGGAAACAGTTGGTGGATTATTCGGTCTGGCCCTACCTCTACCCCTGGACACCGCACTGGCTCGGCCTGTGCCCACAGCCTGACTTGGGCCTCCGCGTCCTCGCCCGCGTCCACGTCCTATAGGCCTACCCCTACCCCTCAGCATGGTGTATTACCAGTGATTTGATTTCCCAGGCAGGAAAGAAAGTGGCGCAAGCCTGCAGTAAAACGTAGCTGGCTGCGTCTGTTTTTTTTTAACGTTCTGCACGCAGCACACACGTACCCAGAGCCCTGAGGACTGTCAGAGGCAGGCGAAATAGAATTTTTTCCCTTGTTTTTCAAAAGGACAAGCCACACTGCGTGTATTCAATGAATACTATAATAATAATAATAATAATCTTTATTTGTATAGCGCCAACTTATTCCGCAGTTTAATAACTGTGTTGTGGCCCTGCAAATGTGTCAGAGAACTGCAGTGATGCAAAGTTATTCGCTGCAGTAGATCAGGGATTTCCCATGCAGGAAAAAAATTGGCGCAAGCCTGCAGCCGAAATAGAATTTTTTCCCTTGTTTTTCAAAAGGACAAGCCACACTGCGTGTATTCAATGAATACTACTAAGTTTAATAACTGTGTTGTGGCCCTGCAAATGTGTCAGAGAACTGCAGTGATGCAAAGTTTTTCGCTGCAGTAGATCAGGGATTTCCCATGCAGGAAAAAAATTGGCGCAAGCCTGCAGCCGAAATAGAATTTTTTCCCTTGTTTTTCAAAAGGACAAGCCACACTGCGTGTATTCAATGAATACTACTAAGTTTAATAACTGTGTTGTGGCCCTGCAAATGTGTCAGAGAACTGCAGTGATGCAAAGTTTTTCGCTGCAGTAGATCAGGGATTTCCCATGCAGGAAAAAAATTGGCGCAAGCCTGCAGGCGAAATAGAATTTTTTCCCTTGTTTTTCAAAAGGACAAGCCACACTGCGTGTATTCAATGAATACTACTAAGTTTAATAACTGTGTTGTGGCCCTGCAAATGTGTCAGAGAACTGCAGTGATGCAAAGTTTTTCGCTGCAGTAGATCAGGGATTTCCCATGCAGGAAAAAAATTGGCGCAAGCCTGCAGGCGAAATAGAATTTTTTCCCTTGTTTTTCAAAAGGACAAGCCACACTGCATGTATTCAATGAATACTACTAAGTTTAATAACTGTGTTGTGGCCCTGCAAATGTGTCAGAGAACTGCAGTGATGCAAAGTTTTTCGCTGCAGTAGATCAGGGATTTCCCATGCAGGAAAAAAATTGGCGCAAGCCTGCAGGCGAAATAGAATTTTTTCCCTTGTTTTTCAAAAGAACAAGCCACACTGCGTGTATTCAATGAATACTACTAAGTTTAATAACTGTGTTGTGGCCCTGCAAATGTGTCAGAGAACTGCAGTGATGCAAAGTTATTCGCTGCAGTAGATCAGGGATTTCCCATGCAGGAAAAAAATTGGCGCAAGCCTGCAGTAAAACGTAGCTGGCTGCGTCTGATTATTTTTAACGTTCTGCACGCAGCACACACGTACCCAGAGCCCTGAGGACTGTCAGAGGCAGGCGAAATAGAATTTTTTCCCTTGTTTTTCAAAGGACAAGCCACACTGCGTCTATTCAATGAATAATGTATGTCTTCTGGCCCTGCCTACACAATTCTATCCCTGTAGTATTAATGCCGGGTGCAATGGTCTGCACAGCCGGTTTTGAGAAAAAAAAAGGAACACTGCTAACAGCAGCCTGGACAGTACTGCACACGGATAGATGTGGCCCTAGAAAGGACTGTTGGGGTTCTTGAAGCCTACACTCACTGCTAACACTCTCCCTGCCTAACCACCACTTCTGTCCCTATTGCAGGGCGCAATGCTCTGCAGATCCAATTTAGAAAAAAAAAAAAAATTACAGTGCTAACACAGTACTGCACACTATTAGATGTGGCCCTGAGAAGGACCGTTGGGGTTCTTGAAGCCTACAGTAACTCCTAACGCTCTCCCTACAGCAGCTCCAGCACGATACCACTGTCCCTCAGCTAACTCACAAGGCATCTGAGCCGAGCCGCGGGAGGGGCCGATTTTTATACTCGGGTGACATCTGATCGCCCCAGCCACTCACAGCAGGGGGGTGGTATAGGGCTTGAACGTCACAGGGGGAAGTTGTAATGCCTTCCCTGTCTTTCAATTGGCCAGAAAAGCGCGCTAACGTCTCAGAGAGGAAACTGAAAGTAACCGGAACACCGCGTGGTACTCGTTACGAGTAACGAGCATCCCGAACACCCTGATATTCGCACGAATATCAAGCTCGGACGAGTACGTTCGCTCATCTCTAATAGCAGCGCAACAATTATCAATTATCTGTCTTTCCCACGATGCTTTTGTAATAGCTGTGGGTCAAAGCATACCTGCATAAAATGTCTCGGGCTATATGTAAATGAGGCAGAGCAGGTTAGTGGCTGTGCTGGACGATCTCTTCTAGTTGCCTGGTTTTCACCAAAGTCCACCCTTACGCATCCTCTGACATAAATGCACAGAAGGCATCATCCATGTAGCATTGCAAAGTCTTGCGCCTGTGCCGTGACGTTGGCTACGGGCACAAGCGCAGATATTGACATCAATTCTGTCCATAAATGAGACAGTTTATCTGCACATGCACGGGAACTGCGCCATCACATCAGAGAATGCAGAAGAGCAGACTTTGGTGAAAGCCTATCAACTAATACAACCCATTGTGCCCCTAAAAATTAATAGGAGTAAAAGAAATGAAAAAGGAGGGTGGAGCAAGACCCAGTGAGGGTAGTGGAATATTTATGGAGTACACAGAGTTTTCAATGATTGAGTATTTTGAATGGTGGAGGTGCTGCCAACCAGATGACGCTCCACCAGTGTGGGCGTAAGTGTAGCGAAAAGGATGTGAAAAGAACTGGTATGGAGGCGCAACACTCTAAGCTACTAGAAGATGTAGATCAAAGTCCAATGTGTGATGGTGAAAGCACTTCTTTTTTATTATTTTTTCAGAAATTAAAAGCCAGCAATGGAATACGCGTTTCGGGGAAGAACCCCTTTGTCAGTTCGGCTGGATAGGACAACAGGATGCCTAGGGGTGACACGATTCCAAAGATGTATAGGATGTGTCGGAGGTCCTGTGTGCAGGAGGACAGGGGAGAAAAATTTAAAGCACTTTTTTCTCCCCTGTCCTCCTGCACACAGGACCTCCGACACATCCTATACATCTTTGGAAGCGTGTCACCCCTAGGCATCCTGTTGTCCTATCCAGCCGAACTGACGAAGGGGTTCTTCCCCGAAACGCGTATTCCATTGCTGGTTTTTAATTTCTGAAAAAATAATAAAAAAGAAGTGCTTTCACCATCACACATTGGACTTTGATCTACTGTACATCTTCTAGTAGCTTAGAGTGTTGCGCCTCCATACCAGTTCTTTTCACATCCTTTTCGCTAAAAACTAATAGATCCACCTTGTGCCCTAGTGCCCCCCATCTGGCTGGGCGCTATGAATAATGATAGGTCCTTCTTTCTGTTCCATAACAATGCACCACTGTGCTTACGCTGCTTATATGGTCAGAGTTGGGAACTAGGTGCTCCTGAGCACCGGATGTCAGGAGGAGGAGGAGAAGCCATTCCTCATTGTGGTTGCATAATAGGCAGTGTAAGTGCAGCGCTGCACTGTTATGGAACAGGAAGTAAGATCTGTTAGTAAGCATAGTGCTCAGCCGGATGGGGCACGCAGGGGTGGACTAGCTAATAATGTTAGTGGCAAGGGGGCCTTTTGGGCCCCCCTAGCTTAGGTGCTAGGTCGCAACCGTGACCTCTATTACTACACCACTGTCTAGGAGTAACAACAGTTCAGCTGCAATATAAAGCGGTAGATCATGCAAAGTAACAAAGCAGGACTGCTGAGTGGTAAAGTATGTGTCACGAGAAAACCACCTATCCTCTGTTGCATCACTCACCACTGAATTCTAAACTGCCTGCAGTAGTAAAACTGCACAACTATATGCCAAGAGCTTCATGAGATGGATTTTAATGGCCATGCAGATGCGCACTCGTCTAAAGTCACCATGCGCAATGCCAAGTGCCACTGGACTTGGGAGAAGTGGAAACATGTTCTCTGGAGTTATTAAAAACATTGGCACTCCGATAGATGAATCTGGGCTTGGCAGAGGCCAGGAGAGCACTATTGTATCTGCTGCAATGCATAGTGTTGTTGTTATCTGTTTAGTCGTTCACGACCCTCGGCGACCCTAAAGGCGAGCTCCCACCATATTTTTTGGTTTCGCACTACTCCCAGTATCAGCTTTGACAGCATCAGCCATTGTATCCTTTGGCGGACGGGTCTTTTTTTGCCACTGATCTGTCCAAGAATTATAGATTTTTCTAGCGACTCTGCTCGTATTACATGGCCAAAATACGGGGGTCTGAGTCCGGTCATCATGGCCTCCAGTGAAAATCGGGTCTTATACGATTCAGGACGTCTCTGTTACTCTCGCCATCCAGGACATATGCTGCAGCTTTCGCCGGCACCACAGCTCAAACACATCAATGCTCCTTCCATCAGCTTTTTTCACAGTCCAGCTTTCACATCCATACATGGCTATGGGGAAAACGATGGTTTGCACTATTCTGCATGTAGTTGCTATACCGATATCCCTACCTTTCCAGATTTGTCCATGTTTAGCATTGCGCTTCACCCCAAAGCTATCCTATGTTTTATCTCTGACATAGATTCTCCACCTTGGTGAATTTTTGAGCCAAGGAAGATGAAGTCTCGCACACATTCTATGAGCTCATGTAGAGGCCCATTTTTTCACTTTCAGTTTTAATCTTCTATATCAGCTGCTTCAGACCTGCTTCTGCAAGCAGAGTTGTTTCGTCCATATAACGGAGATTGATAATGTTTCTGCCCCCTTTTTTTACCCTGCTTTCCAATTCATCTAGGTCCATTTTCCGCATGATCACTTCCGCATATAGGTTAAACAAGAAGGGTGTTAGGTGGGTACAGAGATAAGACTGGAAGTCCCTAAAAACCACCCACCCCTCTGACCCTACCTACTTGCCTCGCCCTGGCTAAACTTAGGGGGCAACTGGGCGGCACTCCCTATACTGTCTAGGGATAACCTGATACTATAGGTGAAAAAGGAGCACAAAAACTAAGAAGATACTACAAAGGAGAAACACAAAAGGCTCAATAAAACTAGAGCAAGGGAAAGCAAGGGTTAAAGCACAAAGACTAAGAGGACCAGAGAGACCTGGTTAACCTCACTAGATACAAACAAACACTGGCAATGAAACGTGCCAGCTGCTGCCTCTTATCCCTAGCAAAGGGGCGGAGCCAATGACATGCTGGTGGGTGAAGGAAGAAGACCCATCCACTCACATCAGAAAAGGCTCCCAGAGCCGCGCAGCTGCCCTAAGGGAAACGGCGCTGGACCCAGAAGGAAGAAAGCCATGCCTGGACCCCCGCAGCTGGACTGGCGTGCTGCTGAGACCCGACCACGCTGCTGGTAAGTTTCCTCCTAACAAAGGGTGAAAGGATGCAGCCCTATCAGACACCTTTGCCAATCCCAAACCAATCTGTGTCTCCATACTGTGTTCTCACAGTGGCTTTTTGATTGGTATAAAGTGATTTTATTAGCATGACTAGATGTGCGGATATGCCCAGCCCTGCCTCTCACGGTGTCTTTGGTTCAGCACTGCCAACCCGATCCCCTACACATTTATCACTCACATGACTGCTGCAACCAATCACTGGCTTTAGTGGTAACAGTGCTGAGGCCAGCAATGTGCTTGATAAACATGATGTCATCACTTCCTGCTTCAGCAGGGACCAGAGTAGAAGGGACTGGGTCTGTAGCGCTGGACCAGAGGGTGAGTTTTCTTTTTTTTCTGTTATGCCATTACCTACTTTGCAGTCATTTTTTGGAAGTGTCAGAAAAAACCCTTTAATGCTACTGCTTATAAAGACATTTCAAACACTTGTATGTTTCCAACTTCATTGCAACAGTTTGGGGAAAACCCTTTCTTGTTCCAGCATGACAGTGCACTAAGTAAGGTCCATAAAATATGGTCTGAAGAGTTTGGTCTGGAGGAACTTCAGTGACCTGCACTGTACGCCTTTCGGATGAATTGGAACACCAACTGTGAACCTCATGTGCCAGACATCAAGAATGCTCTTTTGGTTGAATGGGCAGAAATTCTTCCCAAATCTTGTAGAAAACCTTTCCAGATGAGGGAAGGCTGTTATCACTGCAACATGGGGTCAAACTCCACATTAACGCCCATGATGTTGGGATGTGTAACACAATAAGCTCACGTATGGATGTAACAAAGCTTAACTTAAGTGAGTTGTCCAGTTGTAAACTACTTATGGCCTATCCTTAGGATAAGCCATAAATAGTAGATCAGTGGAGGTCTTTTGCCAGGGCCCCCTCCTTATCATCTGTTCACCAGGTCACTTTGTTACTGCACTGGGCTGATTTATGCAGGAAGTAGGTAGTTCCATTGCCACTGCAGTGGCCAAGCTTGGTATTACAGGGAACTTGGTCTGTAATACCAAGCCTGTCAAACTGCAGTAGAAACAGAGCCATCTGCTTCCTGCCGAAATCAGCTCAATGAATGAGCACACCAGACTGGCAAACAGCTGATCAGTGGGGATCAAGTTAAACCGTGTTACATTTGTTGGTGTGATCCTAAGGTTTCTACAAACTTTGGGCCACATAGCATTTGATAACAAGGAATTGGGTCAAATGCATGCAATGGTATTAAGGAAGGAAAAGCAGCATTATTTACCTGTCGAATCCTCCACTGCTCCAGTGCTGTCTATGTTTACTGGGCTGCAGCAATAATATAGTGTCGAAAACACAAGCAATAGGGGTTTGGACATTGGGGGTAACAGGCTGAGCGGAATGAACATATGTCTTTTTTCAGCCTTACGTACTATGTTACTATGTAAAAGATAAGTAATGCTCCATTGGTTATTTTATACCATTATCCTGCCTATGCCCCAATTTTCTTAGTCTCAGACACCCTCTCTAAGTTTATTGGCTCACGTCCATACACCTTGCTTACCAGAACCCCTCGGGGTATTTTCACACACGTTTTGTCACAGTTTTTCATGTAGATTTTTGAGCCAAAGCCAGATCTGGATTTGAAAGGAATGGGAAACATAAAAGAAGGAAATATACTGACGGCTCCTGTCTGCTGGATCCACTTCTAGCTTTGGCTCAAAAAAATACATGAAAAACTGCAACAAAAGCCTGTGTGTGCAACCGGCCTTACAGAAGTTTTTGCAGTTTATTTTTCTGTTGTGAAACTAATTGGAAAACATAATTTTCTGTCATTTGCACTAAAAACTGTGGCAAAAATGTACTCTGAACGCTCCCTTAAGGCACTTTGACAAGGAAGTATTTCAGTGGTGCAAATCTTAACATCGTATATTTTCCCTTAGGCCGCCTCCACGCAGAGTGGAAATGTTGCAGAATTTTAGCCATTGATTTTTCTACGGAAATTGCGCAGCATCTCCAGTACAAGCCATGAGGATGAGATTTCAAAAATCTGCAGATGGAGTGGAAATCCACAGAGTATTTGAAATACAAGGGTTAAAACCCGCTGCAGATCTGCAACAAAAGCCGTACTGTTTAGGTTCAGATTTGACCCAGAGCGGATTTGCTGCAAGTTTTCCGTTGCAGAAAGCCCGCAGCAAATTCATTATTTGTGAAGTCGGTCTTAAGGTTTCACATCTGGTTTTGGCCCAGAAATACGAAGCCATCACGGACTTATTTTGTTCAGATATTTCCAATCAGGGGACTGAATTTGCACATTTCAGTTATCATGAGCGAGATTCAAAACACATGACTAAAATACTGAAACTTTTTAATTAAAACTAACAATTCATATGCTAAATTAATGTTTATCTTCATGCACTTTTAAATTCAACAATCTACATCTACATTGTGTCCAATAATGACCACTAGATGGCAAACAACCATCTGTATTACAGATTTCTAATACTGTACAATGTATTAGATTTATTGTTCTTTACCACAAACGAGTACAAAAACTGAGATATACATTCTAGTAACTTTTAACACTAGAATAAGGCCTCCTTCACACGGGCGACATGGCATCGCTGCAAGAAAAATTGCGGCGACATCGCATCGTTGGTCTGTGCGATATCGCTGCGTCTTCTCGGGGCAATACTGAGATTTTGTAGAACTACAAAGTTGCATGTGGCGCTACAAAGTTGTGCTTGAAATATAAGCCCTACCCTGATAATAAGCTCTAACTGCAGAAATTTGTTTTTTAAAAAAAGTATACTTCACCTAAAAGCGCTGTCCGCGGCTCCGCTGCAGCTTCTTTCTGGTCCCCAGCACTGGTGTTCTTCATCTCTTCTGGCCAGGGATTGAAAAATCCCCGCCTCCTGGAAGTGCTGACTGTGATTGGCTGACGCATAACCAATCAGTGCCAGCGCTCAATGAATGGCTGTGATTGGTTCATCGAGCGCTGGCTGTGATTGGCTAAGCATCAACCAATCAGAGGCAGTGCTTCCAAGAGATGGGGTTTTTCAATCCCCAGCCAGAAGAGAAGAAGAAGAATAGTTTTGGGACCCGGGGAGAAGATGTGGCCGGGCTGACCTCACTTCCAAGGTGATGTATACATTTTTTTTTATTTTTCCTTCAGCTAGGGTTTAGATTAGGGCTTTGACAATATGATTTCCTACCGTCAATGTTGCATTGCACCACACAAAAATTGCGTTTTCGTGCGATGCAACAGAGAGGAAGGCTCCATAGGGAAACATGGGCTACAAAACCTCACGAGTCGCGTGCATATAGCTGGACCCGCGAGGTTTTTGTGTTGGGTTGTTGCATGCTACAAAACATCACAAGTCTGAAATAACCCATAGGAAAGCATTGGCTTCACATACAAGCGATTTGTAGCAATGCGAGGGAGGCCTAAAAAGAAACATTTCAAACCATTTTTAAAAAACATGTTTGCACATACTCTACACTGAGTGGCCATGATTTTATCTACAACTATACATCTTAGGGCTTGCTCACATGAGCGTTGGAGGTTCTGCTCAGAGCCTCCATCTATGCTTTCCGTTAAAACACAAGATGAAATAGTGCAGCATGCAGCACTATATCATCTTGTAAAATGCTGGACGGCTGAACGGACCTCATTGTAGTCAGTGGGGTCCATCTGGTTCCGTCATAAGTCAAATCCATTCATAACCAATGGTTTGCATTTTCCTACTCTCTTAAAAAAGCCGGAAAACTGAAAAAAAAAACACTGATGTGAACGAAGCATTACGGGAACGTATCGCCTATAATTTATTTTACTAATTAAATGTTATGTTCATAGAATTTTACTAATTAAATGTTATGTAATTAATGTATGTTCATAGATCATAGAATAGTAGAGTTGGAAGGGACCTCCAGAGTCATCGGGTCCATTGAAGGAGAACTCACCACCTCCACTGGTAACCTGTTCCACTTATTAATCACCCTGACTGTCAGAAAGTTTTTTCTAATATTTAATTTGTGTCTCCTCCCTTTCTGTATCATCCCATTGCTTCTGTCTTTCCTTGTACAAATGAGAATAGGGCTGATCTGTCTGCACTGTGACAGCCCTTCAGATATTTGTAGACAGCTATTAAGTCTCCTTTCAGCCTTCTTTTTTGCAAGCTAAACATTCCAAGATCCTTTAACCGTTCTTCATAGGATATGATCTGCAGACCGCTCACCATCTTGGTAACTCTTCTCTGAACTTGCTCTAGTTTGTCTATGTCTTTTTTAAAGTGGGGTACCCAGAACTGGGCACAGTATTCCAGATAAGGCCTGACTAAGGAAGAGTAGAGGGGGATAATTACCTCACGTGATCTAGACTCTATGCCTCTCTTAATACTCGTACATCCCAGAATTGTGTTTGCCTTTTTGGCTGCTGCATCACATTGTTGACTCATGTTCAGTCTATGATCTATTAGTATACCTAATTCTTTTTCACATTTGCTGCTTAGCTCAATTCCTCCCATTCTGTATGAGCTTTTTTCATTTTTCTTGCCCAGATGTAGGACTTTGCATTTCTCCTTGTTAAATACCATTCCGTTAGTCGCTGCCCACTGTTCAAGCTTTTCTAGATCTTTTTGAATACTATCTCTCTCTTCCCTAGTGTTAGCTATCCCTCCTAGCTTTGTGTCATCAGCAAATTTGATCAGTTTCCCATCAATTCCCTTCTCCAGATCATTAATAAAAATGTTGAACAACATTGGGCCCAGGACAGAGCCTTGTGGTACCCCACTTGATACATTTTTCCACTTTAGGGCTTCTTCACACATGATTATCATGACCGTTATGTGGTCATGATAATCAAGGCCGCATAACGGGATGAAATGAAACCCTTAATTTCAATGGTTTCATTTTGATTAGCGGGATTCTCACCTGTTAATAGTACGGGCGAGAAAAGACAGGACCTATCTTTCCCGCATGTAGTTAATACTACGTGCCGGAAAGATCTGGCAGGACCTATCTTCCCGTGATTTTTTTTAAACTCATTCGCTACGATGTGGAGTTTGAGCGGCCCAAGAAGTAAAAAAAATACACGTTTATGCACATGATGTTATAGAGCAGGAGGAGCTGAACAGATTGATTTATATTTTTATGGTGAAAGATTCAGTGTAACTTGTATTTTATTCATTTATATCTCTGCTTATTCTGAGCTGAACAGTCCAATGGGCGGAGCTATCAGTGATTGACAGCTGTATGTGTATAACTGTACATACAGGGGTAGCTGTCAATCACCGATAGCTCTGCCCTTTGGGCTGTTCAGCTCAGAATGAGCAGAGATATAAATGAATAAAATACAAGTTATAGTGAATATTTCCCCATAAAACTATATATACAATCTGCTCGGCTCCTCCTGCTCTATAACATCCTGCCTGCATTATGGACATTATGTTCCAGCTGACAGATCCCCTTTAAATGTCTAATGCATAAAAACATACAGAAATATTCAACAGGTTCAAATTTTTTGTCAAACACTATATGCCTTGTCAATTAGACAGATCAGGGGAGGAGGGTCAGCTTAGTCCAAACTAATAAGATGGCAATAATAACTAAAATAATCATGTGTTACGACAGTGCTATGCAGAAAGGTATAAATGACTGTATGACATGTTGAACCTTGAAGCGGATGGATTACAGCAACAGAAGAATCAATTGATTTTCGCTCTCTCAGCCAAAGACATAAAAGTGAGGCCACAGTGGTCATTGACTCACGAATGCTCAATTGTGGAAGACTGGAAAAATGACGTCTGATCTGGAAAATTTCAACTTCTACTGCTTCATGCAGATTGTAGGGTCATAATTTGGCAAAACATGAATCCATGGATAAAATCCTGTCTTGTGTTAATGATTCAGGCTGGTGGTGATGTAATGGTGTGGGTGGAAGGTTTTTTCTGGCAGACATAAGACTACTTAAGGCCTCGGTCAGATGGGCGTTTTTTTTCGCGCGATTTGCGCATGCGATCTGCGCATATCTTCGCAATGGGATCGGTCACATGTCCGCTTTTTATGCGGATATGCGATAAATTATAGGACACAACGATTCGCAGAACGCGCCTATCTGCGTTCTGCGATTCCTTGTGTTCTATATATGCACTCAATGGGGCCGGCGGCAGCAGCCCCGACCCCATTGAGAACATATACTATAAAGATCGTTCTCCTCTGCCACAGCTTTAACAGCTGTGGCAGAGAAGAACGATGTTCGCCCATTAAATTCAATGGAGCCGGCAATACAGCCGGCTCCATTGAAAGCAATGGGCTGCCGGCAAGCGCGGGATGAATTTTCGGGAAGGGCTTAAAAATATAAGCCCTTCCCTGAAAAGCATCCTGAAATGTGTAAAAAAAAAAAAAAATTATACTCGCCTTTTCCCTGCAGCCGGAGTTCAGCCGCGGCCGGCCGGCAGTTCTCCTGAACTGCTCTGTGTAGTATTCAGCAGGCGGGGATTTAAAATCCCCGCCTGCTGAATGGGCTGTCTCTGATTGGTCACAGCCCTCACCAATCAGAGGCAGCTCTCACTCACCCATTCATGAATTCATAAATGGGTGAGTGAGTGCTGCCTCTGATTGGCTGAGCGCATGGACCAATCAGGGGCAGCTCTCAGCTGTCATTCAATAAGCCTAGTTTTTGAACATGTGGTGGTCACCACCTACCCATCTTCTAATAATTACTTCCAGCAGTATAATAATAACAATAATAATAATGACCTTATAGTAGCATCAACATATTCCGCAGCACCTTTATGTACCAAACTTGAAAAAAAGTCACAAAAGGGCCCTACCCAGTATAAAAAGTATAACTAATAAAGTGGCCACTGAGTGTGGAAATTGGATTGTTTTTAATCACAAGTGTCTCATAACCTGGGGCAGCATGGTGGCTTAGTGGTTAGTCATGTTGCCATGCTGCCCTGGGATCCTGCGTTTAAGGCCGCTTTCACACGGTCGAAAAATCGTGCAATTTTCTTGTGATGCGACAGTGCTGCAAATCACATGTATGTGAAGCCCATGGTTTCCAATGGGTTCCTTCACATTAGGGATGTTTTGTAGGCTGCTACATTGCGAGCAAAAAAATCGTGGCATGCTGAATATTGCCGCTATTTGCGATGTTTTGTAGCCTATGTTTCCTTATGGAGCCTTCCTTTGTTTTGCATCGCATCGCACAAAATCACAGTTTTCGTGCGGTGTAACTTTAACAGTAGGAAGTCCTACCCTTTGTCCCTAAATAAGCTCTATATGCATAAAACTTTTTTTTTTTTAAATCCATTACCTAACAGGCACTGTCCGCTCCGCTGCACTTCTCCTCCCGAAGCTCTGCAACACTTCTCTGCAGACTTTAGCCAGCACTTCCTAGTCAGGGGGTTCCAAAGTCCCGCCTCCAGGAAGCACTGGCTTTCATTGGTTCTCGAGCGCCATGATTCAGCTAATTACTGCAGCGCTTAATGAACCAATCACAGCCATTCAATGCGATGGCTGTGATTTGTTCATAGAACGCTGCACTGATTAGCTGAGCCGTGGCGCTTGAGAATCAACAAGAGCCAGCGCTTCCTGATTTGTGACCAGGAAGCGACGGCTGAAGACTGCAGGCAAGTGTGTCGGAGCTTCGGGAGGAGAAGTGCGGCGGAGCGGACAGCGGCTGTTAGGTAATGTATTGTTTTTTTAAAATGCAGCTAAGAGTTATTTTTAGAGTAGGGCTGATATTTCGAGCCCACCCCCTCTCCCCCAAAAAATCTCGGCAAAGGAGCGCTACAAAGTCGCGTGACTTTGTAGCGCAACTAAATCGTGATATCGCCACAAGAAAATTCAACAATATCGCACAAAAATTGCAGGAACATAGCTGCGATATCGCTGCGATTTTCTCGTGGCCAAATTGCTGTCGCCCCTGGTGAAAGAGGCCTAAATCCCACTAAAGACCACATCTGCATGGAGCTTGCAAAGGTTTCCTCTAGGCATTCTGGTTTTCATCTACACTCCAAAAAACATACTAATAGGTGAATTTAGACTGTGAGCCCCCATGGGGACATCAAATGATGTACAGAGCTGCATAATAAGTATTTACTATACAAATGCGTAAACTAAATACATGTGAAATGACCACAAGCAGTTAATTAAAGGGCTTTGTTAATAAAAAGTCTGTTTTTTATGGTAGAAATAATAGGGAAGATGTATTTTGGCAGTAATAAATGTAGACTACTGTAGATGAGAACCTGCACCAAATTTATCACAATGACACATTTTGCTAAATGTCAGTCACCTTCTGCATTAGAAGTCCACTTGACAGGTTTACAGGACGTCACCAGGCCTTCTGGCCCAGTGACATCACTTGTCTGGTGCTGAGGCGCTGGACCGCCAAAATGTTGGTATGGCGTTGATAAGTATATTGATTTTATATAGTTTTATGCAAAGTGGGGCTAAAACTATATAAAAAAATAACTCAGAAAACCCCTTTAATGACCATAAAGGGAGTCTGTCACCTACTTTTACCCCTATAAACTAAACGTATGGGCTGAACATAGGTGATCCGAAGAGTCTGGGGATGTACGTTTGTCGGGTTTCTGCTCCTGGGGAAGGTGTTGTGGTGTAGCATGGTGCGGGTCCCCTAGTGGGAAGGAACTCAAAGAGTCAGGAAGGGATTAACAGTGTGAAAATTGCCCATGTAAATACACCCTGATAAGGGTGGCAACAGGCACAGAAATCAGGTAGCAGCAGGACGGAGTTTGTGTAGGTTGGGAAATGGTTGATAGGGTGCTGGGAAAGTGAGGAGCCATAGATGTCTGTGTTGTACATTATGGCTGGAAGAATTCATCATGGTGGCTTGGGCTAGGTGGAAAAAAGTGAATGCCTCCAGTCATAAATGGTGTCACCTGCGAGGTATTGAATTATACTGTACTATATGGACTGCAGTGGACTTGTATAGAACTTGTATCTACAACTGTATGCTCACTGTAGGGTGGAAATATTCGTATAAGCACCTTGATTTGGATGTGCCTCTGCAATTATAAATATGCATTGCCTGGATTGGGGTCCACTCAGGATATTGTGCCCACATGTACTGAACCCCTAGCTACACCTCTGCTTCTAGTTATTTCAAGGCTTCTGGTCTGAGAGAAATGACCTAAACTACGGGATGGTGCAATTTCCTATGCAAACATAGTGTGTATTTATTCCTTATTTATAGACCTGTGATCTGTCCGGAATGAATGCTGAGAACTTGATCTGCATTTTATTTCCCTCAACAACTGTTGTTGACTGACACTATCAATTGTTAAAAATTGGGACAAGTGAAATATCACTCTGGCCACTTGTTTCAACATCAGTCAGTTTTTCCACTCCTTGGCAAGGCTTTCTACGAAACCGCTCACAACAAATTCATAACACTACAATAACAACACATAGATAGTATTCCCTATCACCACAAGAAATGTCAAAAAGTTGCTCAGGATTAGAATAAAAAAGGGCTCTTGAGGGACTTTTCCCACAGGGCAGAATATTTTGCAACAGTGCTGCAGAATACGCTGTCCTTGAATTCCGCACCAAAGTCCGATTTTGATGCGGAATCGCCGTCAGGATTCTGCTATTTTTAATTCTGCGCATTAGCAGTGTCGATTTTTGGCTGAATATTCCACACACTGGTGTAATCTGTAACGGTGTTACAGAACATTCTGTCCTGTGTGAAAGGTCCCTTATAGAACCAGCACCATAGTAGTCCATGGTTTGCATCTGGTATTACAGCCCAGCCCCAGTCAATAGAAGGAATAGCAGACAAACCCAGGCACCCTCTCTATAAAAGAAGAACACTTTTTCTAATCCAGAACAACTGCTTTAGATTTACTACGGTGAAAGAGAATGATATAATATATGTAGAAATGCTGTACTGGATGGAGATCTGTTTAGTGCACAGCTAGGCAAACACAACGGGGCTTATTTACTTAGACTGGCGTATCACATGTTGGTCTAAGTAAACTCTGTGCCCAGCTATCAGCGACAAATAGATGAAGAAGCGCCAGCCTCCTATTACATGTGACTCATCTGGTGGCGTTCCCATGCAACAGATGAAAACCTACACTTGAAAAAACTAATTTTCTTTGCTATAATCTACGCAAGTTTCTGGTGTAGATTCAAGTAAATGTGATGAGCTGTGGACTACCACGCCCCAAAGCCGGGCTCTGCCCACTCTTTGTAAAAGGGCTGGCGCACAGCATAATTTACCAAAAAGTTGCAGTTTTGCATATGCGCCGAAATTGAAAATTCTAGCATTCAGATCATAATAAATAAGCCCATTATCTTTTTTTGTGGAACCAATTTCCATGTTTTTTGTAATTTGGGACATTATCCTACCTAAAGTAAATATTAGACGATGGGTAGACTTTTGACATAAAAGGATGCACATAGTCAGCAACTATACAATGGTGGCATTAAAACAATGCCCAGCTGCCATTAAGGTACCGAATATGTGCCACAATCCCCAAATCATAACATCACACCACCAGCCTGAAGTTCCAACACAAGAGTTGATCAGTTCAAGGCTCTACTAACATAATGTCCTGTACGAACTGTGTTTTCACTATACATACCAGGAGCACTTCCCGAAATATATGCCGACCTGCTAAAAGAAGGTCCTGCAAAAAAACTTACTTATACTGTTATGTATATGTTTTGTTTTTTTCCAATGGGATTCAATAGCAGGCAAATGCAACTACTGTCTATAGGCATACAGCGGCATACATCTGCAGCAGCAAACATGCCTGCCCTGAATGTAAGAAGAGTCTAAGATCAAATTCTTACCCTTCTATCTATATGATGAAGTGGAAATTGAGATTCCTTAGACCTGGTGACATTTTTCCAATCTGCAATTGTCCAGGTTTGCTGAGCCTGTGACCAGTATATCCTCTGTAAATATCTCTGTTAGGCCGCCTGCACACGAATAGGTCGGATTCCATAAGCAGATTTCCGCCACGGAAGCCTTGCGATTTATCGCAGAAATGAATTGTGAGTGTTTGCGGACGATCGGAGATGCAATGGTTTTTCCATGTAGATGTACGTGGATGCACAGTGTATTGTCTGTGCAGAAAAAATATCGCAAGCAGGTCATTAAATCAGAAAGTTGGCCAACCCCCTGGAAAACCCTTCTTGTGGTGGTGAGAGCTTAGAACTGCCTTCAGAATGGCATACTGCTTCCTTGGCATGGGAGAGCAATGACCCTGCCCATATCCAATACCCCACCTACTGCAGTGGACAATGGTGTGTTCTCTGAAAAAATCAGTCCAGCACTGCCTTTTACCCGCATTTCTGCTTCCTTTTATTCATTTTATTATGTGGTCTCCTAGCAATCTGCGAACTATCCTCTTAAAAATCCACGGCCAACCACAATGTATTTGCGGATGCACTGCTATTAGTACCCTCCAAAAGAGATCAATGGAGCCCGTCCGCACGTAATCTGCGCTAAAATAGAACATGCTGCGATTTTTTTGTGTGTATACTTCATACGGGGCTGCTTACACTGAATACAACTGTACCCAGTTCTCAGCTGTGAGAGTTTTCATCCACGAACAGCAAAGTTCTTAAAAATGATGAGGAATTGAAACGCAAAAAACCATAAATCAGAACATTTCATTATCGGGGGCTTTACTTGCATAAATTCTGCACAACCCCTTGACAGTTTCCAAAGAAGAAAACAAGAGTCCGAGTCGCAGTGACCCAGAAGCCGCCCCCATTTTATTCCAAGGAATGTATATGCAGATGAAGAAGTGGTGCAAGGACTTTGTAAATATTTCATACTAAATCCAATATCTTTCAATCTACATTTGTCATTTTACTGACATAGAAACATTGAAAATCCCTCATTGTGATACGTTTCTGCTGCTGAAAGCAGGCACCAAACGAACTAGGAGCAAGGTCCAATGCAGGGATGCCGTAGCCGGGCCAACATTCCCGAAACTCTGGCCAACAGTGCACAAGAATCATTATTTCTCACACGTCTGCCTGACTTATTGCGGCTCCATACATTATCCAATTCCTGTCAGAATGCTCTGGAGAGTAGCAGATGTCGGAGGAGGGGGTGAAGGAGTTGGACTATGCACTGTATCAGGCAGCGGCATTGAGGAATATACAACTGTGCTGCTGGCTAGTGTTTCATGGGGGCTGGGGACTGCAGGGGGCACTATTGTTTTGAGGAGATACAGAGGGAGCACTAAGGAGGTATTATTACTTTTCCAATGCGCAAATGGTCACTATTACCTATAGAGGGTGCACAAAGAAGAATTATTACTATGTGGGGCATACATAGGTAGTATTGCTATGTGGGGGAACAAAGAAGGCATTATTTCTTCTGGTGGGCACCATGAAGGAATTCTTACTGTGTGGGACACTTACTTTATGTGGCACAAAAGTGGGCACTATTACTGTTTAAGGCACAAGGGGGGGACACTGTTACCATGGGGGTTGCACTGAGAGGGCTATTGCCAGTAGTAGGATGGGGAGAGTGTGCAGAGAGGCACTGCGGCTGGAAGAAGCCTTTATGGTGGATCATGAAAAGGCAAGAGAGTATCAGAAGAAGCTCTACCTGTGTTTCATTGATTACACTAAAGGCCCATTTACACCAGCTGATAATCGCTCAAAGATCGATCGAACGACAGTTTGAGCGACAGCTTTGAGCGATTATTTTGCATAAAAAATAATTGGTATTCGAGTAGCTTCTCAGCTACTTAAATGCCAATTATGTATGTTAATGAAGCCTTCCCTGAGTGCAGGCTAATATCCCGAGGCTATTAGCTGTGCTCAGATCCTTTGTTCTCCACAGGGGAACCAATGCTATCAGCACTCCCCCATGGAGAACTACTGATAAAACTGATTGATAAAATCAAGCTTACTTGATTTTAAAGATCAGTGAAAAGAGCCCAAAATGTGGGTGCCATGCGCCCATTTACACGCACCGATTATCGCTAAAACGATCGCCGATGAGCGAAGTTTTAGCGATAATCGTCCAGTGTAAATGGGCCTTAAGGCTTTCGACTGTGTTGAGCATAATAAGCTTTGGGAAGCATTGCGGGAGGTAGGAGTGCTAGCGCACATGATCACATGGATCAGGTCACTCTACAGCCACAGTGAGAACCAGATATGGGGATACGGAAGGGCTCAGGATCAAAAAGAGCACAGACAAGGATGCATCCTCTCTTCTTTTCTTTCCAACCTCTATGCAGAAGTGATCATGAGGCGGCTTGACTTAAATGATGAGGGTATTGGGTTGAAAATAGGTGGAAGAACCATCACTGATCTAAGATATACAGACAATATGACCGAGGTAGCAGAGACTATGTAGAACAGCTGAGGTATATAATGATACAGCACTACTGAATTGACAAATATAACTTAAAGGGGTTGTCCAGTTTTAAGATACTGATGGGCTATCCTTGGGATGGGCCATCAATAGATCAGTGGGGGCCACCACCTGAGCTCCCCACGACCAGCAGTTTACTGGGCTAGTGTGCTCAGTGGCTTGGGTTGGTGTTATAGACAATTTCTCATTCACTTCAGTGAATCCACTTATTCCTTTCTGCAAGTCTAGTGGGGGTAAGATACCAATGCAGAAATATATTTTGTGTAGATTTCCAAAGTTGGATGCTGTGAGAAATTTTCTTAAGGACTCCTTCAGATGAGCGTAAGCGCAGAAACGCTCATGATAACATGACTTTGTGTTGTGAAGGCTGCGATATTGCGGGCGTATCTGTGCTTTTTACTGTATTTTCTGTGCTGCCGGGGACCGTTCACATCGAAACAGGACTCACCTGCACCGTGATTGAAAAGGCTGGGGTTTAGGATTTTTCTCACAAGCTTGCACAGTTCTACTATGGTGCATTTACAAATACGCACCAAAGTAGAACATGTTGCAGTCTTTTTTGGTGTGCTAAAGGCACACGCAAAAATGCAAATGAACCCATTGGAAACAATGGGTTCTATTCTTTGCACAATACGCCTACAGAAGAATAACCTAAAACAACCGTTTTATCGCTAAATAATTAAAATTATGGGGTGTAAAGGCACAAACACATTTACATCTAGATTCTATGGTGAAAAAAACAAAACAAAGGTGAACAAACCCCAAAGATGTGAAAAAGGGGATAACAAAGCCTTGATGGATGGTAGGGCCTAATAAACGGGTGATTGTAAACTGGATAGACCCCCACATAAATATCACCAGGCTAGCTAGTACCTCGTTGTGATGTCTGACCCTCAGAATAGAGGTTGAGGACTGCGGCCAAAGATCCACAACCAAAGAGCCAAAGATGTAGAAAACGCTTGATGATAAATGCTAAAGAGGCTGTCAATATGTTTGGCAGCCATGTAACACCCCTAGCGGTGTCCAGCAAGGGCCCACAGTGGGCTAGTGAGGATGGGTAAACCAGACCGACAGAGGGGTGCAGACTGAATAGTATACTACAAAACTATTGGATTGATGTTCCAACAGTATGTAAATATATTGGATGCTCAAAAACACCTTTAATGCTCCAAAGTATGATATTGGGATGGTCTGTTAGAAATCACAGAGCTCTCCATAATCTAATTTTAAAATCCACAGACATTTAGAATGCTTGACGCGTTTCTCTGGCCGTATGGACAGAACATCAAGAGCTTAATGTGGTGAAAATATAATGGAACCGCACTCTGTAGTTAATTATGTGGTATTTAGGTTAATTAGGTGGAGCCAAACCTCAGTCGTGTTAACATACAATTGGGTAATTTCTAAGGAAAATGGAGGCTTCTTAACATGTCTTTAAAAAGACTCAGGACTGAGACCCAATCATCTCCATTGACACCCTGCAGTTGCTAATATACACCTGAGGTACAATCGCCCTGTATATACCAGAGAAGGCAGCGAAATGCTGGTTAATAAACCTAAGATGCACTAGCCAAGATTATTAGACCTCATGTCCACGGCGGGTCGGATTCCGCAGTGGAATCCAACCCTGCCCGCGACTGAGGACAGTGCTTACCTGTCCGAGTCTTCACTGTGGATGTGTGTGGAAGCGCAGGCTGGCACACATGTGCAGTAGATATACTATATATTTTTAAATCTACTGCTTTTTTGTGGAATCTGTAGCCCATCCGCAATTGAATTGTGGATGGGCTGTGGATCGGACGGCTTCCATTGACTTCAATGGAAGACGTCTGTGCGAGAACCGCAGCAAAATGGAGCATGCTATGATTTGTTTTCTGGACTAAAAAGTTCCGCAATAAACATCTGCATGCTTTCATTCAGCTGCGGACGCCCATGTCTTTCTATGGGTGGCTTGAGCTGCGGATCGTCCGCGTGGGGCACTGACAATTCAAATTTACCCGTGGACATTGGGCCTAAGGCCATGAATGCCAGATAAGCAGATACAGACATCAGTCCTGATGGTGAACTGATGTTAGAAAAAGAAAGTAATGATGTTAGAAATGAAAATACCAGCTCTGTATGCACCCATAGATTATAAGGGCAGCTTCAAACGGGTGAATTTGTGCGCACAGTATACATAGAATAGAACCCTTTAATTTCAATGGGTGCAATCTCCTGTCCCCCCCTTTTTTTTTTTGCACGCACATTTCTCGTGTGCGCAAAAAAGGGGACCTGCTCTGTTTTTGTGAGCATTTGCGCAGCAAGATTCTTCATAGAAGTCTATGGGAGGTGCCCAAATGCAAGTGCAAGCTTGTACACATGCGCAATATGCTGTGCAATTCCATGAAAAAAAGAACAAATCTGGAACTCATCAGGCTAAGTATTCAGTTACATTGTTTATCTTCTGCACACAAATGAACATGCCCTGCATGCACAATAAGTACAGTAAAATGCACCAATACGCATGCAGAAAAGACCCGTTCATAGCAGAAATATGTTGCGCTGAGATAAACGTAAAAATACATACACCTGGGTGAAGCCGTCCTAATGGTATGTATTACGCGCCAAAATAGGACATAGGACAATTTTTTACACATTTTAGAGTTAAAGCATTTGTGAATGTCAGTAAATTGCACTCCATATGACTGAAGCCCTACTCACTTTTTACAATACATTTTAAAAAAACTACCACAAGAGCTTTCAAAAGACAAATACCCATAATCAGGGGGGTAACTATAGAGGATGCAGGAGATGTGGTTGCACTCGGGCCCAGGAGCCTTTGGGGGCCCATAAGGCCTCTCTTCTCCATATAGAGACCCCAGTACTATGAGTAAAACATTATAGCTGGGGGGCCCCATTACAGGTTTTGCATTGGGGCCTGGGGCTTAAAGTTACGCCTCTGCCCATAATGTATGTTCATAGAATCCTAGAATGGTAGAGTTGGAAGGGACCTCCGGGGTCATCGGGTCCAACCCCCGATTGCAATCGCCGAAACGCGTGCCGATTCCAGGCAATCAGGAGGCTGGAATCGGCACATGTGACGGGGGCGGAGCTACGCGATGACGCGTAGAAGGGGGCGGAGCCAGAATGCCGCTCGTGCCAGGCCGACCAGATGGGAGAAGACCCTTCTGCGCAAGCGCGTCTAATCGGGAGATTAGACGCTGAAATTAGACGGAGCCATGGAGACGGGGACGCCAGCGCAGGGAAGGTAAGTGAATAACTTCTGTATGGCTCATATTTAATGCACGATGTATATTACAAAGTGCATTAATACGGCCATACAGAAGTGCTTAACCCCACTTGCTTTCGCGAGACAACCCCTTTAAATATCATCCTACTAGTGCAGCTGGGCTCCCACGGGTGGATTTTAATTGCGGAGTCCGTGATCGTCGTCTGCGCAGAAGATCCGCTGTAAAATGCGGGCATTGTAAGACATGCATTTTCACTCGGAAATGCTTGCAACTTCAAAGGAAGAGAGATCATTCTTCCGAGCGGACAATACGCTGTGCATAGTGTACATTCATGTGGGAAAATGCTTGCATCAACAATTTTCTGCGATCATTCGCAATTACTTTCTGTGAATGATTGCAGGTCTACCGCTGCGAAAAACCACATGCGGAATCCGACCCGTTCCTGTGAGCCTGGCCTAAAGCAATTGCTTCAAAGTGAAATATTCAGTATAATATTAAACACGAGCAGAGTTTTATTTACCTACAAAGTGCCCGTAGGCCTAATACAAAACTGTTGTGCTGCAAGCAGCCTGGCTGAGCTGTATCCAAGGGCAGCAAAATAAACAATCCTGCTTGTAAACATAAAGTCATCAAGAGGAGGCAAAACATACACAAAGTAATCAAGAAAACCAACACCTAATACCGTTTATTGATTTGGGCACATTTACATTTGCTCTGTGCATGGCTGGTTTAATCGATAGACGAAGAATGCACAACTTTTGTAAAATCCATAAAAGGCACAAACCAGGAATATATTCAATTAAAATAATGTATGCTTCTATAGACTGCGAAAGAATGGCATACATTGCTACAACATCCTCATTTGTCAATAGTGTCCTTGCATACAATGTTACCATACAGTCATGAGAGTAAAGCACTGCGGTCATGTATCAGTTATATAGTTTGTAGATTTTACTGTGATCATCTTACTTTAAACCAGAAGCACTGAATGATGCTGCCACAACTTGATACATAATATGATACATGATACAATACATGATATGACACAATGTTACCACTGCTCACCCTACTGAAAAATGCAAGCTATCCTCCTGAAAGGTGGCTGCACAGTCAAAACGCATTCAGAAAGGTGAATTATGTTCAATACATATTTTCCAAAGTTTTTTTTTCTTTTCACAGACTAATACTGAAGCACCACAGCGTTTTGCAACATAATACTTGCTAGAAAGATGATAGTCACTGATTGTGGCCTAGGGTGCTAAAGAAGGAACTTTGTGTTACATGTTAAAGAAAGCAACAGCTACTTGGAATGTTTGTAGTTGCAGATCTACATATGAAGTTCACATGTACAGATGACTGGAATGACTAGAGTATAATGGGAACAGTACCTTGTCCTTGGGTCACAGCATAGAACTCTGCCTGTATTCGTGCAGCTTCTTTACGATTACCCTTGACTATGTAGAAATGGCTAAGGATGGCAAGGCTGATTTTCACAAACAATTTAAAGCAGAAAAGTGCCGCGATAGTGAAGTAGACATTGGAGAGTTGCACAGCGAAAGGTTTTTCCTCCAGCACCGTCATAGCTGAGTCTTTGTCACTGTTTAGAAGTGGCTCTGAACTGTTGACAGGATCACATGGCTACAGCAGAAGCTGCTCACAACAGCTGGTACTAGGGAAATCGGATATCAGGTGCTCATGATGCTGTCTGCTGAAAATATGGGGATTATTTATGTTGGGCATAACTTCTAAGGCCACTTCCACTTCTCTAAAGTCAAAGTCGTGAAACCATTTAGAAGTGCTGCCTCATGGTAGTGCTCTGAGGTGTCAGCCTAATAAGAGGTCTGGTATTAAACGCTGTATAATGCAGAAAGCCAACATAAGTGCATGCCATGTGTGTAGTATAGGTGTATAACGTCTACCTTCATACATAAAAGACAGAAGGAGAATTTACTATCGAAAAGGAATTCTTTGGGATGGTATAAATACACTTACTGATTTTTAAGCAATTTTTTGGGTGAAACTGTAGCAGCAGGCTATAAGGCAGAAGCCAAAATACAGACTAGACTCCAATAACACTGGTAAGCAGAATTTTTGTCTTAAATGAAGTTGAAGCAGCAACATGGAATTCTTTTAGAAACGTTTGCAAGAACTTCTTGGGAAATGTCAAGGCCGAGAACTACAGTGACTTAGTTAATGAATTCTTGCTTTCCTACAAAACACTGGGAGGTAACATGTCTCTCAAGATCCATTTCCTCCATTCACATCTGGATTTCTTTCTGGACAATCTTGGTGCAGTTAGCGATGAGCATGGTGAGAGGTTTCATCAAAATATCTCAAGCATGGAGAAGCGGTACCAAGGCAAATAGAGTCCCAGTATGCTTGCTGATTACTGCTGGACACTCAAGAGGGTTGTACCACAAGCAAAATATAGCAGAAAATCTATATTTTTTTCTAAAATCTTTTCATGTTGGCCTATGTATTAAAATAAACATTTTCCTAAAATTTTAAGTGGGTGTCACTCAGAAACCTTGTGTGATAGAAAAAAAACTAAAAGTATATTTGAAAACACCACAAAAAGTTACATTGAGACAACATATTTCTCCATTTGTGACAAAGAAATCGTATTTTTTTGTAGACCAGTGTAATGACAGTCGATGTCTCTAGAATGCTTCCACTCAGAGTGCCCCCATGATTAGTATCAGTCTTCTCCCACCCTTGTGGGCCAACAACATCTATTAGCAGAGAATGTGCTGTTCATCAGTGACTGGTCACTCCCGTTAGAAATGCCATCAGCTTGTCTGGTTCATCTTGGAATCCAGGCTTTTTTAGAGGAAACAATCTGGGAGATTTGGCAAATGTAGGGTGAAAACAGTTCATTTAAAAGGTCTTCCAGGGAGCACCATAGAGTCATAAATACAGCATTGCTTAAAGGGGTTGTCCAGTTGTAAACTATTGAAGGCTTCTCTGTAGGATAGACCAACCATAGTAAATTGACAGGGATCTGCTGCTCTGGACCCCTATGATCAGCTGTTAGCTGGCCCACTGCAGGGCTGTGAAGTCCCATCGTGGTGGAGTCAGAGTCAGTAGAAATGTACCAACTCCAACTTCAGCTTATAAAAAATAAATTTAGACTTAGTGTTAAATATTTAGATCAGATTTGAGGTCATATATGGAGAAGGATCTGATGGAGGTGATACTGTTTCTGGGTACAAATTAATAGACTGCACAAATGTTGTTTACTATGTTTCAATTGAAAACTTTTTTTCCTACCTACTAAATACATAGTGCATATTTACAGGTTAGTAAGGTTTTGTGTTCTGAAATTGTATTCCAATAAATATACTTTATGTTTTATCTAGTAGCTTGATTATTGTATCATAATGGTGATGAAAAGCCTGATGTTACCATTTTAATACAGTAAATGTATCACTTTAAAAAACACAAGTCCTATATGAAGGAGTCGGTGGTTTGGCTTACCGACTCCACAGCCCTAGCCTGCTGTGCTCGTGCACTGTGCTGATTTCTGCAGGAAGCGGGCAGCTCCATTTCCACTGTGGTGGCCCAGTTTGTTATTACAAGCAACGTTCCCTTTAACTTCAATGGCAACTTTGCCTGTAATACTAAACTTGGCCCCTGCAGAAATCAGCTCAGTGCACGAGCACAGTGACTAGGTAAATAGCTGATCATTGTGGGCCCTAGGCGGCAAACCCCCGCTGATCTACTATTGATGGCCCATCCGGCAGATAGGCCATTAATAGTTTACAGCTGGACAATTTCTTTAGTAATGATACAGTAATTTCAAGTACATATTTTTAAATACAGACAATGCACAAAGCAGATTGTGCCATATTTAGTGCAGTGGCCGGGTTTAGTAGTGCAGGCATAGCTCCCATTAAATTCTATAGGAGCTGTGCCTGGGCTGCTGCAATATAGACAGCACGATCTGCTTCCTGCACTGTCCAAATTGACAGTAGTGCAGGGTATTATCTGATTGGTGAGGATCCACAGGAAAGGTCATCAATAGAAAAAATCTCCAAAGTCCTGGACAAGTTATTTTAAATTACCATAATTATTGCATATCCTTAAATTTATTACGAAAGAATAGAAAAGTCTCCTTCCGCGCTCTTTCCAAGGATCCCCAGGTCCAAAGCAAGGAAACTATCGGGTCTCCTCAATATTTAACATAATGCATTTATTCCAATAGTTCATAAATGAACATATAATAAAATTGCAACGCGTTTCGGCGTTCTTATAAACGCCTTTTTCAAGCATGACACATACATAAATATATCTTTCTTATATAGCATTTGCCTACCTTCCATGACAATGAGGTCCGAAGGAGACTTTTCTATTCTTTCATTTTAAATCCTCCCCATCGTTGGTGTGATACCCTTTGGGGTTATCCCTCCTGCTGCATCTCCTTTGGAACGAAGGATATTGGAGGATCCCTCTATACACTACAGGCTAACTAGGATCATCGGGGCCCCGCTTTGCACCAGGTGAGTAAATCTCATATTTGGTTTATTCGGAGCATTGTATGGTGGCGCGGATCTGTATCTAGCCTTAAATTTATTACAGCATTCCTCTATGTAGAACACAGCACACCCCACGTACTAGTAAACCCAAGGAGCTGTATTGTATGTCACAGATTACAGAATTAGGGCTTAAGCAGACAAATGTGTTTGTGCACGTGAAACTAATGCCCACAAAATGTGACACAGTGAACCCATTGATTTCAATCGGTTTGTTTGAAGGAATTGCGCATGAGAAAAGATAAGTCTTGCCCTATTTTCCTGCGTGTTATGCAGAAAGTTGCCATAGAAGTCTATGGCAGGTTAAAAAAAATCAAGGGGAAGGGTGCAACACTGTGGACAGCCCTTCTTCATGCGCCAATATGCAAAACGTATTTGCGCATACAATTGTCTATTGAAGCCCTTAGAGGAAATAAATCTCTTACTGTTTCACATGTCTTGTTTCTGTTGTGTTCAGCACTGATACATGACACATACAATCGTACACATGCCCTGCTGCTTGTTCCCATGACTCACGGAGAACTTACATTCACAACAATTCTTTATGATCTCATTCATCTAAAAGCATTACAAATCCGTGTTTATTTCCTTAGTGACTTCTAACAAAAAATGTTCCCGATGCCACTGAGTCAGGAAAACACAATCTGCAAACATCTTAAGTGTCTTTGGTGTAAGGCCTTATTAAACATCTTCCCTCGGCCTATATGAGTAAAGGCCCTTTTACACAAACATAATTGCTCAAAAGATAGCTTTTGAGCAATCATTTTGCATAAACTACTAATTGGTACTAATGCCAATTAGTAGCTTATTAAAGCGTGTGAGCCATCGGGAGCTATGCAGAGAACAGCAGCTGGTCTGTTCTCTGAATACATTCCCTTTGTTCTGAGGAGAACACTGTGTGAAGTCCGTGCTATCAGCTCTTCTGCCGAACGATGGATTTTATGACGAACAGCGGCTGTAGGTGGGAGGTAGTTTAGCACTGTAGCTGTTAAACTCCCTCCCTCTGTTCTCCTCCCCCCATGCAGGCTCACGTCTCTTCTTCCCTGCTCGTCTGTGCAAGGGGAGGGGGCGGGACAGAGGCAGAGCTAAGCACCCTCCCTCTCCTTGTCCATAGCCATCAATGAGAGGAGGCAGGGCTGACCAGCGCTTAGCTCCACCCATGTCCTGCCCCCTCCCATTGCACAGAATGAGCGGGGAGGAAGATAGGTGAGCCTGCAAAGGGGAGAGAGGGGAAAAGGGAGATGGCCTGGTGAGGTCCGCGGATTTGCGCTGGCCTCACCAGGCCATATGAATGGGCGCACAAACGTTTGATTTGTGCGCCCGTTCACCAGTTTTTCACCCCCAACATAGCATATATTGGCTATGAAAACGGCCGGCCGATATGCGCTTATGTGAAAGAAGCCTGGATCGTTCAGTCTGTGAAAGACTGAACGATTCTCATTTGAAAGAGGGAATGGGTGCCACACTGTGTACAATGCAGGGGAAAGAAGACAGCTGACCCTAATTTGGCTTTAATTAGCCATTATAGTCCACAAAAAGGGAGTATCACGCTCGTGTGAACCGCATTTTGAGTGCAAAAATTACAGTACTATACGCTGGCACGCACATATCAGCCGGAGCATCGCCATCTCAAGACCTAGTTCTTGCGCAAATACGCTCTCTTGCAGCGAGCTTATTTCCGCATATGTTTGTTTGTTTGTTTAAGCCCTACGTTCTTATTCACACAGGCATTCTTACGCGACTAATTTAGTCACAATAAAAAATTGTAACCCCCTGAGCCACTGGATTCCAATGCATTCATTCAGATGACCGATTTTCAGGCACGTAAAAACGTTGCGCCACAAAACATAGAACATTGGCAACCGAATTTATATGCGGCTGGAAAACATAGGTCTTGCCCTATCTTTTGGCTGATATACACTAGCAGCTCCTAAAGATTCCTATGGGAGCTGAACAAAAAGGGAGGGGGAGGGAGTTTGGTAGCGGCCAAAACATGACAGGTGCCTCCATTTAGGCATTAGAAGTCATTCCAAGGATTAATGCGACCAAGGGAATTCCAGACTGCGACGTATATACAGACGTGAGAATGGATGGGAAAAAGCTAATTTTAGCTGTGACTCAATTGTACCTTTTTCCTGTTTACGCGGTTTTTGCCAGCGTAAAAACACACCATACAGATATTTTATGGCATGTCAGTGTATACGTATCCCTAATACAAGAGTGAACGTTCGTTGAAGGTCACCTGGGATGAACTTGTATGTTCGTTAACTAAGAAGCTCTCAGTACGATCATGAAAGTCACATATTCTATTACCTGTGGACAGCAAATAATACCAAACAAGTGACATCATCACGTCTCTTCACACGGTACTTTTCTCTATACTGTGCTACTATGTGAACTTTATAGGTTTAGTTTTCACTCCCTCTTCACCTTTCTTTGTAGCAAAGTGACAAAATGTTCTTGGCAATTAAGCAGATGTGAACACATCTTGGAACCAGAAAAGGCACATACTTGGCTTGCGGCTCTTTTCCCTTTCTCCACTTATGGGCATTAGGAACATTATAGGGTGAAGTGCGCTTTTTAGAACTTCAATACATGTTCACTCATTTCAGTGTATTTTACATGCACTGCCGTCTCCCCATACATATTTTTGGAACGAGCACATTGAAATCTCAATGTATTTCAGACACATCATTTAAGATAAGCCCCATGGTCTTATAGGGATCTGGAAATGCTGTCCAGATCTATTTATACTGGCTATATATGTCAGAAAACAAAGCCATAGTAAATCATGCTGCATCCAAGTTTTACATGTGACTGACAGTTGGCAAGGGTGCAGCCATCATTGATTTTAGATAAAGATGAGTGCTGCAGAGATCTGTGCTAGCCATTATTAATTATCATAGTAACAATGACGCCCAAGAGACATGATCAAAACCAAAATAACAGAAAATTCTCATACCTTTTTGATACATTCATTTTCAATGCCCGTAAAGGGATCTCTGTGTACCTAAAGCACATATCAAGGTCCAGATAATGGACTATGTCATTTTGTGTGGGCTGGATAAGAGCCAGTTGAAATATATATAAAAAAAATACTCGTCTTTCCAAAGTCTATTGGATTTTCTGTAAAGCTATAGTATGCGAGGATGAAATTAACCAAAAAGCCTTTCATTGACTATTAAACAGAAGGATGGCTGCACTGTGTGAAGATCACCTTGTAATGCAGGCAATGAGCCAAGAAAGAGACAGATCCAATGGCTCAATCAAGTAATGCAAATAAATAGTCCATAGTGCCTTACGGTCATGATATATTCTTTTTTATTGCATCAGTTTGGCTTTATATACTACATGCTTGACAAAGGCTGCATGTAACTAAAAAGCGAGACTCGAAGGCGCTGCAGATGCTTCATTGAAAAGCTATGAAATCCAGCACTGCAAAATAGACCCACATGGGGGACTCAAAACACCTTGATTCTCCATTTGGCACTTGGCATGCTCAGTTCCTAAGAGTATTATTCCATAATTGTTCGGGTTCTCTCAGGCAAAGCTCTTGGATCTGAGGCAGCAGCAAAAGTGTTTGTTAAAACGAAAACCAATTTAACTATTGATAGATATGTAGTTACTATAAGTATACAGTACTGTCCGAAAGTTTGGAAACGTTCCTTAAATTGTAATATAGGTAAGAAATAGTCAGAAATATTAATATACATGTTTATTGAACTAAAAAAAATGTATATATACATTGTAAAAGGCTAGTACACAGAATGGCCTGTAGGGGGCTGTAGGCAGGCATTCTGATACCTGAAGATAGAGAACAGCTGTGGGTGTGGCAGGAAGTAAAATAAAAGTATCAGTTCCTGCTACACTGTGGGAAGTTGGCCGGAGTCAGAAGCTGTAGCAGCAGTCATTAGGAACTGGGAGTCTGAGGTCTGGCTGGGACCAGTCTAGGCCCGTAACAAGGTCAGGCAGGGAAGGACGCCCTCTAGATGTCCTGGGTGGAGGATGGTGAGTGAGACCCTGTGGGTTGTAAAACCTGAGTCGTTGTAGGTTTCACAAATGCTTGCTGTGATATGAGATAAAAGCAGGCAGGTGCCAGAATTTCAATAGATTTGAGTCTCCATATTGCATATGGTGCCAACCCTGCTGAATGGCAAAGATGGCAACCCTATAGACGAGTAACCCCCAGCTTGCTACTATATATAATATATACAGTCAAACCTCTAGTTTCGTTGGTAATCCGTCCGAAAGCAATCGGCTAAACTTAAAACCAATGAAACTAGAGGTAATTATTTCCATAGGAATCAATGTAAATCCGATGAATTTGTTCTAGACATTCCAAAAAACACAGCAAACCACATTTTTGTACAGCGTTTAGCGCTACTTTTGCAGCACAGCACTAAATGCTATACAATGCTCCCATTCATTTCAATGGGGCTGTTCACACGAGCGTTTTTGCCCTGCTTCGCCACTTAAAATGAATGGGCAGCGGTTTCAGCGCTGCCAAGAACGCGTCACAACTTGGTATCGCGTTGTTGGCAGCGCTAAACGCCCTAGCTACACTGCCTGAGAGAAAAAAAAACAATATACTCACCCAGCAGGTGCCATCGGTGTCCTGGTGGCCGCTCTCCGGAGCTCCATTTAGGCTTGTCAAGCCAGCAAAGCATATTGCTAGTGACAGGGGGATTAAAATTCCCCGCCTCAAGCAAGGGATTGCTCTGATTGGCTGAGCCGCTCGGCCAATCACAGACAGCACTGGATGCTGCAATCACAGCCATTCATCCATGAATGTCTGTGATTGGAGCAATCCATGAATGGCTGTGACGTCAGCAGAAAGGTCACGTGGGCCGGTGAAACTAGAAGCAAGCAATGAAAGTAGAGGCAAGATTCTGCACTGAAGAATCGTCGAAACTGGAAATCGGCAAAAGACAAAGGCAACGAAAGTAGAGGTATGACTGTATATGAATATATATGAATAGCACGCTCTTCGACTGTCTCTTGGAATCTTGGAGACGGTGGATAAATTCTAAGGTTTTTCAGTTAAGATATGTTTCTATTCTTGGTGGAAGACCTCCCAAGGATGATTCTGACTAGTGATTTGCTGTTTGAAACCTTTTGGAAGGTACTATAGGTGAATTGTGTTTACTGATTTCGCTTGGAAACACTTGAATAAATCATTCTAAAGTCCTTTTCAGAATTAGAATGTATATTTTCGGGCAGCAGAGGTATGTAATTGGCCCAAATAGATGATAACTCATACCTAGACTAATATATTGTAACAACCTCATCAACTGTATGAGGGGGACTAAATCAGCCCAGGATCCATTCGCATGGGCGTATTTGCCGTTCATGTACTATCCATTGATTTCACGGACAGGACAACGACCCATCATAGCCGTTTGCACCATGTATACTAGAGAGAAGACGCTCAGTAGTTGGTAGTCATTCAGTTTCAGCTTACTGAAACCTATAAGGGACTGTCTGCTTGCAGTAAATGGAGGCGGGTGGCCAGAAGAGATCTTCGGCGTGCTCCGCCTGCAATTACTGATCAACTATTTCTCTTGTGTGAAAGCACAGGAGCAATAGTCGTTGGCATGGGTGTTGGACACATCGTCCTATCTAAAACCACCCTAAGGGCTTACTCACACAGGCATATGTTTTCTGCACATACTTTTTACATGTGTAATACGCAGTGCGTAAAGCCTATTGATTTACATTGGGCCATGGAGATGTGTGTTTTTCTGGCATGTGAAAAAACAAAAGGCATTACCTATTTTGGTGCATGTTACGTGCGGAATACCATCATTATAGGCTATGGGTTCTTAAATTATGCTGTAAATGGACATACATAGAACTCAGGGGCACTCATGGCAAAGCTCAGAATTTCAACCACCACAAAATGTAGATATATATACACATTGTAAAAATAAATCAAGCCCCTAAAAGGAGTTGTCGGAATCAATGAAACTTTATATATATATATATCATTGTAACGTTGATATAAGTAAGTGATTAGAATATCACAGCAAAAGGATCCGTTTTCTGCAATAAATGAACACTTAAAGGGAGGTTCTAGTACCCTGTTGTACCGCCTCTAGCCTGGATACAAGATGTGATATGGGTGGGCATAGAGGCTCTAGTTCCCTGTTGTACCGCCTCTAGCCTGGATACAAGATGTGATACAAGCGGGCATGGAGGCTCTTGTTCCCTGTTGTACCGCCTCTAGCTAGGATACAAGATGTGATACAGGCGGGCATGGAGGCTGTAGTGCCCTGTTGTACCGCCTCTAGCTTGGATGTAAGATGTGATACGGACGAGCATGGAGGCTCTAGTACCCTGTTGTACCGCCTCTAGCTTGGATACAACATGTGATACTGCCGGGCATGAAGGCATACGGGTTCCATATTGTATCCTGCGACATATCGCTCCACATTTGCTATAACTGAGCCTCTAGATCGTGCAAACTGGTAGGCTATCAAAGTTGGCATTCCAGATGGCCTCATATATGCTCTGTTGGTGATCAATCTGGTGATTGATCACCAAAAGTGTGACAAAGTTGTGGAGACATTCCTGTGACCCCCTTTTGTGTGCGGCCGAGTATTATCCTGCTGGGAAGTGCTTCTTGGAAGCCGCCATGAGAGGAACATATATGGCTGCAGGATGTCCTGAACATATCACTGAGCTGTCATTGTCCCTCATACCACTACTAGGGGGGACCGACTGTTATATGCAATTGCCCCCTAGACCATCACGCTAGTAGTGTGCCAAACTCATCAGCAAAGGCAGGATTGTGGCACTCGCCCCTAGGCCTCCAGACACGAATATGGCCATTGATAGTGCCCAAATTAAACCTGGTTTCGTTGCTGATGACAACGCGGTTCCACTTTGTAATAGTCCATTTTCATTGTTCACGACAGCACTGCAAACAGAGGTGACAGTGGATGGGTGTCATAGGCAATACATGTAATGGACGCCATGAGAGCAAATGTCCTTCAGCCAAGCACCTGGAAGCAGTTCCGACAGACCGAGTGGCCTATAACGATGGTGCCACGTGTCTAAATGGCAGACCACGAAACAGTTGGAGCTGATCGTGCTTGTTGGACAATCAGATGATAATCTCTACTGGTGGTCTGTCCACAGTGTCCTGAGCCCGATTGCCTTGTATGCTAGCCCTCATGTATCCACTGGTAACATAGTATGTAAGGCCGAAAAAAGATACATGTCCATCCAGTTCAGCCTATTACCTTCGAATGTTGATCAAGAGGAAGGCAAAAAAACCCAGTAAAGTGCAATGGCCCAGAAGGGTCCTACAAAAGTGCTATCGCTAATTATATATAGGTTTGCAATTCATCCAGGGCATGCAAGGGTTAATTCTGGGTTAATCTGCCCTGCAACAAAGCTAAATTTAATCTGCCCGACAACCAGCTATTTTTCATTGGCTGCCATCAGTCTGAGCTCTAATTGGCCAGTCTTTCTGGAGAGTTGAAAAATATTATTGGCTATCTGACAGTGGGCTGACAGTTAAGAGGCAGGCTGTGATTGGTGAGTGTGTTGCAGCACCAGAGCCCCCACGGGACGCGTATTATTAAATTCCACACCACCTCCACACCATTTGCAACCTGATTGGCTGTTTGGATTAACTGATTCACGGTGCTTGGTTATTTGGGTTGGCTGATTCACTGTAACTGGTTATTTGGGTTTGCTGATTCATGGTTATTGGTTGTTTGGGTTGGCTGATTCACGGTGACTGGTTATTTGGGTTTGCTGATTCACTGTAACTGGTTATTTGGGGTTGCTGATTCATGGTTATTGGTTGTTTGGGTTGGCTCGAGTAGAGGTGTTGGATATTAGTGTATCTTGATGCCATCAGGAACTCCTGGTGGAGTGAAGATTGACAGGAGGGGTCACACCCCCGGTTGCTGATTGGCTGCACAGCAGGTCCTGGAAGGAGGCCAGTAAGGGAACAAGGAACATGCAAGGGCTTAGTCAGAATGTCATACATCGGCCTGGGGTAGCAGCCTGGCAGCCCCCTGTGTAACTCTCATCCCCAGTGCGGGCACACAAGGCAAGCGCCCTTCTCCTTGCAATGTCATAGTGAAATCTCGGGCAGCAGCACTGAGTCCACAGCGGGGAGTGGTGAGGGGGGCAGTCTAAGAGGCGGCTGGCACTGTGTGGAGCAGCAAATGGGACAAAGCAGCGGGGGAACAGTGTTGTCAGAGGCACCGGCGTCCCCTGTGCAGCCAGGAAGGAGGAAATTGTCAGCTGCTGTACGGGACGGAGAACTGATGCGGCGGCACGGCAGAAAGGCATGCTGTGTGACAGGTGGTGGCGTGGAACAAACAGGCATGCTTGGCCCGGGACTGAGTGCTCATCCGTCGGGGTTCGCCAGGGAGTAATCCCTCTGAATTTCCGCGGAAGGCAGGGGTGATACTCCGTGCTTCATCGTGTGCATAGCTGTGTTGCCGCAGCTATACACACACTGCTTCTAGAACCTTGTACGCTTGACCCAATCGGGAGCTGGGGGTGTGACAGGGGTGTTCTCCCTGTCAAACCCCTAGTTCCTGGTGGCGTCAAGATACACTAATACTGAGGTGGTGTGGAATAGGAATATATGCGCACGGGACAACGCGAAAGGATGTGACAGTTAGTTTAGAGAGAGCGGTTGGAGATAAAAATTAAGTTTTAATCAGCTAGTCAGAGAGCTAGGCGAACTGAGGAAACGACATGAGGCAGATGATGGAGTAGGTGAGAGCTGTGGAGAGGGAAGGACCGAAGCCCATCTTCAAGTGGTAGTCCCTGAGTGTGATTCTGTACATGCAAGGTAAAGTGTAAAGGCGCCTGATAGCCATAAGATGGCCCAGAGGTGACAAAGGCCTAGTGACAGACCAGAAATGACAGAGGTCTAGTGACGGCCCAGAAGTGACAAAGGCCTAGTGATGGCCCAGAAGTGATAGAGCCCTAGCGACGGCCTGGAAGTGACAGAAGCATAGTGACGGCCCAGAAGTGATGGAGGCCTTGTGACAGCCCAGAAGTGACGGAGGCCTTGTGAAAGCCCAGAAGTGACAGAGGCCTAGTGACAGCCCAGAAGTAAGAGGCCTAGTGACGGCCCAGAAGTGAGAGGCCTAGTGACGGCCCAGAAGTGACGGAGGCCTAGTGACGGCCCAGAAGTGACGGAGGCCTAGTGACGGCGGCCTTGTGAAAGCCCAGAAGTGACAGAGGCCTTGTGAAAGCCCAGAAGTGACAGAGGCCTTGTGACGGCCCAGAAGCGAGAGGCCTTGTGACGGCCCAGAAGCGAGAGGCCTTGTGACGGCCCAGAAGCGAGAGGCCTAGTGACGGCCCAGAAGCGAGAGGCCTAGTGACGGCCCAGAAGCGAGAGGCCTAGTGACGGCCCAGAAGTGAGAGGCCTAGTGACGGCCCAGAAGTGAGAGGCCTAGTGACGGCCCAGAAGTGACGGAGGCCTAGTGACGGCTCAGAAGTGACGGAGGCCTAGTGACGGCAGAAGCCTAGAGACGGCCCAGAAGTGACAGAGGCCTTGTGACGGCGCAGAAGTGACAGAGGCCTTGTGACGGTCCAGAAGTGAGAGGCCTTGTGACGGTCCAGAAGTGAGAGGCCTAGTGACGGCTCAGTAGTGACAGAGGCCTAGTGACGGCCTGGAAGTGACAGAAGCCTAGTGATGGAGACCTAGTGATGGCCCAGAAGTGATGGAGACCTAGTGATGGCCCAGAAGTGATGGAGGCCTAGGGACAGCGCAGAAGTGACGGAGGCCTAGTGACGGCCCGGAAGTGACAGAAGCCTAGTGACGGCCCAGAAGTGACGGAGGCCTAATGACAACCCGGAAGTAACGGAGGCCTAGTGACGGCCTCAAAGTAATAGAGGCCTAGTGACCGCCGAGAAGTGACAGAGGCCTAGTGAAGCGCTCCTGAGTGACGGAGACCCTGTTGCAGCCGGGACCAGGATTTGTCTAATACTAGTAACAGTAAGGCTGTGTTGTAAATTGACACATCTCAGAAGACCCACAGTGCATAAATGGTGATATTGCTGCCTCATCTCTTCTAAATATCCTTGGCCATCCTCCATGCAAATTCTTTATCTGCCAACCTAATGTCTGTGGAGAATTGCTGCCTAGTTTCACCTTATACTGAGTCAAATGCTGTTTTACTTGCTCTTCTTATGAAATTACAGTAAAGGTTTATTTTAATATTTTCATAACCACTAGCCTCTGTGTATTACTGACTCTTCTCACCTAACTATTGTGTTACATACCTCGTTTCTCCAAAAATAAGACCCTGTCTAAGGGCTCACACCCACTTGCGTTTTTTTAACGCTACGATATCGCTGCAGTTTTTTAATGCAATTGTCAATGAAACATCGCAAGTTGGTGCTTTGCAATTTTTGTGTGATGCGTTTTTAACATTAAAAAGTCCCATTGACAATCGTGTTAAAAAAATGCAGCTAAATCACGTGAAAAAAACGCTCAAGAAAAACGGAAGTGTGCAGGAACCCTTATATTAATTTTTGCCCCAAAAGAGGGACTAGGTCTTTTTTTTTTTTTTGGGGGGGGGGGGTCATAAATTTTCCTAGCAGGCTTGGTCCAGGTCCCTCTCGCTTCTCTTCTTTGATCTGGCGCGCACTTCCCATAGTCCTCGGTGCTCATACAACATCACTTACTGGTTACGGGATTCATAAATCCCGCCTCAAGCAAGCGATGGCTGTGATTGGCTGAGCAGCAATCGAAGAACCAATTAATGAGTTTCAGCCCGAAGAAAAATAGTCATCAGTTCGTTCACTATTTGTTCTATTTAAATGGTAGCAGTTCTGTTTTTTGGGGCGGCTGAATGACTGGAGGGGAGAGGTGCTTGTTTGCCATGTTAAAGACAATGAGCACTGAGTATTTCTTTGCAGAACACAATGTTTTTTCTTCACACTAATTAAAATCCTGCTGACTCCTAGATTGCTCCTATAAACACACACCCACCTGAGCAAACAACGTATACTAAGTTTACTTAAAGGGGCTGTCCGGCCGTGACAAGTACATTTATTCACTAGTGTATGGCCATTACAAAGCACTTCATAATATAGTGTGTGCTTTGTAAATGAGCCATGCAGAAGTTATTAGAAATATATACAACGCCGGGCGCTTTACGCCATGGGACTACGTCTGTGTGATCTGATGCATTGGAATACAATGCGCTAGATCGTAGCGTATATAGACCGGCCGTGAAAACGGCGGTAGATATACTCTCATGTAAATAAGCCCTAACACATAGGGGGAGATGTATCAAAACTAGTGTAGGGGAAAAGTGCCTATAGAAACCAAATTCAGTGTCTCGATTTCCAGAAACTCTTTGGAATTTGAACATTTAAAGGGTTTGTACAAATTATTATTTTTTTTTTTTTTTTTATGCCCCCGCCCCAAGCCATCCACGATTAATATCCTTATTCAGGTGCCAGAGCGCCCCTTCAGCTCTCCGGCACCAAGGCATCTGACAGGTGACGTCCCGGGTCTTCTGGCCTGGTGACATTCAGTAAACGTTCCGTGGACTTTTAACGTTTACAAGACGTCACTGATGACATCTCTGTATGGCCTCCTATTGGCTGCAGTGGTCACATGGGTTAACAACCACATGACCGCTGTACAGTGTAAACAACACAGTGGAGGACAGGAATAGCAACAATGTTGTCCTAGCAATGGAGAGGTATTATTATTTTTTAATATATCTGTCATCCCTTACTAGTATAAACCAGAAAACCCCTTTATATTTGATTGGTTGCTAAGGGCAACTACTACACTTTCCCTTTGCACAGCTGCAATACCTATAACACATGTTTAGCACACTAGTGAGCCAGAAGAAAGCTCCACAATACAGCCAGGGCAAGCAGCCAGTAACAAAAATGGCCGCACATGTTTAGTCACGTGATTCTTACGTCTCGCCGCACGCCGGTTCCCGAGACGCCGTGTTCCTGTGTGGTGACCTTCCGACCCGGAAGTGACTGTGTACGGCGAGTCGCTTGGCTCAGACAGACAGCTCAGCGTTATCCTCAGCTTCCTGTCTCCTAATTCCCCCTGCAGTGACAGGAGCTCCGAGCTGTCCGTCCGCCGTATCACGTCCGTGCCTGCCCTCACCCCAGCGCCATGAACACCGCTCTGTCCAGGGCCAACTCCCTCTTCGCCTTCTCTCTGAGTGTTATGGCCGCGCTCACTTTTGGCTGTTTCATCACCACCGCATTCAAGGACAGAGTGGTGCCCGTCAACATCCACGTCTCCAGGGTGACGCTGTGAGTACTGCTGCCTGCAGGGGAGCTCCACTGATGTAGTAATGTGGGCATCATGCTGGTCCTTCTGTGCCCATTGCCAATGGGCACCATGTAATCTGCAGATTGTAGAACCTGCTGATAATGACTGGGGGTGATCAGAGGTGATGTGGCCATCACTGCCCGCCATGATGGGCGCTGCAGCCCTTGCAGTATGTAATCCCGGTATCCATGGTGACAGCGATCGTTACATTGGGCACAATGTTTAGTTTATGTCACTATTTGGATGCCCCCTGTATACGTCCTGCCACCTGACTAGGCGGGCATGTGTCATACAGAGCATATAGGAGTCCAGGAAACAACAGCCAATGGTCGGCTCACCCGAATGTGATCCATCCATATGGTACACCGTCCTACCAAAAGTAGTCGGACGCCTGAGCAAGAAGCAAAAGTAGTATTTACTTCCATATGTTAATACTTAGTGGGGCGCCTTTGGCCCTAATGACATTGGATACTCTCCGCTGCATACTTATTACTAACATATAATACACTTCAGCTGGTATTTCCCTCCATTCATCCTGCAAACAGCTGGTGAGTTCTTTGTTTTTAAGATGATGCATTGGCCCGTTTACAGAGATGCAAAGAGCATTGTCATTGGGCAGTTGAGCAATGGTAGAACTTTCTATGGAGTGATGAATCTCGCTCCCCCATCTTCACATCAGATGGCTGTACCTGGGTGTGGAGGATCTTGGGGAACACCTTCTGCCTGTGTGTGTTGTGCCAACAGTTAGGTACGGTGGAGGTTCTGTTATGGTCTGGGGATGTCTTGCGTGGCATGGTCTCAGTCCATTGGTTGTAGGGACAAGAGCTATGAACACGGCGGTGTACCTTCACATTCTAGACAACAATGTAACAATATTGGTCGGCCATACTTCCAACAATACAATGCGCCTTGTCATAAATCCCATGCCGTTTTATGTTGGTTGGAGGACATGGATATTCCAGGATTGGACCAGCGGCACAGTCTGACCTGAACATCTTTAGGATGAACTGAAACATTGGGTTAAGAAAAATGAGCAGCGTCCATCTTCTTTAAGAGAACTCAACAGATGTTTGCAGGACGAATTTAGGGAAATACCAGCTGAAGTGTATCAGACAGTAGAAAGTGTGCCCTGCTGTACTGCCTCTAGCTTGGATGTAAGATGTGATACAGGCGGGCATAGAGGCTCTAGTACCCTGTTGTACCATCTCTAGCTTGGATACAAAATGTGATACAGGCGGGCATAGAGGCTCTAGTACCCTGTTGTACCGCCTCTAGCTTGGATGTAAGATGTGATACAGGCGGGCATAGAGGCTCTAGTACCCTGTTGTACCGCCTCTAGCTTGGATGTAAGATGTGATACAGGCGGGCATAGAGGCTCTAGTACCCTGTTGCACAGCCTCTAGCTTGGATACAAGATGTGATACGGGCAGGCATGGAGGCTATGGTACCCTGTTGTACTGCCTCTAGCTTGGATGGAAGATGTGATACGGGTGGGTATGGAGGCTCTAGTACCCTGCTGTACCACCTCTAGCTTGGATACAAGATGTGATACAGGCGGGCATGGAGGCTCTAGTAGTACCCTGTTGTACTGCTTCTAGCTTGGACGGAAGATGTGATACGGGCAGGCATGAAGGTTCCAGTACCCTGTTGTACCACCTCTAACTTGGATATATGATGTGATGCGGGCATGGAGGCTCTAGTACCCTGTTGTACTGCCTCTAGCTTGGACGGAAGATGTGATACGGGCAGGCATGCAGACTCTAGTACCCTGTTGTACTGCTTCTAGCTTGGATATATGATACAGACAGGCATGGAGGCTCTAGTACTATGTTGTACTGCTTCTAGCTTAAACCGAAGATGTGATATGGGCGGGCAGGGAAGCTCTAGTACCTTGTTGTACCACCTCTAGCTCGGATATGAGATGTGATACGGGCGGGCATGAAGGCTTTAGTGCCCTATTAGGCCGCCTCTAGCTTGGATACAAGATGTGATACCTGCAGATATGGAGGTATGGTATCCTGAAGCATATCGCTCTACATTTCTGTAACTGAGCCTCTAGATCAGGCAACATCGTAGGTTGTTGAAGTTGGTGTCCCAGATGGTCCCATACATGTTCTATTGGCAATAAATCTGGTGATGAGGCAGGACATGGAAGTGTGACAATGTTGTAGGGGCTTCCTGTGACCCCCTTGTGTGTGCGGCCGAGCATCATCCTGCTGCCTCTTGGAAGCCGCCATGAGAGGAACACATGTGGCTGCAGGATGTCCTGAACATATCGCTGAGCTGTCATTGTCCCTCGAACCATTACTAGTGGTGACCAACTGTCATATTTGATGGCCCCACAGACCAACACACCAGCAGGGGGCAGTGTGACACTCCACAGCAAAGGCAGGGTTGTGTTGCTCACCCCAAGTTCTCTGGTCATGAACTCAGCTGTTAGTGTCCAAACTAAACCTGGATTCATTGCAGTTTTGTTGTTCATGACACCACTGTAAACGAGGCATCGGTGGTCGTCAGAGGCCGTACATGTAATGGGCACCATGAGACCAAATGTCCTTCAGCCAAGCACCTGGAAATGGTTCTACCAGACACAGGAGTGTAACGCTGGCGCCCCCTTCCTCTGGATGACGGACAACAAAACAGTTGGAGCTATTGGTGGTGCTTGTCGGACAATCTACTGTTGGTCTGTTGGGGGCATCCTCAGCCCGGTCACCTTGTGTGTGCCCGCACGCATCCACTGGTCCCAACACCTACTAATGCCCCTCTTGCATGATGAGAATCTCATGATTCTCGTTGACCCCCGTGAATGAGCTGGTGACCTCATCGTTTGGTGTATCACATTGGTATTCCAGTCACTGAACGATCTGTGTATAAACTGCCCGATAAGTGATTGAGCCGGCGCTGATTTTTATGCCGGCAGAAACAAAACAACAAACACGAAGCGCGCAATTCTAATTCGTCCGGTCATTGGCTCGCGTTTAAACTGGACGCTAATCATTCTGTATAAATGCAGCATTACAGTCTGGCCAGAACGGCTGGTGGGGACAATTCATCACTACCACCATCCAACTTCTCACATCCCTAAAATGCGCCCCCTCAGACTCTGGTAACGGGGGGAATATCTGACTGCGTCATAGAGGCGTCTAGTGGCCACGGGGGGAATATCTGACTGCGTCATAGAGGGGACTAGTGGCCACGGGGGGAATATCTGACTGCGTCATAGAGGGGACTAGTGGCCACGGGGGGAATATCTGACTGCGTCATAGAGGGGACTAGTGGCCACGGGGGGAATATCTGACTGTGTCATAGAGGCGTCTAGTGGCCACGGGGAGAATATCTGATTGCGTCATAGAGGGGACTAGTGGCCAACAAGCTCCACACAAGCGGTAGGAGAGGTCACTACACACAAGGAGCCTCTGAGAGCCTTTTGTAGGCCAAGGGGGAACCACTTTCAGGTCCTCTGGTGACAAGACCGTTCATCTAATTACGCCTACTGTCTCCTACAGCTAATGTAGAGGCAGACCAGCAGGAAGGCTGGAGCATGCGGCGATGGGAGCAATCTACTCAGTTGTCTCTTCTGCTGCCCGAAACTTTAAATACATCGGAAAACACTGTTAAGGCCCCTGTACACTTCATTGGAAAATTGTTGGAGGACCTAATGAACATTTCCATCGTAACGATCCTTGCACCTTCATTGCCCAAGGCTAACGTCTTCACATGGACAAGTGTTATATGGGGCCGTGAATCCCCGTATCGCGCTCCCCGCCATGTGAATTCCCCATAGATGTGAGGCGGTTTCACGCCAAAACAGCCTTATATCACTTGTTTTCAGTGGGACCTCACATCGCGGGCACCTGGCACATGGTGCCATGCAAGAAAACATCGCTCATGTGTATGACCCCATTTAAAAGAATGGGGTTCATATTTGTGCTTCTCGCAACGCACAAATCTTGCATGACTTTCTCGCCCGTGTGAAGGCAGCCTAACAGTGCTGCCATGTGAACTGCGCAATTCCAAACTAAATGGGCTTGAGGTTTTCAATGTCGGCTTGTAGCACCGCCAGAACACATTAGGCTAATTCACTTATTTTATTTCTGCCCCTTCAGTCTTGTGGATGAGGGGCCTGTAGAGAGCGCTGTATTCTAGTCATGTACATTGTGGCCTGTAGGATACTAGATTTCACTAGCTCCCTCTTTAATTATGCTTTCTTTTTGCCATATTTGATACAACAGTCTTATTTAGTCATACTTCTTTTAACCCCTTCTCAGAATAAAGTCCCTTCCCCCACCCTTGTATAGCCACTTATTTTCCTGCAGGAGATATGTAGCCTTGCATGTGGGAGGGCCCGTTCACAGCGGTGCGGCGGGGGTTCGTTTGGAGCCTCTCGTGCAGATCTGGCAGAAAACCGTGTGCTCTCCGGTTCTGCGCAGTAAAATGGAAGCTGGACCGATACCATTCTAGTTAATGTTGTTTGTTCTGCTCCAGCATGTGCCGGTCCGGTGGTACCATTATTTTCATTGTTCCACTCCGAGGACAGAGCCGAAGAATAGAAGCCTCCCTTAGACTTGGCGCAGGCATGAGGGAGGCCTCATATGGTCCAGTGTTGGGTCACTCTGTATAGCGGAGCTCATGTGAGGCTTTATGGTATTACAGAAGGGCCGGTCCAGATGGGTAAACCTGTGGAATGAAGTGCTGGGGCCATGTTACATTTCCTCTGTACTTGTGCACCAGTGCTGTGGCAAAGATAGTGGCACTTTCAGCATGGTGCCATCATTTCTGGAAAGTGCCCAGAGCTTAAAGCCCTAGCAGGGTGTCTGGGCAACAAAAATATCATTTTATACCCTGATCAGCCATAACCTTAAAAGCACCTGCCGAATATTGTGTCCATTTCCCTTGTGCCGTCAGAAGAGTTGTGATTCCTTGAGGCCCGGGCTCCATGAGATCTCTGAAGGTGCCCTGTGTATCTGCCCCAGATGTCTTACGTTTTGAGGCTGAGCCTCCGTTGGTCACACCCTATTTTGTAATTGCAGTTGAGGCGGACGGTAGCGCTGCCGACGTCTTAGGCCACTCTCACACAAACGTCTTACGCCATGAGAACAGCATTTTACAGTGTTTTTGGGAGCGGTTGCCTGCGTCTTTACTGCATATTTTGTACCCTAAAGACGGAGGCAAAGCAAGCTGATGACGTCACTTTCCCGGTGGCATTGTAAGTAGCGTTAACACTGTGCACAGCGTCTTACAGCATTTTTAACGCACCCCGTTCACTTCAATGAGTGATGCAGGACATCCAAAACGCTCTGGAACGCTGAAAACAGAACATGCAGCATTCGTTGTAGCGCTAAAATACTGATCTGAGAGGCCCTGCAGGAATTAATGGAGGCTGGGGGCAGCGGGCTTAGTGGGCATTCAAAAAGGCAGCTAAATGTTATAGAAAAAAAGAATGCCTGTGAGGCCTTAGCTGTAGTGCACAATACAAATAGTCACTTATACTATAGTGATCACATCCTTATCTCCAACACCCCACCCCCCAAAGCTGTGTACTTTTAGATGTAATCTACTGCCTGTTGGAAATGGACTATGAAGAACATTCCTCCACCCCTACCCCTTTTCCATACAGAACCTGTTAGTCAGCCTGGCTGACAGATTTAGCAAGAACTGCAGTCCTCCAGCTTGTAGTGTACCACTGCACACTGCAGGGGGGGAGGAGATGGTGAAGCAATTTCTAATCCATTTTAACAGCTATTTTTGCTTTATGAAGGTGCACCGGGGTATCTCTACCCTTAAGGCTGCGCTCACAATAACCTTGATTTCAACTGATCCAGTTTAACTTAAAATGGATCTCAGGAAAATGGAAGTGAAACGTGAAGCTTTCCTTCACTTGTTGGCGGATTTATAAAGCGTAATCCTCAAAAAATGGATGGAATGCTTTCTGTCCTTTTTGTTTCACAGCATTGAAAATGAATGTGATATGACTTGTCCTCTATGCTGCTATTGGAGCATAATTGAATTTAACCCCTTCCCGCTCCAGGACGTACATTTACGTCCTGGAGCGTCAGGGTATGTATAAAGAGAGGTCGCGGGGCAACCTCTCTTCATACAGCGCGGGCGTCAACTGTTAAATTACAGCTGACACCCACGGGCAATAGCTGCAATCGGCCGTGCTGCCTATCGCGGCTATTAACCCTTTAAATGCCGCTGTCAATTCTGACTGCAATGGAAGCCGTCCCTGCGACTTTCTTTTTTTCCCACACAGCATAGAACATGCTGCAGTTCTTTCCCGTAAGCAAAAAGAAAGATGAATCTTTTAACATGGCATGTCTATGGACGGACATTGCTGCAGAATTCGGGGCAGGCATCTGGCTGTGAATTCTGCAGCGATAATCCGTCTGTGGGCATTGGGCCTTGGGCTGGGCTCACCCATGTGCATTTGTATTGGCGATTTCGTGATCCATGAAAGGCATGCATTTTCAATTGTCCGTTCACACTCGCAGATACGAATTGTGTGTTCCGCGAGCGGAAGAAAAATCACAACATGCTCCATTTTGCTGTGGAATCCACGTGGATGACCTCCATTGATGTCAATAGAGGCGTCTGACCCGCAGCACATATGGAATTAACATTGCATATGGGCTGGGGGTACCCGTGTCATCACTAAATGATGGCGTGGGGCATACAAATAAACCCCCCCCCCCCCCCCCCAAAAACTGTACTACACATGACCGCCTGCAAGTCTCTAGGTCATCCACAGTACAGTATAGTGGAGTACGCAGGGTCGCCGGCCGGGTGCACAGCTGGAATCTGCTGCTGACCTCCCGCATGTGGAATCCGCCCCGCCCCGTGTGAGCGCGGCTTTACTCCATCTGACTCCAACTCCAACCAAAGAGGTGTCTGTATCACTATGGAAGTGATTGGTGCCTTGTTTCCGTTTGGGGATTCTTCACTGCGCTGTTTTCAGGAGCTGTCGTCCCCAAGCGGGATCTCGCAGCGTGTATGATAATTCTGTGTGAACGTTACCTTGGGCTACATTCGTACCAATCTGCATTTTTTTTGCGCGCGGATGCGAGGTTTTTTTTTTTTTTTTCAAAACTGCCTCGCATCACTTTTGTGAAATAGCGATTTCCCCCGGCACGTGTTCCATGCGCCTCTGAGGATTGCAGGGGTTTCCCATTGATTTCAGTACATGTTTACTATGCAAGGTCTTCTAAAGTCTCACTGAAAACAATGGGCGATGCGTTCCAAGGGAACACCAAAAGATGCTACGAGGGGGAAATCACTCATGTGAATAAGCCAATTCAAAAGAATGGAGGTCATATTTGTGCGTCTCGCATCGCACAAAACCGGCGTGAGATTCTCTCCCTCACACAGATAAGCTGCTGAGCACTGTGATATTACACCTTGGTGCGGCAGGTAAGCACGTAGGATCACTCGGGGGTCCCAGCAGTTGGACGCTGCGATCTGCTTATAGACCATTGTAACAATTGGGTATAGTCTAACCTGGAGAAGCCCTTTCTAAGGCCTCGTTCAGATGAGAGTTTTTGTGTGTACATACGTCCGCACAAAACCGCGCGCCTATTAGAACCATTGGTTCCCTATGGTGTGTTTACATGTCCGTATTTTACAGGTGTGAAAACGCACGTACCCGCAAGACATAGGACATGCGTGCACCATAGGTCCATAGTGCGTGTCAATATTCCCCGCGGGGAGTCCTTGTCACTGAACACTGTGACAGCACTGTCACAGTGTTCAGTGACAAGGGAACTCCCCACAATGAGTAAAGAATCCCCTGCCACAGCTGTGGCAGAGAATCGCAAAGCTGGCCTATTGATTTCAATGGGGATGCCGCTGCCTCCGGCCCCATTGAAAGCAATGGCCTGCCAGCAACCTCTGCAGTGATTTTCGGGGAAGGGCTTTTAAATATAAGCCCTTCCTTGAAAATCATCCCTAGCTGTAGTTTAAAAAAAAAAAAATAATAATAATAATATATATATACATATATATATTCGCCTCTCTGCCGCTGCTGGGGCTCAGGTGTGTCTAGCCGCTTGGGTCCCGGAACTGTAATGAAGTTCTTTCAGCAGGCGGGGAGTTAAAATCTACGCCTGCTGAAAGGGCTGCGTCTGATTGGCTGAGCGCTCAGCCAATCGCAGGCAGCAGTCAGCCATTCATTGGCGCTCCCATTGCTGCACGGAGCTTCGTTCACGCGTGTTTGTGCACACCTACGCATGTGCAGATGCACGCTTATTTTGAACGAGGCCTTCGAGATGGAATTGCCCCACAAAGCTTCTCCTGGTAATTGCTGTACTGTGCATTGTTCTTACTACACATCCAATGAAGGATAAATGTATGAGGTGGGATTGCACAATGCAGATGTGTAGCGCAGGGCCAGCTGGACACAACTGTCCCGGCAAGGTCTCCTCTTACCTGCAGCGGTATGTGTGTTGTGTCCCCTGGGGTATGGAGGCTTCGCTGCGTTGGACTTGTTTACGGCTCTTGGCAGTCATGAAGTAGCATCTCCAGCCTCGTATGTCTCCTGTCCGTTATCTGTAATGTTTTATTTCTTGTCTTGCAGAGAGAATGTGGAAGATTTCACTGGCCCCCGAGAGAAGAGCGACCTGGGATTCCTCATATTTGATGTCAATGCCGATATCCTTTCTTCCAGTTTTTCATGCTATTCCTGACTGTTGGGAAACCTAATCCCTCTGATAACAGCTCTGCGGGCCCCAGATCCCAAGGTTATGTATACTTGGTGCCGGTGCCAGGAGTAGCTGACTCGCTGGGGGGGGGGGGTGACTACACATTAGCTACGCTGTCTCATGGGGGCGTCGAGGAGTTACCTGCCCCATCACAGCCTCAAGTTGCTGCTTTGCAGTTCCCCATGCTTTTTGTTCAGACAAAGTACGTGCACGGAGAGATGATTTATAGCTAGCAACCATGAGCATTTAATCCTGTACAGTCACAGCCCTCCTTTTTTTCTTTTTTTTTTGCTCCCCACTTTCCAAAAATCATTTTTGTGTCTCCATTAACATAGCTGTCTGAGGGCTTATTTGGTGCAGGATGTATTTTTCAGTGATACTATTTAACCATACAATGTATTGAAAAAAAACACATTTTTAAGTGAGTTGAAATGAAAAAATGTTTTTTGTTTTTTTTCTGCTGTTCTACTTAAAAAAAAAAAAAGTAATATATAATAAAAATATAATTTTTTCTTTTTTTTGTCACCATCTTCTGACCACCATACTTTACTTTTCCATCATCGTAGTTGTCAGGGCTTGTTTTGTATTTTTGTGGGGCGACCCGTGGTTTCTATTGGTACCATTGAGGAGTACATACAACTTGTTGATTTGATTTTCTATTGATTTTTTTTTTTTTTTTTTTTTTTTTTTTTGAGATAGGGAGATTCTGTCGTGTTTTCTTTCCCTATTTATTGTTCTGACCATGTTCACAATACAGGGTAAATAATGTGTTGCTTTGATAGATTAGACATGGCGATACCATATGTTTTTTTTTAAATAATTGTGATTCTGGGAATTCTTGTTTGTTTTATGTTTTTTTTTTAAACCTGCTAACTTTTTAAATTTTTTTTCTAATAACTTTTTTTACATTTATTTCTACATTTCTTTTTAAGCCCCCACAGGGGACTTGAACTTACAATCCTTTGATTGCGAATACAGTATGATTTAATACCATTGTATTACATTATACCGCATTTTGATAGTCTTTCATTCTTGGCAGTGGAACGGCATCTCACAATTTCATTGTGAGGGCTCCGTTCAGACCCTCAACTCTGATTGGGGCACTTAATTGCCGGGGGCATTTAAATGGTTAACAGCTGTTGCCGGCGGGTGTCAGCAGTCAGAAACAGCCGGCACCCACTCTATGCTCGGTGATCCTGCTCCATAGAAATACTGATGCTGCAGGGCGTTTATGTACACCCAAAAGTGTCAAGCGGTTAAACTGCTGACGAACAAAATATGATCTAGTAATAGTTTTCCATATACAGTGGTGAAAAAAAGTATTTAGTCAGATACCAATTGTACAAGTTCTCCCACTTAAAAAGATAAGAGGCCTGTAATTGACATCATAGGTAGACCTCAACTATGAGACACACCATGAGAAAACACATCCAGAAAATCACATTACCTGATTTTTAACGAATTTATTTGCAAATTATGGTGGAAAATAAGTATTTGGTCATCTACAAACAAGCAAGATTTCTGGGTCTCACAGACCTGTAATGTCTTCTTTAAGAGGCTCCTCTGTCCTCCACTCATTACCTGCAGTAATGGCACCTGTTTGAACTTGTTATCAGTATATAAGACACCTGTCCACAACCTCAAGCAGTCACACTCCAAACTCCACTATGGTGAAGACCAAAGAGCTGGCGAAGGACACCAGAAACAAAATTGTAGCCCTGCACCAGACTGGGAAGACTGAATCTGCAATAGGCAAGCAGCTTGGTGGGAAGAAATCAACTGTGGGAGCAATAATTAGAAAATGGAAGAGATACAAGACCCCTGATAATCTCCCTCGATCTGGGGCTCCACGCAAGATCTCATCCTGTGGGGTCAAAATTATCACAAGAACTGTGAGCAAAAATCCCAGAACCACACAGGGGAACCTAGTGAATGAGCTACAGAGAGGTGGGATCAACGTAACAAAGGCTACCATCAGTAACACACTATGCCGCCAGGGACTCAGATCCTGCAGTGCCAGACGTGTCCTCCTGCTTAAGCCAGTACATGTCCGGGGCCGACTGAAGTTTGCTAGAGAGCATTTGGATGATCCAGAAGAGTATTGGGAGAATGTCATATGGTCAGATGAAACCAAAGTAGAACTGTTTGGCAGAAACACAACTCGCCGTGCTTGGATGAGAAAGAATGCTGAGTTGCATCCAAAGAACACCATACCTACTGCGAATCATGGCAGTGGCAACATCATGCTTTGGGGCTGTTTCTCTGCAAAGGGACCAGGACGACTAATCCGTATACATGAAAGAATGAATGGGGCCATGTATCGTGAGATTTTGAGTGCAAACCTCCTTCCATCAGCAAGGGCACTGAAGATGAAACGTGGCTGGGTCTTTTAGCATGACAATGAACCCAAGCACACCGCCAGGGCAACGAAAGAGTGACTTCGTAAGAAGCATTTCAAGGTCCTGGAGTGGCCTAGCCAGTCTCCAGATCTCATAGTAACATAGTTTGTAAGGCCGAATGAGGACAATGTCCATCTAGTCCAGCCTATCTATCCTTCTGTGTTGTTGATCCAGAGGAAGGCAAAACACCTGATGTTACTATGTTTGACCACTGTCATTGCCATTAAAGGATATATAACAAAGTATTGAGATGAACTTTTGTTATTGACCAAATACTTATTTTCCACCATAATTTGCAAATACATTTGTTTAAAAATCAGACGATGTGATTTTCTGGATGTGTTTTCTCATGTTGTCTCTCATAGTTGAGGTCTACCTATGATGTCAATTACAGGCGCCTCTAATCTTTTTAAGTGGGAGAACTTGTACAATTGGTATCTGACTAAATACTTTTTTTTCCCCACTGTACACACTCAGGCAAATGTGTGTCAGTAAGGGCCCATCCACACTGGCACTATCATGTATGTTTCACCAAAACCAAGAACACAAATGTATGCCTTGCTTAACATAGTTCAACGTATTCCATGTTTGACTGTTTAACCCTCTATAGCCTGTGGGCCGTTAAATGCTACATTTCATCGATGGTCCCTAAATGCCATATCACAGGAAGATCAGCTTTGTAAAACAGGATCTTTGATTTAGAAGCCTTCAGCAATTGTTACCCTCTAAAGAAGCACATGGCAGACTTGTGCCCGCATCAGTGCTCGTAGTTTACATCTGTGTACTAGCGTATGGTTGGCTGTTTTGAGGGTCCTAATTCATTGATCAGCTGATGTTGCCCCCTGAAGGTAAATATTTAGTTCAAACAAGTCTACTGTTGTGTAGAAATGCAAAGTAACAGTTTTCCTTAATGAGCCTACATTTGCAACCGATATTCGACTGGAATGTCAAGCAGTTGTTCATCTACCTATCGGCAGAGTACGCCACTAAGAGTAATGTAAGTATTGTGGTGAAGTAGCGCCCTTGTCTTAAAAAATGTTTGGGAACATGCACACTGCAACAAACAGTATATATAATATTGAGGTCAGGGGTCTTAGTGACCTCTCTTTGAGAATGACCTTTTATAAGGGAGCGTTGACCCTGTGTGTTGAGCCTCCCATCAGAGTTCTATATTAGGACTCGTGACTTGTACCTCTGACAGAAGGCTACAGTATAACTCACTATATAGGCAGGCAGTGGGCTACGCTGCTTACACCGCCCCCTCATCCTCATAGCCACAGCGGTCCGGGAAAAAGTCGCCTGTGTGAATGACTGCTTTCACTTTAATGAGTCTGATTTCTATCCGTTCCAAACTCAAAAAGAGCTCTGCCAGACTTGCCCGTGTGACTGCATACATTAAATCCGCGTCCCACTGGTTTTAATAGAAACCTCTGCTGTAGTCGATGCTTTGTGGGCTTTTTTCACATCCAAACTTTGAAATTTGCGTTTGGGGAAGAAAAAGTGACGTCACTTCTTGATGCGGATTCCATTGTCGAGTGGAATGTGTGAAAAGTGCATGCGGCTTTAACCCACTGAAAAGGGCTAAATCAACATGCGGATCCATAACCATGTATTTACATAGCGATGGCTGTTTTTAGAGGCGAATCCTTGTCTGATTCCAACGTGTGAGCATACCATGAAGAATACATTACACACAGCAAGTTACATTGTTGGCAACTTCATGATAACAAAGACATTTTTTTGTCTATTTATTTTGAATATGAATTAAATGAAGATATGCCTCAAAATGACCCTCAACTATTACAGCCCTCCAACACGACCATATACACTAATGTAACTGTAAAAGGCCAAATGCAGACAGCTGGGTCAGATTCCAACTGACAGATTCTCGCAGCGGGATTCGCCCCTGTGCCCCTGCACTGACCTCCGGCTTACCTGTCCGGCGTCTTCTCTCTGCACTGTGGATGTGCCGGCTGGCACACCGCCGCACATGTGCAGTGCAGGGCCGGTGCGTCAGCAGTGATGTGGCCATGCTAGCCTCTGTGAGCCCCGCACTGAAATGGGACATGCTGCGATTTCCACCCCACAAGTGGAATATCGCACTTGATTTCCGCTTGTAGGCGTGGAAATGCGTTATGGGCTGTATTTGCTGCGTGATCCGGAGCTCCATATCTCACAGTGCAAATACAGCCATGTGCATTAGGTCAAAGTCAAATTCTGACTGCTGGAATACGGAGGGGGAAATAGCGGTGAGATCTTAAGAGGTTAATGGTGGACTCAGACAGCACTTGTATGAGATTGTACCTAATGCATGTGGTCATATGCTATATGGGTGTATAATATTTCCGTCAGAGCTTGTAACATTCCCTGTATAAACCCGTGTATATTGCGCTTGGTATGTGGTAGAATGTATGAAATATTACCCCGGAATATCTTTATGATTTCACTTTAGGCTTTGAACCAGGTTGTGCTGTGGGACAAGATCATCCTCCGGGGAGACAACCCAAAGTTATCTTTAAAGGAGATGAAATCAAAGTATTTCTTCTTTGACGATGGAAACGGTCTGAAGTAAGCATCTGGAAGAAATATATTGTTTTTATTAAAAATCGCTCTTTTCAAGAAGCGAGTGCAAGAGATAAAATTTATAAGGTGAAACCTGACAGAAAAAGCTGATGTGTGTTTACTCTTTGGCTCCGGAATGGTTTGTGATTGATTTGTGGTGACAGAAGGGAGGGTTCTGTAGAAGATCAAGATGTCAGAAGTACTTCAAAGCGGAGCTCTTTAATTATCATTGTCTGATTTAACTTGTAGCGCAGTGTAATGAAACGACTGGCTCCGTACTATTGTCCAAATCTGAACCTCATTACTGGACGTGGTCATAAAATGTCCTTAAGGTTGTGACCTTGCTTTTCAGAGGTAGAATTAGAGGCGCTTATTGTTTTCAATCATAATAATCTTTATATAGCAGCAACATATACCGCAGCGCTTTACAAATTGGGGAAACGTACACGGAATGGGTCAGAATATACAATAAAAAAAAACAATGCATCTTGAACAATAGGGGAGATTGCCTTGCTTAGAAGAGTTTACAGACTACAAGCAGGTTCACACTTAGGATGCTACATACATGCGCATATATATATATATATATATATATATATATATATATATATGTATGCATAAAGCTGGGCATGTCATCACCTGCCATGTTTTTCAATAAACGGATAAGAGGTGCAATGGGATATCTGAGGGGGGCAGTGGGGAATGAGGGTTCACGTTTCCAAGGGTGAGTATAGAAGCAGAATAGATGGAGAATAGCTGTGGGCATTTGCAATTAGCCTGATTGTCTGGGGTAGCGCATTCCAGAGAACTGGTACAGCTCTGGTAAAATCTTGGAAGGGGGAAGTTCGGATTAGAACGCAATGTATTCTAGGCCATAAGCAAAGAGCACGGGTAGGGTGGTAGATAGAGATGAGGGAGGAGATGTAGGGTGGAGCAGCACTCTGGAGGGCCTTACGGATGAGTGATGACTTTAAATTGTATATTTGATAGGCAAGGAGTGCAGGGACTGGCACAGAGTGGAGGCGTCAGTATAACAGCTTGAAAAAAAAAAAAAAGATAAGCCTGGCTGCTGCATTCCGGATGGATTGGAGAAGGGAGAGTTTAGAGAGGGAAAGACCGATCAAGTTCCAATAATCAAGAGTGGATCAGGGTGATCAGTTTTTGCTGCTTCCTCAGTTAGGTAAGGTTGGGTTTGAGAGATGTTTGAGGTGCAGGTGACATGAGTGAGTAAGCGACTGAATATGGGGAGTGGAGAGAAGGTCAGAATCAAATATAACCCAGAGACAGCGAACGTGATGCTGAGGAGTTCTGGAGAAACCACAGACTTGAGACTGAGATAGGTTTAGGTTGGTTGGGAGATGGCGGAAACACAAGTTCAGTTTTTGAGAGATTCAGTTTTAGATAGAGGGATGACAGTGTTAAACAGTGGACAGACAATTGCTAGCATTTTGTAGAAGCAAGTGATGTCACGGGAAGAAACCCAAATTTGTTGATAGTTTGCCCAATAGAGGCCATGTAGATGAAAGAGAGGAGAGGACCAAGGACTGAACCCTGAGCCAGCAAATTATACACTGAGCAAGGTGTCAGAAAAGTAGAAGGAAAAACCATGAAAGAGCGGTATCTTTAAGGGCTCGTTCACACTAGCGTATATCAGCCCGCTGTTTTCACGGTCGGCTGGTATACGCTACGATCTGATGTATTGGATTTCAATGCATCTAATCACATGGTTGTATTCCTGCGAGGTAAAAGTGCCTAGCCGGCCAATATAGCGCCGGGCATTTTTATGTCAGGCCCAAAAGATAGTCCTGTAACTATCTTTTGGGCCGGAATATGTTGGCTACTGCATGGGCTCCTATGTGATCCAATGACGGTGGATTGAGAAGGGAGGTGGGAGGGAGTTTAGCAGCGTAATTGCTAAACTCCCTCCCTCCTCTCTCCTCCCCCTTTTGGCTGATTGCAATGGGAGGGAGCGGGACGGGGACAGGCTCTTTCACTCGTGTTAAAAGCGCTGCAGAATAAGTTGGTGCTATACAAATAAAGATGATTATTATTAAGAGCCCTCAGGCTGATAGAGTGGAGCATATTGAGGAGAATTTGGTGATCTACGGTATCGAATGCCTCAGAGAGATCCAGGAGGATCAGTAGAGTGTGGTCAACATTTGATTTAGCCATCAAAAGATCATTTGACACTTTAGTAAGAGCGTTTTTTATAGAATGTAAAAAAAAAAGGATCAAAGTTTCTTGGGAAATAATTTCCTGCTAGATGTTGTCAATTGTCTCTTTGAATAAACCACCAGATCTTTAGCATGGAGATCTGTCAGAGGGCTGTATTTTAGGGCTGAGGAAGGAGTGAAAAGTGTCACTTTTTTTGGCGGTGCGTGTGAGGGGGGGGGGTATGGGATAGTGAGGAGATGAGGTGTGAAGTGGGCTTGGTTGGCATGGTGAAGGGCAAAGTTGTATGTTCTGAGCATGAATTTGTAGTGGAGGAAATCTGTAGACTGGGATCTTCTCCACATGCGTTCAGCACATCTAGAGCACCGCCAAGGGGAATGCATTTGAGGTGTGATCCAGAGTTACTGCGGTCTGCATCAGGAGGGTTGGCACTTGGTCCACAGAGTAGCTCTGTGTTTTGGCCATAGAGGGAGTCCTGTTCTATGAAGTTCATGTGCCCTAATAGGCCATTAGAACAGGCAGTGCCATCTTAGTACGACCTGTTTAACAACCAAGTTGTAACCCACACAGATTGCCCTTCTCTGCAGTTTGCAGCCACCTTGTGTAGCCATAGGCTGCCGTCGGAGCATTTTCAGGATATGAAGTATATTTAGTCTTTCAGTAACTCCATATAAGTACATGTGATTTTGCTCTGTATGATTACATTTGGTACATTTCTGCTAAATATGTCATGTTTTCCCTTTTCAGGGGTAACAGGAATATCACACTCACTCTGTCTTGGAATGTTGTACCGAATGCCGGCATCCTGCCTCTGGTCACAGGATCGGGCCACATATCTATTCCATTCCCTGAAACTTACAAAACCCCAATGAGCTATTAAATTATTGCAATCTTTCCTACATTGAATTTTTTTATACACCCGTACGTTTCTGTACATCTTGAAGATATCCTGCCTAAATTTCCTACCAAAAGAGAGGTGTTTTATTTACAAATACAGCAAAGCTCCACTTGGCAATAAACCATTTATTGAGAAATGAGTCCGCCATGTAGGTGAGAACGCCCGTGTAAATACCAATGAAATGCCGCAGTTTTTATTTTTTTATTTTGAGCAGGTCTTGGTCTTCCCGGACGCGGGGAAGAGACGGTCATCCATCTGTTCGAAGCAATGCAACATTGTTTGTCTTGTTTTATTCTTCTCTTTGTTTAATAATGGCTGAGCCTGTTATCGGAATAAATGTGATGAATGTATATTGTTTTATATTAGGATATTCATTTGGGAAAACAAATACAATGTCAGCAGTCTAGACACTGTTTTCAAATAAAACGATACAACATGGTATGCGGGGTACTTGCACTTTTGTACTTCTAAACATTTTGGGGAGCGCTGGGTAAATCCATTAATTACTTTCTATAACATATATAATAGCAGATTCTATTTTATATGATTTTTTTTTCGAAAAAATACTCAATGGACAAAATTCCCTAATAAGAGGCCGGCTGCAGGTCCACGCATTCATTAGCTGCGCCTCTCGCTGATCCTGCCACTGGTGTGGATCCACCTCACAATTTGCTGTGTTAAAGGCACACTTAGAAATCGAATTTATTCACAAATTCTTAAAAATGAACCCTATACTAAACAATCACCTATACTAACTAAATAGTGTAGGTGATTATAACAGGGGGAGTTAATGTGTGTAAGTGGGGCTAATACTTTCAGCTTCTCTCTCCTCCGATCTCGCAGGGGAATGGATGAGAGAGAGGCAGTTGCAGCGCTGAAATGCCATGAAAGTTTGTTACTACAACAAACTTTCCCTGCCAGCGCCAAGAGTGGCTGTCACTCGGATGTCGTCATTGGTACCTGAACAGCAGGATAGGACATCAATAATAGATCAGCAGAATCTGTCATAAAGGAATCCTCACAGATTGGATTTTCTGTGTACCGCTGCACTCTTATATGGAGCTGATTTCTGCAGGAAGCAGACAGCTCCGTTCCTACTGCAGTGGCCTGGCTTGATATTGCATGCCACGTTCCCATTGATAGTTCCAGAGAACAGCTGATCGGTGGGGGTCCCAGGTACTGACCACACTTGATTTACTATTGATCGTTTACAACTGGACAACCCCCTTCAAAAAGTCACAACTGCTCTGTGTACCACTGTAGAGCCTCCTGGATATGGAGACCTAAGTCTGGGCCTACATTGGGACTGGAGTGCGCCTTCCCATTTTCTATGTATCAAAGTTACAGCTGCAGACCCAAGGAAATACATTGATTTGTGTGCAGTCACCTGAATATTGTGCTACAAGTCATGCAGCCTTGTGTATCTAAGCCCTTTTTGCTGCATCCCATGATCCTATTTACCTCTGCTATAGTCCAGCTTGCTATCCAATAGTTTATTTTTTGTCTGCTATACATTTACCATTTAATATGGTATGTAAATGGGGGATGTTAGAATACCCCTCTAGCGCCACCTATTAGAAGGCAACTTTCCTGCAAGTTGATGATCGCTCTTCTAAAAGGCCTTGTAACATGACTGACAATATTGCCCAAAGCCAGAGGCGTATATTTCCAGGAATGTTACAAGGTCTGCTAGAGGGTCGAACATTGACTTGTAGGAAAGCAGTCTTCTAAATAGGGAGTACTGCAGAGGCCTTGTAACACCTATTATTTGCACCCTAAATTTCCCAGAGGGCATTGCATAGCCTTTTAAGTCTCCTCACAACTACTTGGCAGTGTCCACAATGAGAAAGTGTTCCCTTCCCGTCCATGGAAAATCGCCCTGTAAATACACACTTGGGCCTGTCACACGAACGGATTTGCGTACACAATACGCAGTGAATAGAATCCATTGATTTGATGCGTTTGTTCACATAGGTGTATCTCGCACACATTTTGTTTGCACAAAAAAATACACAGCGCCCTGTATTTTCCTTCACACCTTAGCACAAACATAGCATATATTGAACTAATTAGCTTAATTGTCCATTTCAGTGAATGGGAGCATGGTTGTGTGTTTTATGTGTTCGCAAATATGCAACATCCATTGTGCACATATGCACTTAAATGCACCTCCGCCTGTGTGACAGCCGCCTTACTGTCAATAGATGACTGCTGTTACGTAGTGCATTGAATTATTACGGTGTATTATCTAAGCGATCACATCTTCAAGTCCCCTTGTGGGACCAACGAAAAGAAAATAAACTTTTTATGGAAAAATAAAAATCACCATTTTTCCAATTTAAAAAAAAAAATCAGAACTTAAAAAAAAAAAAAGACAAAACTGGGATTGTCACATTTTGTTAAAACCCGTAGCATAAAGTGTTACCTATCCGACGCGGCGCACACAGCAGCTTTTGATAATCACATCCTGCTCAAAATAAATCGATCCAGAATGCTACCAATGAAAATATCAACTCATTCAGAAAAAAAAAAACCCCAAAAACAGCCCTCACACGGATCCAAAGACGGAAGAATAAAGGTATAGCTTTCTAAATATATGAAAAATGCTCCAAACATTAAAACTTTGTTGTAAAATTGAAATGTATTTACTGTGTACCCCATAATGCATGTGAGTACTTCATGTATATGAGAATATAGCAGTATGCCACACATGCCCACTAGATGGCGGTGTTTCCATGGATGGTCACTGGACAATCCTCTAAACCGTTATTTAGATGTAACTGAGTATGATGCCACACAGTAATTCTACACCGATCACCATGGTTATTATGAAGGAGTACAAAATTACTACGAACTTACCATTAGGATTTATTATGAATTGTAACAAAACTCTCGTGCCAAGAGAACCAAATTCAGTTTCAGGAGCGTGGTCCCATTATTCTTAATTTGTGGCATCTTATGCTACTGTACAGTTAGTATGATTTACAGTATATAAAGTGAATGCACAAAAATGTTTCTTCAAATCGGGACGAGCAAACTTTTGAAAAGTTAGGTTGAGCTGGCTCGCCAAACTTTTTTAAAAAAAAAGCGGTTTGGTCTGAATTACTTTAACCAGAACTGGAGCAGCATCAAAACCCCTAAAACTGGTCTACAACACTGTCTGAGTCAATAAAAGCCCTGTATAACACTGAGTGTTAAGGCCCATTTAGACACAACAATTATCGCTGAAAAGCCGTCTTTTGAGCGATAATCATTGTGTGTAACTGCACTGATATCCTGTGGTTTTCGTTAAGCCGTCGCTCATCGTTGTCTTTCAGCGTGCTGAAAGACAACAATCAGCCTTATCAGGAATTCACAGCGGGATACAGCTGATACTATTGTTTCAGCTGTATGCCGCTCCCTGAACACAGGTGTGTAATGAAGAACACAGCAGTCCAGCTGTGTTCTTCATACCCTGCTCGGAGTGCTCAGCTGTATAACAGCTGGGCGCTCCAAGCAGACAACAGCTGCATGCAGAAGACAAGTGACCCCACTTGTCATATACAGCTGAACGCGGGATGCAGAACAGGCGGGCGCTCAGAGCAGAAGACAAGCGGCCCCGCTTGTCTTCTGCACGCCCCACTCGAGCGCAAGGTGATCTCTCTTGCCGTGTAATGCACACAACGATTATCGCTCAAAAGACATCTTAATAGTATCAATAACATGTTAAAGGGGTTATTCTTCCTCAGCCAGTAATCGTAAAATAGTAGAATACATACCCGCCCTTCCCTGTTCTGCCACCGCTGCTCTTTACTACCAGGTGCAGGGAGCCAGCAATGACGTCCCCGACAAACAGACCATGTGACTGTTGCAGCCAATCGCTCGCTCCCTTCAGCCAATAAATTGCTGCAGCAGTCATCACTACCCTCCGGGAAGTGAAGTTCAGCAGGGATCGATGGGGAAGGGTGAGTGTGTCATCTATTATTTCACTACTGAAAGCTGAGCAAGGTTTTACGGAATACTATGTCCCTGGATGACTCCTCGAACTGTTCTGTACATTTCGGCCATGCTAGATGGTAAGTTCAGATGTGGCAGATTTCTGGTGTGCTTTCTGTATCACTAATCCATAGCAAGTTGCATTGCAATACATGTGGATTGGGTTTTGTAAACGTCACCCACATGTAATGGGCTTACGTTTTGATGCCAAAGATGTGTGTCATTAGGCAGTGAGCACTGCCAAGCCACATGATTAGGTGCTCAATTACTTATAATTATCAATGGGAGCTTTATGCACAGCTTCCACAATAATTCCTATACTGTAGCTAACAAAAAAGCACAATGCAAAAATTGATTCAGTCAGACATCTATTATATTAAGTAAAAGTATAATAAAGACAACAGTGGTATAAAATGTACACTTAAGGGTATGATCACTATTAGAGATGAGCGAACGTACTCGGTAAGGGCGATTTCGCAATCGAGCACCGCGATTTTCGAGTACTTCACTACTCGGGTGAAAAGTACTCGGGTGCGCCGGGGGGCGGGGAGAGGCGTGGCGGCGTGGGGGGTAGCAGCGGGGAACAGGGGGGAGCCCTCTCCCTCTCCCCCCCCCCCCCCCCACTCCCCGCTGCAACCCCCCGCGCCGCCACGGCGACCCCCGAATTTTTTCGCGCGAGTACGGAAGTACTCGAAAATCGCGGTATTCGGGCGAAAAAGGGGCGTGGCCGAGCACGTTCGCTCATCTCTAATCACTACTGATGAGTGATTAGTGGAATAATCAGCTCGCATCTGTATCGGGCCGCTTTCATAAAAATCCTCATTGAATCGGGATGGTCGATTCCAACTACCATTAAAGCCCCCAAATTACATGGGAATACAGCCACACATCTGGGAACACTGTGCTCCTCCTAAAAATTGGTCAAAAGAGTGTACAGTAGTGTAAGGCCTTAGTCAGACGGGCGGTTTTTCGCGCGATTTGCGCATGCGATTCGCGCATATATAGAACCAATGGTTCGCTATGGTATCGGTCACATGTCCGCTTTTTATGCAGATATGCGATAAATTATAGGGCACGACGATTCGCAGATCGCGCCTATCTGCGTTCGGCGTCTTATGTGCGCACCAAAATCATTTTTTTCGCCGGTCAGTCGAAGTTTCATGCGCATTTTGATGCGCACAGTGATTTTTCTCCGGTCAGACGGGCGTTTTGCTGCGACGATTAACGCGGCTAGATGCAGATTTTTCCTGTGATTTTTCACCCCCGGTCACGCGATTTGCGCATGCGACATGCGATGCGCAAATCGCGCGAAAAAACGCCCGTCTGACTAAGACCTAAGAATGAATTGTAACACACGGATGTCACTAAAAGCAAAAAAAAAAATAGGGTCTCCTAAATCAAAAATTGCACCAAGGAAGACAGCAGGTGTACCAGTTGTTTTAAAAGTCATGTCATCAATTCTGCAATATGAACACAACACTCAAGCACAGGCCTACTCCAAGGAACAGCTGTAGAATGATTAAAAATTACACCATGCGAGACAGCAGGTGTCATTCTTGTTTTAAAAGCAATGCCATAAAGTTTGCAAAGGGCAAATTCTACCAGTGGAACAGAACAGCCAAGCACAGACCTTCTCCAAGGAAGAGCTGTAGAGCTGAAGCTGTTTCTTGTGCTTTAGCAAAATTTTGTTTTGTGAGGGGGGAACAGACAAGGATGAATGTCCCACAACTCTTGGGGGTATCATGGAACTTTTGGCTTCATGCCCCACCTGCAGGACATTTAAATGCGCATTGCAATGCAGGGCAGGGTTGCTTTTTGGGCAAACAAATGATGGCTGGGCATCTAGGTACTATGACTAAGGCTTCTTTCACACGAGCGCATATCGGCCGGCCGATATCTCGCTCATTCATGTAAAGTGAGCCTTAGGGTGCCTTCACACTTGTGATAAAATTGCGCAATGACTGAAAACGCAGAATTATGGGAAGAATGATAATATTGTCACTCATACGATGTGGTGTTAAAAAAATTTTTTTTTAAAAGGCAGCACGATATATATTTGTGTTTAGTGATTTATTTATCTTTTTATTTTTTTTTTTTTTAGCCCATGTTTCCCTATGGAGCCTTCTTTTTATTGCATCACAGACTTGCAATTTTCGTGCAATGTGTTTTTTAGATTAGAAACTCCTAATAACTTTTAGCACGCGAGGAAATTGGAGGCGGCAGCGCTGCCCATTTTTTTTCACAAGAAAAAGTATCACTGACGCTCAAAAAGCGCGTGAACAAAATCACGATTTTGGCGCAATTTTCTCATGGCAATATCGCACTCGCCCATGTGAAGTAAGCCTCAGGCAGCTGAACAGCAGGCACTGCAGGTGGCTTTTTATATCCATCCCACAACTGCCAGCATTATGGAAAGTCTCTATTAGGCACCAGACACTTCTTTACACTTTATAAGTTCAAGTTGTATAGTAAAATGTGATTGTTCCCAGCAAGAGAAACCAAGGCATCTTACGGATATGATACCTTATAATGGCTAACAAATATACATGATGTTATAGTGAGCTATCAGATCTCCTCGGGGTTCTTGAGTTGTACAATAAGTCACAAAAGTCCAGATTCTGGACCGAGCTAAATAAACAGCTATAGTTCTGGAAGCACTCTCCTGCACACGGGTGGAAATTCCGCGGCGGGAATACAATAAGCAATCCTATGCAGACGGCCGTGATTTGTCTGTGCGAAATCTCGTGCAGAAAACAAATCGCGGCATGCTCTATTTCTGTCACTCCCCGGCCGCCGGCTCCGGTCTGCGCATGCGCTGGCTGCCCGGCAGCCGGCACATGAAAGATCTGGGGCCGCGGGAGCAGATGAGTGACGCGCTGCTCTCTGCAAGGGCTCGGGTCGGGTTCCGCTGCGAGAATTCTCGCAGCCGGATCCGACCCGGCCGTCTGCAGGTGGCAAAACAGTGAGATTTCACCCACCAACAATTTACAACTTTTCTTTTCCAGATTTCCTGGTCTGCTAACTGGAGGGCAATCAGGTGCACATTGCTCCACACTTCTGCACCTCCAACACGACTCTATCAGCTGTTAGGTGGCTATCTGCTGTCCAGGTTGACTGTCCTTAAGGCCTCGTTCACACGGGCAACACAGGATAGCCGTGAAAAAATCTGGTGGGGGGGACTTCAAATATAAGCCCTACCCTGAAAATCAGTCATAGCTGAAGAAAATTTTTTTTAAAAACTTATACATCACCTCCCCTGTGCTGTCCGGGGCTCCGCCGCATCTTCTCCCTGGGTCCAAACATTTGATCATCTTCTGGATGGGGATTGAAAAATCCCTGCCTCCTGTAAGCACTGACTGTGATTGGCTGATGCTTAGCCAATCATAGCCAGCACTTGATGAATGGCTGTGATTGGTTCAATCACAGCCACTCGTCGAGCACTGGCTGTGATTGGCTGATGCTTAGCCAATCATAGCCAGCACTTCCAGAAGGCAGTGATTTTTTAATCCCTGGCCAGAAGATGAAGAAGAGAAACAGTGCCGGGACCCGGGGAGTAGCTGCTGCAGCATCGGAGAGCACTTGCAAGGTGATGTATGTGTATTTTTTTTATTTTTTCCTACAGCCAGGGCTTAGATTAGGCTTTAACAGTAGGATTTCCTACTGTCAAACTTGCATCGCTCTGTACGAAAATCGCGTTTTCATGTGATGCAACAGAGCTGAAGGCTGCATGGGGAAGCATGGGCTACAAAACTTCACGAGTCGCGGGAATATTGCTGGACCCGTGAGGTTTTTCTGTTGGGTTGTCGCATGCTACAAAACATTCCATATGTAAAGGAACCCATAGGAAAGCATGGGCTTCACATACATGCGATTTGTAGCAACGCTACAAAATTGCACGCCCCTGTCGCCTGTGTGAAGGAGGCCTAACAGCCATGTCATTCGATTTCTGCAAACGTGAACACCAGCTCCTCCTGCTGTCGCTGTTGGTCGCCCCTTGCAACCACATTATTCCATTACTGCAAATGTGAAGGCGGCTTCTTCTGCTGTCGCTGTGGGTTGTGTCTGGCAACCACATTATTGCACTTCAGTCAACCTGGCACTTTAGGGAATAGCAGATGCTTGCGGGGAACCCTCAGCCTCCCAGCCACAGGACAACTGACCACACAAATATCCATTCTCTCCCATAATTCTTGTTGGTTACCATTAGCAACGACACAACTTTTATATTTCACAATGCAGGGTGTGAAGTTGGAGTAGAATCACAGTTTATGGAATGGCCACTTTGTATAGCAGTTTATATATCCATGGCCCTCTGCAGCCAATCCCATGCAGTCTTGTCTCCCATGATAAGTCTCTCTTTCTCAGACTCTTTCAGAGGCTACTTTGAAGAATCTAAAATATAAAACATGACTTGGTTTGTTCAACACTTCTTTGTAGAGACTTGTAGATGTTCTCTTGAGGTTGGGTTCATACAGACTAATAACTTACTTTACTTCTCAAGTGGAAAGCCTGAGCTCCTCACTGCTACAATTGTATTTCAGCTTCCTCATATACTGTGTACAATGGCTGGGAAGAAATCAAGTCTGATTCACATGTTGTGCATTCCTGCCTGAATACATTTAAAGGGCTTTTACTGTAAGTAAGGTGTTTGAGCTTCTGGAGGTGACCATTGCCTTTGTGGAATGTAAAGTGGATGTAGAATCTATTTCCTGAATAGAACATGCATATTGTAAAGTAGTTGCCATACAGTAAATGGAGATACATTTATGTGACAACATAAAAACATGTAAAGCCCTGTGTGGCGCAAAGTATTGAGGCAGCAGAATGCAGTCCTAAGCTCTTGCTCATGACCTGAAGGTTGTGAATTCAATCCCTGCATGGTTCAGGTAGCTGGCTTAAGGATAACTCAGCCTTCCATCCTTCCGAGGTTGGTAGAATGAGTACCCAGCTTGGTGGGGAGTAATAAATAAATTACTTGAAATATATTATGTGTGTATGAGGTGTAATATCCGAATATTGAGTTATACTATACTTTTTATATTAGCTCTAGAATCCCAGTAATTATTATTACACTTGTGATAACGCTGAACGTGAGGGCCGTGTAATTGGTACAGTATGTGTTAACTAATGCCCCATAGTTTGCTTTTTTTTCCCCAAGAAACACTCAATTTTTTGTATGTACAAGAAATGTATGTTTTACTTCACTTTTTCTTGTAGAAATGTTGTACTGCTTCCAAAGGTGGAGATACCACACACCCCGAACACATCACACATTGCCAAAAATGACAAACTCTGTTCCAATGTCTCAAGTAGTCCTTCTTAATTGACTGCGTGGAGCAGTGTCCTAAGAAAGAGTCTTGCCTTATTTAAAACTGCTTTGGGAAAACTAAAACTTCAGCAATGTTTCTTTTATGATAAAGAACTTAATGTATGTGTTAAACTTGGGATCGAATGTTCGGAATACAGATACATTATAGTATCCAGTATACTGCAGTTACGATTATCGGTTTTTATATCAATAATACTCAGAGTTAAAGTTTCATGCTTACGATTAAAGGGATTTTCCTATTAGAGATAGTTATGTTATAGTAATAGGATTCCAAGAGTAAGGGTGTTCACAAGACATTGCTGAAAAAAACTGATTGAGGCGCTCGACTACAAATGTAGCAAAAGTTAACCTGATATGATCAGTCAGCTATAATACACTACAAGGCTATTAATTGAGGTATCGCAATGCGGCAGTCATGTTAATGATTGTTACATCTGTATTTCCATATTTTCCACAGACTGCAGAGCAGAGTGTGAATCTGTGGTCACCTGACCTCCGTGGAACCAGAACTCCTCTTCATGCGATACTAGTTACACATTTCTTCTACTTCTATGTTGCCTTTTTAAGGCTTTCTTCACACAAGCGTTTTTACATTGGCTGAAAATGGCGACCATCTAAAGCATTGGCTTCCAATGTATTCGTTCAGATGACTGATTTTTGGCCACATAAAAAAATAGCACATATGCGATAAAATGATCCACGGCCGGAAAAGATAGTTCTGGTTCTATCTTTCAACCATTATACGCTGACGGCTCCCATAGACTCCTATGGGAGCTGAAAAAAAAGGGGAGGGGGAGGCAGTTTAGCAGCGTCCAATGAGGTGAAAAGCTTACAGGTGCCTCTATTTAGGCATTAGAAGTCATTCTGGGGATGTATGCCGGGATTTCCGGGCTGCAGCACGTTTTTTCCCTACTACGTCGCACCCAGCTGTGTGAATAGACAAGAAAACACTAATTAAGCTCAGGACTTCATTGCGTCTTTTCTTCATCCACACGATTTAATGACGCCTGTGGGCGACTGTAAAAAACACATACGTTCGTGTAAAGGAGCCCTAAATATAAATAACCTTTTTACAAAAGTCTGACAGGTCTTAAGGACATATCACAAGTTTTGATTGGTGGGGTACCGGGTGCTGAGACTCTCACCAATCGCTTAACCACGTGGTCAGAAGCACTGATCTGCGCGCTGGGCCCGCTCGGCCGTTTCTGTCACTACTCACAGTGGTGTGTGGGCTATATAGAAGAGTCCGTACACCACCCGCAGCGCTAGATGAACAGGCACAGCATTCAGATGATTGCTTCTGCCCTTTCACTTTAGCGATTGGTGGGGGTCTCACCGATCAAAACTTCAAACATGTCACCATGACCTGTCAGACGTTTCTAAAAAGGTCAGTTATACTTTAAGCTTTTTTTGCTTAAATTGAACAATTCTCACACCTGGTTGAAGTACAGTAATACATAATAGAGCCATGTTCACACTAGCACTGGAGGCAATTGTGTCGAATTTAGGGCTCACACAAGCATATTTTGGCAAAATACGCAAGTTATACAGATATTTGTTGCATACTGCGTATTACGCGTGAAAAAAAACATATGTAATACTCAGACAAAATATTGTTGTGTGAGTGAACCCTTACTGTAACAACAAGAGTAGCTGCAATGATAGTAAATGAGGAGAGCAAAATACACAGAGCTGTAACATCTGTCATGAACAGAAGCCATCCTATACCAGTAGACAGAACCGCAACTTGTCAGGAAACTAATGAGATTCTAGATATTTGTACTACTAGAAATCCTCCACATGTCTGATGATCTCTCAGTGCGCACAGCTCATTAACGATGTTCACCCCTTAGATAATTTATGCCATATTTTCATGCTATTAGACACTCCTGACTATAGGATGCACCTAGGCTCAAGACAACAGAAAATGGGAAACGATTCATAGTGATTAAAACTAACCTTGTTGCCTAAGGAAGTCGAGGGGTTAATGTCATTAAATAAATTTTCCGGGACATTAAAAAAAAGTTAAACTGGCTTAAAATTGAAAAAAATATCCTTGGGGCCCCTTGTGAGGCGTTGCAGAATGGAACCTGGAAGCAACAGTGGGCGGTCACATGAAATTCATCGTGCATGTGCAGAATAGTAGAAAAATGGTGGAGCGACCCCGGTGGAGAATAAAAAAATAGAATTTAAGAGCAATGCCCCCTTTTTTAAGAGTTGAAAAAGATTTCTTCTTTACAGGTGAAGAGAAGGAGTTTCTATGTGTCTTAGGTGCAGCCAACCCCAAACCCCGTGATACCCAACTGCGTAGACGGTTAAACCACAAATACTGCAATGGAAAGGAAAACATTTTGTGAGGGTATGTGGCACAACCTATAGGCGTAATATAATTACATGATATGGTTATTTGCCAAATGTCTCTGTTTAGTTATTAAACCAGCATGTATATACATTTCGAGGTAAGTAAACTGTTTCCTCGGTACTTGCTGGGGACACACGTCTGTATGCTGATGGTATATCCCTGGGAGAAGGTTCGGCATTCATTGCGGATGTGACTGCTCCATCACTCATAGGCTTTGGCACTGATTCTTCCATGGAGCCCGTAAGTGGCTGAGCAGTCATGTGCACAATATATGGAATGTGACCGCCATCCGTTTCTCTTGGGTTCAGTGCAGTGGGCACCTGGTCTGCAATGTTGGATGAAGAGCTGCCAGCATAGGTATTCATTTTTCTCAGTTTAAACCTGTTAACTTTTTTTTAATATCCCGGAAAACCACCTTTAACTTTGGTCACCTGTTGGTCTCTGTCATTGACTCTCTATGATCCTTGGTCATATTAGGGTATACGGACATAATACAGGGGAGTCCCGCATTTGTTCTGTGTAAGCGGCTCTCTTTTTGGTGAACTTGAGTTGTCCTTGTATGACATGGCCACTGCAGGGGAAATACCTGGCTGGGTGTGGCTTCCCCCACAAAATCAGCTGTTTCCTGGGTTACTAGGGGCAGGTCCCAGAGCTATCAGCTGTTTGCCCCACTATAAAAGGGGTTATCTCTGATAAGAACATAAGAAAAAATGATTAGAAATATAGAATACAACTGCTTATTGTCATGGTGTTGCTGGCGGATGGTCGGGGGTCCGGGGTGGCATTGCATGTGATGTGCCATAACAGCACATGTTCATCCTCTGTCAGCACTGATCAGCAGGGAGTTAACTATTCCATTAACTGCTCAGCCAGTCAATCAGTATTGCTTGGTTATTTAAACCAGTGCTTCTGAACAGAAGGTGCTGGTTATGCTCTCAGTGTGAAAGTGTTTCTGGTCTTGTCGGCGGCTCCTAGTCCCAACCTGTATCTCAATTTAAGTTTATTGGTTATTCATTTATTTATATTGGTGTGTTGCATCTAGTTCCCTGCACTGGTGATTGTATATACTTTAGTGTCATCTTACACTTGCCAATATTCCCTGTCACCATCTAAGAAAAGTCAGGGTTGACGCAGATTCCTGACATGGGGCCGCCATCATCAAGGCAATTCTCTTCCTTATAGGTAGAGATTTCTCGAATGTGAATGTTTACAGTTAATTCCCTGTTTTGCGTTTCCTTTTTGTGTTAACCGTGTTTATACTTCGTGTATATAAATATTCGTCCTTTTGTGACGCGACAATTACATCCAAGTCAGATTTAGCACTTATTTTAGTAGCACTGAAAGTAAACAAATGCAGAACAGAAAATGACCCCCACTGTTCCCGTATAATAGAAGTAAAATCCATCATCCAATAATTCCTCTTATTTACGGGGATGTTACAATCAGATAATGGTCGGCCCACAAGGTTACCCAGAGATGTACGGGTTTACAGTGGGATCTAGATAAAATGTTTATTATGGAGCTGTCACTGAGAGAGGATGTTGTAGAACTCGCATATTCCCATCATTCATGAGAAAAAGGGAAATGGACTTTTACAGGAGGGTGAGAAAAGACGAAGGAAACAATAGTATTAAGTCACAACAACTAATGTCGGCAATAAGGTTCCCTTGTGACCAGACTGTTGTACCTTTTACAGGAAAGACAGGAAGAGCACACGAAAATATCAAAGTCAAACCTAAATGGCATGGGAAAAAGAGCGGAGGAGGCCAATTTCACCGGTTTATGGTTCCCGCGTCCAGTTCATTGGTATCAGACAAGTGACCGCAGCGAACTGTAACCAGCAACATTGTATCACTTATGTTATTCCTAAATCTTAGTTGATCGCTATGAGCAGTGCCTTCAGATTAGCTGCATGAGTTAGTGGGACCTAAAGGAGCCTGCTGCTCTCTCCCTCCCCCATGATTTACACTTCAGCACTGCCTTTTGGATTACATCAAGGATAGAAAGATTATAAATTCTATCAACAAAACCATTAATGAGAAAAAGACACTTAATTGGTACACATTTAGAAAATTTCAGGGGCATCCCAAAGATTTAGGCCGGCGTGACGTATTTGCACCATGAACATCATAGTAACATAGTATGTTAGGCTGAATGAAGACAATGTCCAGCTAGTTTCAACCCTTCCCCACTTGTTGAACCAGAGGAAGGCAAAAAAAAAAAACCCAATGAGGCAGAAGCCAATTAGTCCATTGGGGGGGGGGGGGGGGGGAATTCCTTCCCGGCTCCATAATGGCAGTCAGAATAATCCTTGGATCAACCTTTAATAGTTCTTAGGTGACTGTAAGACCCGGATCAACAACCTGCTGGTCACCTAACACTTTTGTGTGCTTTTTTGTGTATTTTACTGTACTTTTTTCACTGTGGGGAAACTTTCGCGTGGGTGCGGAACAGACCTGTTCCAAAATTTAAAAGGCTATGTAGCCTAATTAATTCTAGATGTGCTCTTTTTCCTGTGAAATTGCGCAGCGTAATGCGATATTACGCAGGTATCGGATGCCTATGGTTCCTTTGATGCACAAATACGCACTAAAATAGAGCATGCACACGAAGTGCGCGCGCAAAAACGAACATAGGAAAGAGCCCATTGCAATCAAGGTGTTCTATTCCCTGCGTGTTGCGTGCACAAGCATGTCTGCGTGGAACCGCCCTTACTCTAATGTATAACTGATCATTCACTAAGGTTGAGAAAGTGGTTGACAGTCATTTTTCAAGCTAGGGATGCTTCACACGAGCGTAATCCGCTGCTTTACACTCTCTTGAGACAGTCACATGCTTGCAGCCAGTACACAATGACATTACGTACTTGCTGCGTGCTGCCAGTCGCCATGCATGTTGACATGTATGCACGTGTAATGCGAGACAAGACAGAACATCTTTATTGCATGCGTATTTCACGCAATATGTGTGAGCAGCAGCCTATAGCAGATTAGAACAGCATGTCATCCATGCAAAACCCGCGCATGTAATACGCCGTCACACCCCGTTCGTACGAAGGAGCCCCAATCTAGTAGTCAGAATTAATTCTCTGGGTAAATATCAAACTTACAGATTTCTCATACTAGAATTTTAGAATATATTTAATCTGAAAACATGCACAATGCTTTTGCTTGTCCCTTAGTTCACTAGAACAATATCCCCCTGCTTCCCCTAGATGTCACTGTTGTACTTGAGGTCCCCGTGAAGTCCTAGACCAGTAGATAGACCGCGGCGGCGTAACATCAGCAAAATCATCGCCAACCTTAGTTTAGCTTACAAATTTAGTAGTAGTTTTGCAATACCTTTAAATTGTTTTTGCATGTATTATATATGTAGACGACTCCAGTAGGCATTATAGTTGGTGGAATATCACAGAAAGCGGCCATATACTTAATGATATGCTGATACAGGAGGGCAGGTATAGACACCACTTATCCCTCAACATGCTGTCAGCTAAACTGCAACATGGAGGAGCATTGCACAGGTGAAGATGCTGATGAACAACCACTCACACACCTTCCTTATACCGAGCGGGGGGGGGGGGGGGGGGGCTGCTTACTACTATACTGGCACACAGATAAAGCATATGCAGGCCCGTGAGCTTGGGAATTTTGGCCAAAATATTAGCTAATTCCTGGTATTTATCATTACATTTCAGTAGCATGCATTGCGGCTTTGAACACTGGGGGAGCCCGGGGTGCTGGTGTGGTTCACCTATGAGGTGCAGGGCAGCCCGCTAGATTGAAATGTGGCATCATTAATAAATTGTTAGCCTACATGGTGCACTACATGTATCATGTGGTCTGACACCCTTTATCTGTGTGCCTGTATAGTGGTAAGCAGCCCCACCGCCCCCTCCCCTCAGTATAAGGGAGGTGTATGAGTGGTTGATCATCAGTATCCTCCACATGTGCTGTTGCTCCTCCATGTAGCAGTCTGGCTGTCTGCATGTTGGGGGATGTGGTGCTTCTACCTGCCCTCTTATATCAGTACATTGGTAAGTATATGGTCATTTTCTGGGAATTTTCTGTATATTCCCTTTTTTAGTGATTTTATATCTGGTGGAATAAGTCTATTAATACATGTTAGACAGTGCAGATTTAGACCAGACAGTCTCGAAATGCATCGGATTTATCACAGTAGCTCCGCTGAATGATAAATCTGTCAAATGTAAATTCTGCTGGAAACAGTCTAAATAATATTGTGATGATGCAGGGGATTCGGGGGTGCTATACTTTGTGTATTTTTGCAATAAAAAGACTTGTCTAATCTAGTCTGTTAAGGCTGCCTATTAAAGTGGGTCTTCCCAGTACAAACCTATGGCAGTAACCGCCAGACATAGCTTTAGTGTTCAACATTAATCATTGGATGTCATACAGTAAATGTCCAATTGCCAAGCACTGCGGACCTTGTGGATAGTAAGAACAGGTTCCAGGCCCCCTGCTCTCGATGAAGAGGTGGTCACATATGTAACTTGTAGTGAGTCTCCATTAAATTATATAGGGGGTCTAGAAATAGCTCAGTGAGTGAGCTCTGCTGTTTCCATATCTTCAATACACTATCTCAAAATCCAAAAGTGGGTGTTGGGGGCGATCAGCTAATTGCACAGACCCTGCATTCTGAAAGGGGTTGTGCATGTCGACACAACCTCTTAAAAGAAGTTGTACCAGGATCACAAGTTATTCCCTATTCACAGGTTAGGCCGTTAATTTTATGATTAGTGGGGGTCTGTCCACTGAAACCCCACTGATCCCAAGAGCAGGGAGCCATGTCCCCCCTCCTCCATACTGCGGCTTACTGCGTTCCCCGTAGTGAGGAGAATAAATACAGCGGTGGTCCTGCATGCACGGTGCTGCTCATTTACTTTCAATGGGACTGCTTGAGATAATTGACTACAAGCTCACGGCAATTTCCGTCAGCCCCATTGAAATTAATATGGCGGCAGATGTGAGTGGGAGAAGCAACTCCACAGTGACAAGAGAGAGGTACACAGGACCCCCATTCTTGGGATCTTGAGACCCCCGCAATCATAAAGTTATCTGCTATCCTGTAGATAGGGGGTCATTTTTGATTGTGGGATAAACCTTTTAAATGGAGCTCTACAACATATGTGTAGCCACCTTCTTAGGGTTGGTGGGGGGCTTTAGCAATCTATCTTCCTGATTCGACATTTGAAATATATCTAATCCTTATCTTTAATTAATAAGATTATTTCCTGACCCAAACTCTATAGTATTTCTGATACCGGCCCTTGATAATACGATGGTTACAACATCTTCTGGCACCGCAGTGCTAGGGCATTCAGAAGGAATAAGCCTCCTCCTCCATCTTCATATATCCAGAGAAGAAGACAATCACAGTACAGGAAACACTACTTGAAGATGCAGGGTCACATTGTAAAAAACGTCAAAATCCGTCACATTGGCCCAACAACTCATTCTCCATTTGTCCTGGTCTGATGTCTGTGTGACTGCATGCAGCCCTACATATACGGCATGGTACTTCTCTCTATAACTACACTTAGCAGCTCCCATACCGTAAGACAAATATGTAAATGTGTTAGAAACAGTAAAAGTATTATTGCTCTGTCTAGTCGGCTCTTAATGCGCTGGTGACAGAATTAATGTATGTTGATGAGGATATGTGGCCTTTTTTCTCTTGTCTGAAAATGATGAATACCAGGCCTTCTCACATCTTATGTACCTCTGGCCGCAGTTTATCTCTCATGGAAATTAAGACAGTCAGGAGGCTGCCATACAGATTATATTATCAGTCAGTCCCACTGAAATCGGAAGATTTGGCCAACTTTTATGTAGAGTGAGCTTAAAGGCAATCCGTCAGCTGGAACATAATGTCCATTCTGCAGGCATGATGTTATAGAGCAGGAGGAGCCGAGCAGACTGATATATAGTTTTATGGGGAAAGATTCAGTAGAGCTTGTACTTTATTCATTTAAACCCCTGCAGATTTTGAGCTAAACAGTCAAATGGGCGGAGCTATCAGTGATTGACATCTACCACTGTATGTAGAGTCATTCACAGACAGATGTCTGTCACTGATAGCTCCGCCCATTGGACTGTTCAGCTCTGAATGTGCAAAGATTTAAATGAATAAACTACTAGTTATACTGAATCTTTCCCCATAGAACTATATATCAGTCTGCTCGGCTCCTCCTGCTCTATAACATCATGCCTGCAGTTTGGATAGTATGTTCCAGCTGACTGATTCCCTTTAAAGAGGTTATCCCAGAGTTTAAATTTATGTTACACTCACTAGGGTTCAGGAAACTGAGATATGAGATATTACATGATGAGATCCTTGCACTACTTTAGAGTCTTTACTTAAAGAAATGCCACCTTCACCCTAGCGGATTAGAGCTGGTCTGCCGTCTGTATTAACCCATAGACAGCTTATGGCCCCATTCTAGGCCTAGGAGGCTATGCACATTGACGGTTATTCACATGGACCGCATGAAAAAACTCATTGCATATCCTATACCTGTCTTATATCACGTCTTGTATGAAGTACAAGAAATAGCACATGCCAATGAATGTCAATGTTCAGAGCCCATGTAAATCACATAGCACACAGACTGGTGTCCATTTGCTATCCAATGCAAGTTGGGTCGAAAATTCTCGGGCACAACTCATATTCAAGACTACTGTATATCTAGCCAAAAGTAGGTTTGTGAGCATGAGCAGTAGTCTCTGTCCTACATGAGTCTCTCTGGAGTCGATACATTACTAAGGAATTGCCTAATCTGGATATGCCCATTAGTATAAGTTTGGGGGCATGTGTAATAATTGGACACAATTACCGCTTAGTACTTCAGGGAATCTGAATAAGTCTATATAACGTGACAAGACGCCATGCCATGCTTGTAACAAGTTTGCTGTATGCAGTATTTCTTACGATGCAACCACCAATTTAATTACCTGTACTTCACTAATACTATTTGCTTTACAAACTGCCTATAAATTAAGCAGATAAACTCCTTCTGGTCTTCATACTCCGATGCCAGCCGTGGACGGTGCCAAGCATCTGCTCTATCATTAGCTCCATTCTTGGCTAGACTTTTGGAAGAGACAAACTAATTTTTTGTCCTGACCTGAAATCAAAACACTAACTCCTCTGTGAAACTTAGCACATGGCTTGCAGGGGGATCATTTATTTTAATCAGTGCACTTAACCATCTGATGTTAGCAAAATGAATCACGTCCCAAGCTATAATTTATTTTCAATATCATTAACTTTATAGAAGAATAATGTCCGAATCAGTGTTCTGCATCGTGCAGAAGTGTATGGATGTCTGGAAATAGACTGGGTCACTTTCTCATGAATCCCTGCATATAATTTATTGGTGAACTTCAGGGGAAAAGATTATTTGATAGAAAAGAAATATCTGCAGCGTTTAGGATTACCTTGTAGGACAAATCCTGCAGGTTGTGAAGCCCTGGCTTATCTGATTAATCAATTTAACCACTTAATTAAGAGGTCCTTGAGCAGGCCTCTGCAAGGGTGTTCTACACATATTTCCCAGGCTGCTGCAATGCAAATTTAACCACTTTTGCCCAGTTGACTAAAGGCCCATTTACACAGAGCAAAGAGCGCTCAAACGACAGTTTGAGTGACAACTTTGAGAGATCATTTTGCATAAACTATTAAGTAGCTACTCAGCTACTTAATAGCAATTTAGTGTGCAAATGAAGCCTTAGCTGAAAGCAGTTAATAGCTAAAGGGCTCTTATCTGCTTTCAGTTCCTTTGTTCTCCAACAAGAAACAATGCTTTCAGCACTCCCCGTGGAGAACTGCTGATAGAGCTGAACAACGATTTTTAGGTTGGACTGATTTTAACGATCAGCTAGCAGTGCCCGAAAAGAGCATGATGGCTGCGGAGTTAGACGCAACGATGATCGCTCAAACGATCGCTTCTTAGCGATTTTTGAGCGATCGTTGCTCTGTGTAGATGGGCCTTAATACAGGAAGGATGTGTTTGCAGGTTTTTTTGTGATATATGATGACTTAGATAGAGCCCTATTTACACACAATATTCACAGAAAAAAACAAAGCCGAAAATACAATACCTGAAGGTCTGCAAAGCAGACACGGTCAGCATAGGCACGATCGCCATAAGGCAGGCACAATCGCCATCGGCACACTCGCTGTAGGGCAGGTGCAATGGCCGTAAGCCCTGGAGATATGCAGTCAGTCAGACAATAAAGTGGAGGAGCAGCTTGTTCTTGGCAGATTGGGGAGGAGTGACTGCATATACTAATAGCCTGCACTTGTGAACGATACCAAAGATGCCAGCCATAGATGGATGGTGACCCACCATACAGGATATCAACCCTAGCTGATATAACAGCGAGGGTTGACATCGTTCACAAGTGCAGGCTATTAGTATATGCAGTCACTCCTCCCCAATCTGGGCAGGGTTGAGTGGGTGACTGCATATTAGCCTGCCAAGAACAAGCTGCTCCTCCACTTTATTGTCTGGCTGACTGCATATCTCCAGGGCTTACGGCCATTGCGCCTGCCCTACGGCGATTGTGCCTGCCTTATGGCGATCATGCCTATGGCGACCGTGTCTGCTTTGCAGACCTTCAGGTATTGTATTTTTGGCTTTTTTTTTCTTTCTGTGAATAATGTCTTTGTTTTTTCCCTCACCTCTGTGATTTTATGTAATTTATAGTGAGTTAGCGTAGGTACTGACGGAAGCGGTGTGGCCTCGGCGCGGCCCGTCAGCCTATGCGTTTTGGCCAAAATGCAGTACCAACACCCGCATTTTATTAGTATGCATTAGTACTTTTGTATGTAGTTTGCTAGTTGGTGGGGGAGCCCAAGATGTCAGCCAGTGTGGCCCACTTTAGAGATACAGGGTAACCCGCTGTTATATCAGCCAGGGTTGATATCCTGTATGGTGGGTCACCATCCATCTATGGCTGGCATCTTTGGTATCGTTCACAAGTGCAGGCTATTAGTATATGCAGTCACTCCTCCCCAATCTGGGCTGGGTTGAGTGGGTGACTGCATATTAGCCTGCTAAAAACAAGCTGCTCCTCCACTTTATTGTCTGGCTGACTGTATATCTCCAGGGCTTACGGCCATTGCGCCTGCCCTACGGCGATTGTGCCGATGGCGATTGTGCCTGCCTTATGGCGATCGTGCCTTTGGTGACAGTGTCTGCTTTGCAGACCTTCAAGTATTGTATTTTTGGCTTTTTTTTTTTTCTGTGAATAATGTCTTTGTTTTTTTCCCTCACCTCTGTGATTTTATGCTATTTACACGCAAAGATGATCACCCAAAATTCGTTCAAAAGATAGGCAGAATAACAGTTTGAGTGATCATTTTGCATAAGCTGCTACTAGGTTCTAATGCCCATTAGTATCTTATTAGCTTCATTTGCATGTAAACAGGTGATCTGTTATCTGCATACAGCTCCATTGTTCTGTTGTGGGACTGCAGCTGAATACAATGTTATCAGCGCTCCCATGGAGTGTGTGGTCCCTGCTATCAGCTGCCCGGCCAAATGATTGTTTTTAAACTCAACATAAAATCATCGTTCGTCGAAAAGCAAACGATGGGAGCATTTACATGCAACAATTATCACTCAAAAGACATCGCTTGAGTGAATTTTGAGCAATAATCATCCCCTGTAAATGGGGCTTAACTTTGATTTAGATAACTTTGTTTGATTGTTCCATAAATTCGAATGGGGTTGTATAAATCTGCACACGTGCTACAGAAACTGACACACGAGGGGTATTCAAGTTCTAAGATCTGATTTTTTTCTAAAATTTCTTAGCCCAGAAAGCCGAAAGTATTTTCACTTCTCAAGAAGCGCTGGCTGGCAAATTTTAGTCTCGGGGGCAAGTGAGTATCCCATGATTAGCGTCATTCACACGGGCGTATTTGCACTCCGTATTAAGTGTGTATTTTTTATGTACATAATAGGGACAGCATAAATCCCATTGATTTGTATTGGGATATTCAAACGTGCAGTTTTAGCAGCATGCCCTATTTTGGTCTGTATTATGGAGCAAAATAGCCCTTTAAAGTCAATGGGATCATCACCATTTGAAGTAGTGAAAACACTTCTACCTCCTGCCGCTGTAACATGGGTTATGTGCACTGGTCATTGCTGCCATCTGTCTCACTCATCCGCAAGGAATGCTAAATCTTCTAAAATGTGTCCCATGTTTTTAACTGCTCCTGTTTCTGAGAAAACACATTTAGGAGACACATTAAGAGACACATTAAGAGATACATTAAGGTGAATGGAATGGATTTCCATGTGTAAAAATCTCTACAACAGATCTCTTATTATTGTCTTACCGTTCAGAGCTGCCCTTCAAGGGAATTATATGTGGGAGCTATAATGTCAACTATGTTGGTTGTAATTAAAATTGGTTTTACATAGGTAGATATTGTATCCATTAACGAGTGTCGATCAACAGTATAGCGTACCTATTGGCCTTAGTGCCTTCTACATGATGCAGATGACTGCTATAATGGGGACGAATGACAGTTCACCTGATCGTCCATGTCCTACAGAATGCACTTTTACGCCTCCACAAAATATATGAACAACCAATAAACAAGCTCTTGCTCATTTGTTGGCCGATCACGGACAAAGTTACATGGGCCGATGATCAGGTAAATGAGCATTCCTACAAATGTGTCTAATCCTCACCCTGTGTAAAAAGGCCTTTATCCCTTTAACACTCTTCTAACACCAGGAAATTAGACATTTTACAAAAACAAAACCGGGCAGCCAAAAAGTTGGTGCAAGGAGGGTACAAGCCTCCATGTTTAGTGGCCCTGTCTTATAATAAAAAGGGTCTGTATTTGAGTATATAGATAATTTATTCAGATAACTAGATGTATTTTAAGTTGTATTAACAAAACTTTTTGCTATATACCTGTACAAAGCCCATCACACTGATTGTCTATGTATGTTCAGCGCCCTTTGTGTTAGCAGCTCTTACATGTATTTCTTATTCTCTTTTCGCAATATTATGTTGCCCAAACTACAAGTTTTCAACTGGCGATACACATAAAATAACTGTCCGACTGCTAGGTTGTCTGATTCCACCATAAAGATAGAGATTCAGCCGAGAGTACGTGTTTATTATAATACGGAAAAGGAAATAAGTTGTTGCCAGAGGTTTCTTACGTTTTTATCTCATGTGGCAACGAAGGATTGGGCATGTTGAAATCCAACATGTCTGATCCTTCTTTTTACAAAATGCTGTTGGGAGAGAAATGGGAAACCCTAGAGGCAGAACTTGAAGCTGCTGGTCCTCAATGCAAACTGTGTAACAGAGCCCCCCAACTATAATGCTTCATTGATATTTATAGTCTCCTAATACGGGGAACAGGTCTTATGACTACCCCCCCCCCCCCACCTCCCGAGGCTTCAAAGCCTGCATGTGACTGCATCCTCTGCACTCATTACCATTACAAGCCCCCATACAAATAGGACGACCAGCAGATCCCGGCAAGATTGATGGGTTCAGCCAACTTTTATTCTGCGTATGACCAGCTGTAGTTCTACAATGTGACTTTGTGATGTGCCATCTCATTATTGTGATGTTACGGTACTATTGTAGATGATGTGAATATCTATATATGTGTATATCCCATTGAGATTTCTAATTGTTCTAAACGTTAATTGTTTATCATAAAATTCTAGAAAAAAACACATTAACGGTCAAAGAAAACTAGCAGTACAACATTTTTAAATCAATTTCACTGCTCTCACAAGTAAACAATAGACCATGAAATAATGTATACATCATGTCAGGTCCCTCCATGTATGGATCTTGTTCTAGTGTATTTTATGTCACGCAATCAGGGTGAAAAGAGTATTATCTATATGTCAACATAGCCCAGAATATACACTGTCTAAAGCACGCCGACGTCTGAACAGCTTGGCCTGGTGCCCGTGACAAAACATATTGGGTAAATCTCTTAAGCAGAGTTATTGTGACACATTGAAAGGGGTAACTCACAACCCCAGTCTTCTAGGCTTCAGTCAGATGATTTCTGCCAAAGAAAATCAAACTGGACAGAACACCCAAGATGGGAGAGACTGTAAGTACATAAACACGTTATCAGGCTAGCGAGCACTGAAATATGTTGTTTGGCGGCGGAGAAATAAAATCTGCTATATTCCCTCTTCATCTACAATAGAAATGATGATGTCTCTATATGTTCTTTATGCAGTTCATAGGTTATCCGGACAATGAGAGCAGCAAAGGATTGAACAATGCCTGATAGTTCGTGCTGCAGTACATGGGTCCCCACATTATCTCCAGGTGAATGATAACCTTCACATTCCATATTCATCCAGGCAGTCCGGAAGAGTTAGTATTGGGCTAGAATACTTCTCTCCATGACTGTTAATAGAATAAGGCAATTGGGGACTTTATCCATTAACACCTGTCCTTCTGTCCAGATATTACAATGATGTGAGATGGCCTAATAGTGGAGAACATTTAGAGAAGTCTGACAGAACCACATGAATATTTCATCTTACCTGTGGAATTTAACTGACTTAAAGAGACTCTATCACCATCTTTTTGCTGCCCTCACTGAGAGCACATAAGGTTGTTCTGGTAACCCTATTACAGTGATATATCTGCTTTGAGGAATTGTGCAGTACTTTTTGAGAAACTTTTAGTTTATCAGTAACAGCCCATGTAGTGGACTACTTAAAGTAGTCCTGGATATTTATGAGCTGCAGAGTAAACACTCCCACCCCGCTCTCAAGCCATTAATTGGTGAATCTCTCTATGCACACAGTAATAAGCAGAGGGCTGTCAATCAGTGGCTAGAGGGCGAGGTGGGTGTAGCTAGCCTGCAGCTCATGAATATCCAGGACTACTTTAAGGAGTCCTCTATGCATGTGCTGTTATTGATGAAAGACAAGTTTCTCCTAAACTACTGCATAGATCCTCACAGCACTGTAATCCGTGTGACTGTCAGTACATTATGCTGCCCTTAGAAGGGGGTGCAAGAAGATGGTGACAGTCTTTTTAAAGTATTGGATGATGGTTTGTAATGGTAAGGAATAATTCAAACCTAGGATGGAATCCTTAAAATTAAGAAACCACCATGACATTCACTAACAATTTTTTCTGAAAACACTTATTGTAAATTGTATACATTACAACAATTCATCCATCCAATCGTTCTTGAACACAATACAAGCAATGCCTGCAGGAACTTTTACCTACAGCTTTAGACAATCTATGTTCTCTAGAGCCAAGGTATTTACTTTGTTCGGTATGTTTCAACTAGCAGAGGTGCTCACTAACATGAGGGCACAAATGAATAGGTCCCTCTACCTTCTACAAGGGGAACACCATCCTATCACCGCTATGATCTGAGTGACCATACTATCTCAGAATTAAATAAACTGTAGATTCTTGCCAAGGCACATCTTGCGGCCATGGTAGTGACCCTGCTCTTTCTTGTCTTAGAGTGCTTTCTCACATGCCTCCAATATTAGGAGTAAATCGTCAAGAGAGGTGAAATCTGTCGGAATAATGGTAATTCTATTTTTTTTTTTTTTTAAATCTACTAGCATGGTGCATAAGAAAGCACCCTGATACAAGCATATCCAGACCTTATAGGAACGCATGTATATATCTTGTGACCGTATGAATGTACCTGTGGAGGATTAAACTAAGTTAGTTCAGTTTCTGAGCGCAGACGTGTCTAAACATCTACAACCCAATAGTATTTTGTGGATTCTGTTTTTATAGCTATTGAACTTCTATGCTGTCACGGCTCACCAGCTGCAAATGAGGATTGGGACTTGGATGACATCACGGTGTCAGCCTCAGTTCACATAATCTTCATGCTGGAGCATGCTCTCGGACGGGGACACTTTTCTGCTGTTATATTGGCTGATTGGTTGGTTGGGAGGCTGGTATCCTGGCCAGCCAATCAGCCTTAGTTTGTGTGTATTTATTCAAGCTCCTCCTCACTGGGGACACTGGTTATGCTCTTAGACTGAAGGTGCTTCTAGTCCTTAGGTTGCTCCAGGTCTTGACTTGCATCTCTGTTAAGATAAGTCTGCTGGTTATTTGCTTATTTGTCTGGGTGGTTCTTAGATCTTGTTCCCTGTACTCTGGTGGTTTATTACATATTGGGTGTCATCTAACTTTGCCACTATTCCCTGTCACCATCTAGGGAAAATCAGAGTCACCCCAAGTTCCTGATGTGGGGCTGCCCTCATCAGGGTGATCGCTACACTTTTAGGTAGGATCCTCTTGTATCAGAGGGTTAGGGTTAGATTTCCTGCTTCACTGGTATGTGTTTCCTTTTATTTTTTTTGTTATCCACTTTTATTAAGTGTGTTATGCATTCATCCTTTTAGGACATAGCCAATACATCCAGGCCAACATAACATATGTTTTCTGTTTGCCTTCATTCTTTGGATTATATGCTTACATAATCCCTATCTCATTCAACTAATGTCCCCTATAAAATAATGATGCCAACAGATAGTTCTTAGTATCTACAATGCCAGCACACCCATCTTCTCAGATGCTCCGTTCTTAAGGATTACGGTTCCAGAGGGAGTATAACAGTTCTCTGTGAAGTGCTTTAATTGATCATTCTTAACTTTGAAGTTCACCTTTTATATGAAAGGTCAGATTTTAGCACTTCTTCTATATTTGAATCTGTTAGGATGTAACTGTTCTCCACCCATCCTTTTCCGCTGAGCTCCTCGAATGCTGCTTGTAGGTAACTAGCATGATATTACTGGCATGGATGTATCATTTTGGTTGGGTTTCCTCTCCTCTCCCCTGGGATTTTCCATCAGTTACTCAAACTAATCTGGTAGAGCTGCTGTTCTGCAGTGAAGTCATCAATATTCTCGGTAATGCCATGGTCCTCCTCAATCTGTAAATGTTATTTTTACTAAAGAAACTTGATCTATTCAAACAAATGTGGCTGCTCAGATTACTAGTCAAGCAATGTGAATGCATTATTTAAGCTACATGCGCCGTGATGGCTTAACTGCTCAAGAAGACCAAACATTTTACTTCTTTTCTACCATTTAATCATGGATTTCAAATTTCCTGAGAGTGAGTTATGTGATACAGGAAAAAGTAGTAATGACTTTTCAGCAACTCTGGCTTGTGGCAGCAGTGATAAATGTGTGACAATTTAGCATCACTAGTAGGAAACTTGAGAATTGGCCGTGCTCCAAGTTAAAGCCAGAGGACTTGTGCGCAGATAGTGCAGGTTGTAAGTCAGAGGACCAGTAATGCCTTCTTCATGTAAATTCTTTATAATTTGACTCTTGCACAATAGACGAAGAAGAGGGGATATTGTAATATGATGAAACTTACAATGTTTTACCTGTGTTGTCTTTGGGATGTTTGAAAGCCTATGAATGAAATTTTTAAAAAGGATTTAGCTGCTATGAGCTAACTGACTGTACACTCTATAATGACCAGCATCCCCCTTAATGGTCAGTCTGGTGTCAGCAGAAAAGTTGGTTTAATGGCTTGTGAAGTTCTGAGCAAATATTCACAGTAGTTACCAAATTGATGCATCTGTCATGACATCACTCCGTGCAGCATCACATAGACCTCTTGCTCTTACCACCTGTCATGTCTCCTTCATACGTGAACTACGGAACTGCAAACTGGACTCACGGACAGATATAAAATAAGACTGAAAAATGCTCAAAACACGAACCAAGGACCCAGATGAAATAACTATAAAAGTACAAGGTATTAGTTTGTATTTCGGTGAAGATACTCAGGCCCGCAAACCCACTTCAAGGGTCCTCATTGTTTCGCGGGACCCTAATCTAATGAGACAACTTCTACATGAAACCTGCCTACAAGCAGAGCAATCGTCCCAATATGGACGGCCCTACGCTGAAACCTATGGACCTATCTTGCCTAGACTGGAAAACGATCCAGAGCAGGACAGGACACAGTTCACACCAACACATTAGGGATAGCATGCAACACAGAACGGGACTGTTCACACCAAATGTCTGGCCACCTGCGCAGACCCACAGAACACATCACTGTTCACACACATATACAATTGAACAGGACACTGCTCACACCTATACACACACAACGCATAACAGGCATGCAAGAAAACCAAAACCTTACACAGTGAAGGGATGCCAGCTTCCTCTTGCAGAGGGACTGATATAAATAACTTCAATAAGGAGTTTGCTCTTTCTGGATCAACACAGTACGATTATAGGTTTACTTGATAAATCTGTGCCTTTTTTAACCTATGTAACGACTGTGCCCAACAGTGATGTTTGTTGTTTGCTGCAATAGAAATGTGTTTGCACCATTCACTATAGTGTCTCTCCTGCACCACAGAACACTGTACATTTGGGGGAAAATTACACCCGGGCCTCGATCTTATAGCTGCATAAAAAATGAATGCCCTATTGTGTCAAATTGCAAATTCAGCTCTACTACAGTATATGTATAGAGTAAAATGTACTTCACTTTGAAAAAAAATGATAAGGCACATATTATACTTCTGTAAAATGACTGCAAGGGGATTTATATTTAGGAATAGCATCGTTTCTCCTTAGGGAGAGCACCTAGAGGTATGAGGAGAGTTATAAGGCCGTGCATGCTCCTCTGGTAAATATATACAAATGGGAAGATAGAACAATCCTTCTGCTATTGGAAGGCAGCATTCCAGACCTTTTAACAAGCCTTTTAACAATGACTGGGAATATAAGCCAAAGTGAACATCTTCTCAAGAAGGAAAACATAACTAAGTACACACAGACTGTTTCGTGGATTTTACTCTTCATCAGTGTGCAGTAGGTTGCTGAATGACTGGGTGAGAGGCCTATGATGTGCATCAGGAAGTTTATGGTTTCTCCTTAGGGACTATACCCTTCCTGATCCACATCATAGGCTTCTCACCCAGCCAGCCAGCAACCTACTGCATACTGATGAGACGTAAAAACCCTTAAACAGCTGTCTGTATGGTTATATTTTCCTTCTGGAGAAAAACTCTGACTTTGGCTTCCCAGTCAAGGTTTCAAGGCTCTTTTTTTAAAATATCTGACACTGACTTGTAGGAATGCTGTCTTCCAATACGTAGCGCTGCATAGGCATCATTCCAGCTTCCCATTTGCAAGGATTTTTATTCAAACTCTATTTTGAATATATTCACATGCACTGCAGATTTACTATATTAGAGTAGATATATTGACCAGATTTTAGATGCATTGGGGGAGTTGTACCAAAGTGGAGTAGTGGTCGGACCACAGCCCTGTGATACTAAATTTACAATTCCCTAACCGGAAAACAGTTCCAAATTGGAAATTACACTCTTTCTGATTGAAACTGATAGATCCAGACGATCGAATCCCTGATCAACTATCCTCCTTCCCATACATGATGACACCACTCCTTACTTTTTGAAGTAGGATACGCTTAAAGCATACTTTAGAGGCGTACCACATTTATAAAGCGTACCACATCTCAGATAGACTCAGAACAGGAAACACAAGTAAACGAGGCTGAAAAGTTATATATCTCTAACCCTACTGATGTTAACAAGATGGGCTGGTTGGGACTATCTCGCCTTCATAGACATCAGTTGGCTGTAAAGACCAAACGTAAGCTATTTTGTACCAAGCAATATTATTTTGAAATGGGCAATCAGTCCAGCTATCTATTAGCAAATTTAATTAAACAAAGCAATCAATCTAATTCTGTCCTGAAAATAAAAAAACCCTAGCGGGGTGCAGCTCACAGAGGCACAATCTATCACTATTACTATTACTATCTAAGACAATTACGCCAAATTATATAGCTCCTCAAGCAACAAATCACTATCAGATGCCCTAACATATTTAGAAGAACTTACGTTTCCAACCTTATCCAGGGAGCAAGTTGCTCTGTTGGATGCTCCTATTAATCTAGAGGAGGTCCAGCAAGCAATCACAGATATGGCATTAAATAAGTCCCCCAGACCAGACGGTCTTCCAATTGAAGGATACAAAAAATATCTAGAGCAGCTCTCCCCAGTTTTGCTGGAGACAAGCCTATATGGAAAGATCCCTTTCACCCTCCTTTCATGATGCCACCATTACATTTTTATTAAAATTGAGTAAGGAACCCATGGAATGCGACTCCTACCATCCAATATCATTACTCAACATTGATTATAAAATCCTTACTAAAACTTTAGCTACCAGATTAAACCAAGTAATTCTTTCCCTTATCAATGAGGATCAGACTGGCTTTATGCCTGGGAAATTCCCTACTATAAATATCCGTAGAGTTCAAGCCAGCATCCAACTGGGGAGAATGTATGATATGCCGTGGGCACTGGTGTCACTTGATACTAGGTAGGTCTTCAACTCTTTGGAGTGGAGCTTTTTAGAAGTTTGTCTTAACGGCTTTGGATTTGGTCCAGAATTTTTTAAATGGATCCAAATTATTTACAAAACTCCAACAGCTAATGTGACAGTGAATGGCATACCATCCTCTAACTTTCCCTTAGCACGGGGCACCAGGAAAGGCTTCCCTCTATCTCCAGTGTTATTTGCCATAGCGATAGAGGCACTAGCTATACAACTGAGAGGTGCTCAGGAAATCAAAGGAATCAGATGGTAGGCATGAGAAAGTATTATAGGTCTTTATGCAGATGACATGATACTTTTTCTTCAAGACCCCAAATACTCCTTTCCCCAAGCCCTTAATATAATAAACACATTTTCTCAATTCACAGGTCTTTACAGTAACCGGTCAAAATCCGCAATTATGTACACTGCTCGAGACTCACCGGTTGACCCTTTGGTCTCCAGGTGTGGCTTGCCAGTAGTATCCAAATTTAAATATCTTGGAGTCCCTATGACATATGATCATGAAAGAGCAATTGATGAGTCCATCTCCCCACTGCAAGAGCTAGTCAAGACAAAACTCCAACTATTGGCTAGGCTGCCTCTATCAGTGGCAGGTTGTATTAATCTTATTAAAATGGGCATACAACCTAACTGCCTATACATTTTGCAACATATGCCAGTTAACGTCCTGTTGAATTTTATCAATCAATTTTATGCCATGCACTTAATTCTCAATTCCCCCCTGCCTTAGTCAAAATATCCAATTACCCCACCATAGGTATATTAAAATCTCAGGTACCTAAGGGTTTGATTTCTATATTATATACACATTTACTGTCAGCCCAAATTAGTTATAACTAGAGATGAGCGAGCACCAAAATGCTCGGGTGCTCGTTACTCGGGACGAAATTTTCGCAATGCTCGAGGGTTCGTTTCGAGTAACGAACCCCATTGAAGTCAATGGGCGACCCGAGCATTTTTGTATATCGCCGATGCTCGCTAAGGTTTTCGTTTGTGAAAATCTGGGCAATTCAAGAAAGTGATGGGAACGACACAGAAACGGATAGGGCAGGCGAGGGGCTACATGTTGGGCTGCATCTCAAGTTCCCAGGTCCCACTATTAAGCCACAATAGCGGCAAGAGTGGCCCCCCCCCGCCCCCGCACTGTCAGCGTAAAGATCGTTCTCCTCTGCCATAGCTGTAACAGCTGTGGCAGAGAAGAACGATGTTTGCCCATTGAATTCAATGGAGCCAGCAATACAGCAGGTTCCACTGAAAGCAATGGGCTGCCGGCGATCGCAGGATGAATTGTCGGGAAGGGCTTAAATATATAAGCCCTTCCCTGCAATTCATCCAGAAATGTGTTACAATAAAAATATATACCGTATATACCGGCGTATAAGGCGACGGGGCGTATAAGACGACCCCCCAACTGTCACCTTATACGCCGGCAATACAGTGGAGCAAAGACTAAAAATCATTACTTACTTCTTCTGATGTTCTGCGCCGCTCCTGCAGGCTGTCGCTCCCCCCTGGTTCCTGGCAGAGCATTGCTTTCTGGACGCAGGGCTTGAAATCCCCGCCTCCAGAAACACAGCCAATCACAGCCATTCAATGACATCATTGTCATTGGCTGTGATTGGCTGAAGGCACGTGTGTTTCTGGAGGCGGGGATTTAAAGCCCTTCGTAAAGAAATCAATGCTCTTCCGGGAACCAGGAGGGAGCGACAGCCTGCAGCAGCGCCGCAGAACGTCAGAAGAAGTAAGTAATGATTTTTATTCTTTGCTCCACTGTATTGCCGGCGGATAAGGTGACAGTTGGGGGGTCGTCTTATACGCCCCGTCGCCTTATACGCCGGTATATATTTTTATTGTAACACATTTCTGGATGAATTGCAGGGAAGGGCTTATATATTTAAGCCCTTCCCAACAATTCATCCTGCGCTCGCCCGCAGCCCATTGCTTTCAGTGGAACCTGCTGTATTGCTGGCTCCATTGAATTCAATGGGCAAACATCGTTCTTCTCTGCCACAGCTGTTACAGCTGTGGCAGAGAAGAAGGATTTGTCTTCTATATGTTCTCAATGGGGTCGGCACTCCTGCCGCCGGCCCCATTGAGCGCATATAGAGAAGATTTATGGCCTTAAGAAGGACCGTTGGTGTTCTTGAAACCTAAAATACTCCTAACACTCTCCCTATAGCAGCTCCAACACGATACCACTTTCCCTCAGCTATGTCAGAATGCATCTGTGGCGAGCCCCGGGAGGGGCAGATTTTAATATTCGGGTGACACTTGATCTCGCCAGCCACTCACTGCAGGGGGGTGGTATAGGGCTTGAACGTTGCAGGGGGAAGTTGTAATGCCTTCCCTGTCTTTCTATTGGCCAGAAAAGCGCGCAAATTTCTCAGGGAAGAAAATGAAAGTAACCCGAACACCGCGTGGTACTCGTTACGAGTAACGAGCATCTCGAACACCCTAATACTCGAACGAGTATCAAGCTCGGACGAGTATGCTCGCTCATCTCTAGTTATAACCCTTTAGCCGTATATGACAAATGGAAAGCCCACATCCCTACGCTATCATCAGAAGAATGGCAGGACATGATGAGCTCGCATCTAACCGTGTCCCCAGCTATTAACAACAAGCTAGTACAGCTGTATATTGTTCATCAGTCCTATTTAACCCCAGTCATACTTTAGAAAATGGACAGGATTTCCACATCGGCATGTCATAGATGTCATCAGCTCAATGCAGGATTCTGGCATTTAATATGGGCATGCCCACACATTATAGAATTTTGGGCAGATATATTTACCTTTTTGTTCGCACTCCTACCCCTTCCCCTTACTTTAGGCCCAAAGACAGCATTGTTTTGTTTAATAGATGGGGAAATATGGCCACACTATACCCAAATTTTCCTTAGAGAAGTCTTGTTTTTGGACAGGAAAGCAATAGCTATGAGGTGGATGGCTGTGGAGTTGCCCTCTGTCGTGAGCTGGAGGAGGTTGCTAGATGTATTAATCGCATATGAAAAAATAATATACCAACACAGGGGATGCCCTGACAAATTTCAGAAAATAAGGGAACCATGGCTTAATTCGCACCAAACTTTATAGACTTATTAGCTACAACAAATTTAACGTATACTGTAGACTTAAGAGATATTAAAAAAAAACACATGAAAGCCAATATGTTTGTTGATATGTTTAATGAAATAATATGTTAACAAATTTTGTTTGATTTCTTTTGGCAAGAGGAAAAAAGGATAAAGAATAAGGGAGAGGAAATCCTTTTTTCCCCTTTTTACATTATTGCTATACTTTTGTATTGCTCCTTTATATACGAGTAAAAGAACACTTTAAAAACGATGCCTAATTATGTTCCTTGTACCAATTTTGTTGCAATTTTCTTGAAAAAAACCCCAAAGTTTAAAATAAAAAAAAAACAGTGAAGTAGTGGCCCATGACAACCAGTTAGGCAACTTTTTTTTTATTTTCCGAAGGGCATCTAAAATGATAGGTGGAATGTCATTGATTGTTATGGGCAACTCCACTTTTCATTTAATGTATCTAGTCTTGACACATATCCCTCATTGAGTTTTACATATGATGATGGCAGAATTACCCCCAAACAACAGTCCCATGTGTTTTCTGAAAATGATACCTGATGTCTCCAATAATTGGCAGAATTATTCAACTGCTGTACAACAACTCTACTACTACTGTATGCTACTCTACACAGAAATTCTAGTCATTTTCAGAAATGTTACTGGGTAAAACAATGTCACAATTTCTTCCTCCCTTTATCACAATCCCTAGCTGCCTTTCATACATTCTTCAGAATAAAATTCCTTAAATCTGTCTTTTCTGTAAAAAATAAAGGTGATAAACGATCCAAAATCAATATTATCCCAAGTACTCCAAAGAATCCCACACATAACTTGTCAAGGCTGCTGATATTAAATAATGCATTCACTTAATCCATTAAAAAGTCACCCAGTTTAAACCTTGTATTTGCAATTTCCTTGTGATGTGTTTGGCCTGTGCGCCTGCAGTAATCGTCTATGTGAATGATACGCGCCCACACACTATACTAATGTATGTCATTTAGCCAGTTATGAATCATATGCTTAGTCTATACTTTGTAGGAAACACATCACAACGGTATATTATATCGAAATGTAGGAAGTAAAAAAATATACAATAGAGAAAATCTGATTTACTTTTTCCAGCTACATTTACCCCAATGTATGTCAGTGTAAGTGTACCAATTATTCTGGTACTTATCTACTTCAGGCATTCTACTTAAAGGGATATTCTTATTTTAGCAAATGTAAATTTTTTTCCAGTATAAAACTTCTATCATTCTTCACAGTTTTCAAGATCTCTGCTTCCTGTCATTGAATTGCAACCTTCATTGGACACACATCACATGTTTATTATAGGACACATTTCTATAACTTTACTGTGGGTCTAACAAGGTTAGTACCTTTATGATGATCACATGACCATAGCCAGATTTTTATCTACAAGAAGTAAATAGTGACAGTTGCTATTGAATGATAGCCTTGAAAGTTGACTCGTAACATATCGATACAGAAAATAAGTGAGAAAATAATATAACTTTGTTTGAAAATGGAACATCCCTTTCAATAAAATATGTTAATCATTCATCAGCAAAAATGCTACATTTGCATAAGGACTGTGGATGTGGAACCACATGTGAACCTACCAGCTAGATGATGATCCGATCCAGCATGACTGACAGCCAACTCCAGCGTGGGAGGTAAGATACCAGATGAACAGCCCCATATATGGATGGAAATTAGGGAAGGTATCTTGCCCTGAGCTGATAACCAGGAGAGGGAGACCCCTGCCTAAAAGCGGAGCACTCTTCCCGATAAGGACGACCCCACGGTCTTCCTTTAGGCGCTGACTTACCCTGGTGGGCCAGAACACCTATAGGACAAAGATAGAACAACAACAGGGATTACAGAAACAAAGAACGAACGAGCTGACAAGGATAAACGGAGAAGCGGACAATGGGAATAACAGAGTACTTGAACAAAGAACACAGAACACAAGCAGAACGCAAGGTAGCAAGGTAACTGCCGAAACAGTGACTGGACATGAAGTGAAGGGAACAAACTCTCATCAACACTGCAGCAAGGTCTGAAAGGCCCCAGGCAGCTATATAGGGTGGTGTTTGGAAAAGGTGCATCAGCTGAACAGGATACCAGAATCTATTAACCCTAGGAGTGCTGGAAGAGAGTGAATATAAGTTTAGGGAACAGAGAGAATGGGATGACGCCCATATTTGCTGGACACAGAAGCAGAAGATTGTGCCTGAACAGTGCACCTAACAATTTGTAGGACTATCACTTAATAATCAAGTTAAAAATGCGTAAAGAGTAGCTGCACTTTCAGAAAACTTTTGACATGTCATAGAGACATGTCAAAAGTATTGATCAATGTGGGTCCTTCTCTGCCCCCTCAGCTATCTTTGCACTTTTTCAGCTGATTTCGGCAGCTGAAGACAGCCTCAAAGAGGTCTAGCGAAGCTTACTATATACCCATATGAGGCCATTTTCACCTGCTGTCCAGGGAGCTGAATAGCTCAGCAGGAAAGGCTGCCACTTGGAGTACAGGAGGTCCTAAGTTTGAGTCCCGACACCCTTTGTCTTTTTGTCCCACTTTGTCCTCTCATATTCTCTTATGCTCCATTTTATATGTAGGGATGGATAGGGAATCAGTTTAGGTTCCAGACATAGGTTTGCCTTTTTCTGGGTGGGTACTCTGGTTTATGTGTAAGATTAGTCAGAGCAGATCAGGGAAAGATCATAGGTCTTTCTACCTCCATCAGATCCCTTGTTTTAGCGGTCTGTCTTCCTAGAGATCTCCTGAGTTTCCTTGTCATTTAGCCTTGCCAAGTTCCTTGTTTCTGTAATTCTTAGTAATTTTCCTCTTTAGGACTGGATGGACATGACAGCTAGCTCATAACTGGCATAGATTTCTATTATAATTTACACAAATTTCTGGGGTACGTTATGGTAATTTTGTAGGGCTGCTGCAGCCCCGCCCCTTCTGGATATCCACACCCACTTTTATGCATGTGGATAGTTGATGACTTCTATTCTTGGCACAACCCCATTAAGTTGCACTTCTATTTCTAGCCTATTTCAGTTCCAAAAGCATAAAGCAATACCTCTCTTCATGAGAACAGAAAGCATTTCCACTACTCCTGAAAATGTTTTCTATTATTTTTGGTTGGGGAGAACACAGGAGCAGAGCGCTTTTCTTTTGACACTATATTCGTGTAAAGTGACATTAGGTTTAGATTTACACTTGGCTTCAATGCCACAGTTTTGGCCCTTGATTGCAGCTGTAGGTTAAACAGCACGAAACATGAAATAAATCTAACTGGTGTGGTTAATAGTAAGTTTGTCGTCTGCCAGCTAATGAGTTAATGATATAGCCACAATCATTTTCTTCTGCTTTTTCTGGACTGGTTTATATTTAGATAGAAAACAAACACATTTCTGTTAGCAAAACAGCTCTTTTGTTAAAATTCCTGTCAAATAAAATTCCACTAGTTTTATAAACTCACTGCGCTATTTTAACATATCACCCCCAAAGAAGTGAGTATCTAAGTGCACAGATGGGCTTTGCCCTAGATACAGCAGACCCTCAGCTGAGGCTCAGGGCAGGTTGCTCTCTTCATGAAGTTTTTGTTAAGGTTTTTTCTTTCCTGAACATAAATGAAGAACAGGACATCAAGAAAAGACATTTTTGTGGATTTAGCTGAGATAAGAAATAGTCAAAAAATTGTTTTGTCTGCAGTGTTGGTGTTTCTTGTCCTGCACCTTCTTCAATCTCCCCGCTACAGTCTACTGTCTTATCCAATGTCTCTTCATCTTATTTTAGGCTATACCCGCACAATGCAAGTTTTGCACAACTTCCTATCTCTCTAGTCATCAAATCCACTGAAGCCACCTATATATGTAATCTCTTTGGTCATCAAATCCACTGAAGCCACCTATGTATGTAATCTCTTTGGTCATCAAATCCACTGAAGCCATCTATATATGTAATCTCTTTGGTCATCAAATCCACTGAAGCCACCTATGTATGTAATCTCTTTGGTCATCAAATCCACTGAAGCTACCTATATATGTAATTCACTGCCCCTCTTGGTTGGTGCCTAGTATAAAGCATACAGTCTTAGAGTAGTAACCTTTATACATAGCTCAAGGGTGAAACCATTGTACCTTATTTACTAAAATGAATATGGGTGGGCAATTGTCAACATTCTTTATTAAAGCCAATACACTAAATTAAGGACAGGTCATGATAATTAAAGGGAACTATTCAAAACTAATACTGATCATGTTCACATCTGTGCTGGACAATACATGCTGCTCTTCTTGATAAAATGCTGCACATCTGAGGAAACTGAATGGACCCTATTATAATCAATGAGGTCCTTTCTGTGCTGTTCGGTTTTGCAATAAGAAAGTTCTGTTCGGCCAGGGATGTCCTCTTTCCTGCTCCCCGCCAGAGCAGGAAACAACTGCAGTTATAAGTGTGCCCAAAAAAATCTCTTTAGGGAGGTCTATCACATTCCATAATCTATCTCTTATCTGTTTACTCCTTTTCTACTCCTTGCCCCTCAGAACCTGACCCATTCATCCCACTGTATCCCTCACACCCCATACACCCTAACACATTTCATCAAACTACTAATGACCACTTGTCCATCCGTGCATGAGTGAATTACATGCTCCGCCCCTGATCACATGATGGTGATGTCATCAAAGGTCCTTCATCCCGAGTCAGTGAGTTACGTGCTCCGCCCCTGATCGCATGACAGTTTTGTCATCACAGGCCCTATTCCATAGCAACTGAAGCTGTGGGGGTTTGTAGGGTGTACATAGCTCACTCGCTTGGGATGACCTCTGGATGAAGAACCTGTAATGACGTCAACGTCAAGTGATTAGTGGCGGAGCATGTAACTCACTCAGGATGATCAGAGGTGGAGAAAAAGTGAGTGAGTTACATGCTCCACCCCTGTTCACATGACGGTGACATCATCAAAGGTCCTTCATCCAAAGTAAGTGAGTTACATGATTTGCCCCCGATCACATGATGGTGACGTCATCAAAGGTCCTGTAAGCACACGCCTGCTGTAGGTGTTCGTTAGTATTCCATAGCAACTGAAGCCACAGGGGGTTTGTAGGGGAAGGAATACTAACGAACACCTACAGCAGTCGTGTGCTTACAGAACCTGTGATGATGTCATTGTCATGTGATCAGTCACCTGCGTGGGAGCAGTCTGGGGTCACATGACCAGGGGGTGATCAGTGTGTGCAGGACTCTGCTGTGCTGCTTTTCATCCCTGTTATAGGAAGAATGTATGTAGCAGAGCTGTATGTGATGTGCATGTAGCAGTGCTGTGTGTGTGACAGGCATGTAGCAGAGCTGTGTGGCGCACTACGCCACCAGAAACACTGGTACTATATAATTTCCTAATATCACTAGTATCTGTATACACTCAGATGCTGTTTTGTGACCAGCTCATACAGCTTTATGTTTATACCCTTTTTAGTACAAACGATGCTTGGACTATTGTACAGAACAATCTTGTACCTCTTGTGTCACCCCTATTTCATCATAGTCTGTAAACTCTTGTGAGCAAGGCCCTCAACCCTATTGTTCACATTATTTATTGGTTTAATACTGTATGTTATGTTCTATTTTGTCTCTTCATGTTGGAACAATCTTGCCTGATAAAAGCATTGATGTCCCTAATATATGGCCAGTTTGCCATAAGAGGTCTAAAGTATTTGTACCCAGCGGCATCATGTAGTCCTAGACAACGCAGAGGTTGCAGTCACCTCCAAGTGCCAGTGCTAAGGGGAAGGGGGGGTGTCCCCTCTGCTACATAATATGACGCCAGTATTATAAGCGACATGTGGCAGATGGGTCCCTGTTGTAGTTTTGCATTGGGGCCTGGAGATTCACATAATACCCCTGTTTCTACCTATTTACAAAGCTCATTTATATCACAAATTCCCCAAACAATGGCACTGTTCTTCATTGTAGGGTAGTAGAAGGGATATGCATTTCATCCCTTTTCTGGCCTTGGCTAGCTTTAAGTCTTGAGATGCAGCCCATGAGCTAACCCAATTTCCACCTTCTGGTCTACATATGGTTGACTGGCAGATGCTAGCCTTTACTACGTGCCGTTAACATCTTAATGCTGGAAGGATTACATGTTCCATATATTTCCTTTTTGACTATAAAATAAACTCGGAGAATCTTCATTTAGTAATTGGATAGCCCTATATTCTGCATCTGGGCATGTGGACCGTTGAGATGGTCTTGTCTTTTTTACCTTCAAACATTTGATAACGATTTGGAGAAGAATGAATCATGTCGATACTATTAAAAATGAAGCCAAATCTATATAGGGTGATTATTGTGTGTACCGTGCCCACCATGCAATAAATCCCGCCAGAGATTAATGCTATTCACGCTCCGCAGCAGGTGCAGCCCACATCTCCAAGACTGGAAATAAACAATGACTAACAGATAATATATCATATATCATGTACATCTGTAATGCCGGCCCATATTTCTTCATTCTTATAGGACAAAACTTTTTTCCTTTAGTATCAAAACCACATTTAGATGCACAAACTCTAACACAAGACTTGTAATGTAACCTTGGATTCATTTACAACCTTATTAAACATCATCTTTTTTGCGCACATTAATAACATCTGTACCATGTGTATTTATTTTATCTTTACTTGCATGTAAATTGGAGTGAGAGAACACACTTCACTGTCAGCTTCGCAGCACTACGCAATCTGATATCAATTGCCGTGAATGGTGGCCGTACGGTACACACTCCGTAGATTTCTGTAAATGTTATGTTAATGGTTACAAAAGTCTTGTAAATATTATGACAAGTTGCAATCAAAGGCATTTTTTCTATCAGAGGCAATCTAATCTCATAGGCACAAATGTTCAGTGAGGCGCGAGGGCTCGGAATTGTTACTCTGCTCATTAAGTACAAATGGACGGATGCGACTGCAGTGCTCAATGTGTAGAAGACATAAATTATACTGCTCTTTAGAAAAATAACACATGCAAAAGAGGAACAAATACATTATGGGAACCAGTAAATGGAACAAGAAACAAGTTCACCTTGTATAGTATTTCAATGTTCCCAACCAGTATCTCTTGGGCTCCTTGTATGTGGCTCCACAGCTGGTGGCAGCTCTAGATCCCATTGTACACTATTTACACCAGGAATGTCATTTAGTACTGAACTTAATACTAAGGTTAAAATCTAGGGTACAAGGTGTCGCTAAGAAATACACACTCGTTCACAAAAAAAAAAAACGCACCCAGAAGGAGTTGTTGGAATGTAATGAAATCTAATATGTATGATTATAACGTTGATATAAGTAAGTGGTTTCAATATTAGAGCAAAAGAATCATTTATTGCAGAAAACTGAACACTTGAAGGGAGGCTCTAGTACCCTGTTGTACCACCTCTAGCTTGGATGTATGATATGATACAGGCAGGCATGGAGGCTCTAGTACCCAGTTGGACCACCTCTAGCTTAGATACAAGATGTGATATGTGCAGGCATGGAGGCTCTAGTACCCTGTTGGACCACCTCTAGCTTGGATGTACGATATGATACAGGCAGGCATGGAGGCTCTAGTACCCAGTTGGACCACCTCTAGCTTGGATACAAGATGTGATGCGGGCAGGCATAGAGACTCTAGTACCCAGTTGGACCACCTCTAGCTTGGATGTACGATATGATACAGGCAGGCATGGAGACTCTAGTACCCTGTTGGACCACCTCTAGCTTGGATGTAAAATATGATACAGGTGGGAATGAAGGCTCTAGTACCTTGTTGGACCACCTCTAGCTTGGATGTAAGATGTGATACAGGTGGGCATGGAGGCTCTAGTACCCTATTGGACCACCTTTAGCTTGGATGCTAGATGTTATACAGGCAAGCATGGAGGCATACAGGTTTTGTATGGTATCCTGCAGCACATTTGCCCTCTAGATTATGCACACTCATACCCTGCCAAAACTGATGTCCAAGCAGGTCCATAAATACTTGATTGGCTATAAATCTGCTGACTGGACAAGCCAAGGAAGTGTGGCAACCAGGCAGAGGCATTCTTGGAAAACCCTTGCTGTGTGTGGGAAAGCATTGTTCTGCTGAAAGATGCTTGTTGGAAGCCCTGAAATGAGAGGCAACACATGTGGTGCAGGATTTTTGACTTATATTGCTGAGCTGTTAGTGCCCTCAATCATTACTTGAATCATAGAATGGTAGCGTTGGAAGGGACCTCCAGGGTCATCTGGTCCAACCCCCTGCTCAGTGCCGGATTTACTAAATCAACCCAGACAGATATTTGTCCAGCCTTTGTTTGAACACTTCCATTGAAGGAGTACTCACCACCTCCCGTAGTAACCTGTTACACTCATTGATCACCCTCACTGTCAGAAAGTTTTTTCTAACATCTAATTTGTGTCTCCTCCCTTTCAGTTTCATCCCATTGCTTCTAGTAGTTCCTTGTACAAATGAGAATATGGCTGATTCCTCTGCACAGTGACAGCCCTTCAGATATTTGTAGACCGCTATTAAGTCTCCTCTCAGCTTTTTTTTTTGCAAGCTAAACCTTCCCAGATCCTTTAACCGTTCTTCATAGGACATGATTTGCAGACCGCTCAACATCTTGGTAACTCTTCTCTGAACTTGCTCCAGTTTGCCTATATCTTTAATAGGGGTAGCGGACTGTCATATGCAATGGCTCCCTAGAGACTCTAGATCAGGGGTCCCCAACCGCCGGTCCGCGGACCGGGGCCGGGCCGTTAGGTGTTTACTGCCGGTCCACGGCACTGCCGGGAACTTTTATTCTAAAAGGAACAATCCCGCGGCCCCTTCAGCAGCGCTCTGCGCTCTCACACTAACCTGCTATAGTGTGAGCGCAGAGCGCTGCTGAAGGGGCCGCTTCCACACATAGCAGGTTAGTGTGAGCGCAGAGCGCTGCTGAAGGGGCCGCATATATTGTATTTCAGCCGCACTTCAGTAGCGGTGAGCGATTCCAGCAACCTCATTGGTTGTTGGGTACACACCCCCCACACCTCAAACTGGGCGGTGTGTACCCAACAACCAATGAGGTTGCTGAAATCACTCTCCGCTACTGAAGTGCGGCTGAAATGCAATGGTCCTTGCTGGTGTGGAAGCAGCGTGCCGCAACCAATCACAAGGCGCCTTCTTGAAGCACTGAGGACTGCAGCACCAAACAACAGAGCGTCCCACGAGTAGGAGGAAGAGCCGCCTCTGTGCAAGCAGCAGCCTCCGCGCCTGTACACCTCTTAGGACCTAGGTTAGTTTTCAAGGTAATCCTGCCGGGAAGGAGGGGGAGGTTAGGGGAGTAAATTATATGCTGCCCTATGTGTGCGCTGGGGGGAAAAGTAAATTATATGCTGCCCTATGTGTGTGCTGGGGGGGGGGGGGGTAGTAAATTATAAGCTGCCCTATGTGTGTGCTGGGGGGTAGTAAATTATATGCTGCCCTATATGTGTGCTGGGGGGGAGATAAATTATATGCTGCCCTATGTGTGTGCTGGGGGGGGGAGTAAATTATATGCTGCCCTATGTGTGTGCTGGGGTGGGGTGGGGGAGTGAGTTATACGCTGTCCTATGTGTGTGCTGGGGGGGAGATAAATTATATGCTGCCCTATGTGTGTGCTGAGGGGGGGGAAGATAAATTATATACTGCCCTATGTGTGTTCCGGGGGGGTGGAGATAAATTATATGCTGCCCTATGTGTGTGCTGCCAGGCAGGGGGGGGGGGGGGTATATTATACTGCCCTATGTGTGTACTGTCAGGACATTCTAAATGTCATAATTAAATATGCACTAAACTCCAACCCCTTCATAACCCCGCCCCATATAACCAAAGCCCCGCCCATGTCCCGCCCAACCCTGCCGGGCCTTGTAAAAATGGTCTTGCTTGAAGCCGGTCCCTGGTGCTAAAAAGGTTGGGGACCACTGCTCTAGATCATTACACCAGCATTGGGGGCAGTGTGTTGCTTTACAGAAAAAGCAGGATTGAAACACTCACCATGAGGCTGCTATACTCAAACACAACCATTGTCAGCTCCTAAATAGAACCCAGAATAGTTGCTAAAGATGATATATTTCCAGTTCGTAGCAGTCCAGATTTCTCATTCATGACACCACTGCAAACGAAGGCAAAAGTGTTGAGGTTTTAATGGAGAGACACATAACACAGGTCTGCGATGAAAAAATTGTAGCATATTTAATTATTGGGCTTAACAGTATTTTTTTATGCTGATTACGGTAAAAATAGTGAAAAAATTCCATCACCCCTAGATAAGTCATAAATTTCACCTGAAATTTTCTTATTTTCAGGGTTTTTCAGGTTTGGTACGACAACGAATCTAAACTGCCTGCTAGGCGTGACCTTGACTGCAGTCAGTGACTCAGTGTGGAGCCAGCCACTGTGGTGTACACATCAAACAGTTTTGTGATATGGTATTTAGAAGAAATGGCTACTAGAAGATGTGTCAACTCTCCTAACTGTTTCTGTTATATTTGTGGGTCTTATACCGTCAAGAAGCAACAAAGGAACATTTTTAATTTTGTAATTTTGTTCAGAAGGTGTATTTTGCATACTTTGGTATGAAATTAGGGGACCAAGATAAATCTTGGGCTCCCCATATAGTGTGTTCTGTGTGTGTTGAAGAACTGAGACAATGGTTTCAAGGTAAGAAGAAATCATTTCGTTTTGGAGTACCCATGGTTTGGGGAAAACCTAAAAATCACAGTGATGATTGTTATTTTTGTTCTTGTTCAGTGCAAGGTTTCAATTTAAAAAACAGGAAGGACATTTCATACCCAACCAACATACGTTCGGCTATTCGCCCTGTTCCTCATGGACCTCACTTGCCTATTTCTTCACCTCCGGATACCCTGGACAATATTTTAGACGATTTAGACCAAATGTCACATAGTAGCAGCGATAATGATGACAGCTATGATCCAGGTACCAATAACCCTGAACTTTTCTCTCAATCAGACTTGAACGATTTAGTACGAGATCTGGGCCTACCAAAGGATTCAGCAGAAGTGTTAGGGTCTAGACTTAAAGAAAGACATATGTTAGCCTCCGGTGTTTCATTTTCATGGTACCGACTTAGAGAAAAGGAATTTGTCCCTTTTTTTACACAAGAGGGTGAACTAGTTTCCTGCAACAATGTACCTGGAATCATGGAAATGTTCAACATAACGTATGACCCAGAGGAATGGAGACTTTTCATAGATTCGTCAAAAAGGAGTTTGAAAGCCGTACTTCTTCACAATGGTAACCAATATGCTTCTGTGCCTGTTGGACACTCAGTCCATTTGAAAGAATGCTACGAAAATCTTGGGTTTGTTCTTAATAAGCTCAGCTACTCTGACTATAAATGGACCATTTGTGGGGATTTGAAAGTTATTTCCATGTTACTAGGTCAACAAAGTGGTTACACAAAGTTTCCATGTTTCCTCTGTGAATGGGATAGCCGTGACAGGAAACAACACTATGTCAAGCAGACCTGGCCAATCAGAAAGGCTCTTATTCCTGGAGTTAAAAATGTTGAAAGACAAAGTTTAGTGGATCCTAAAAAGATCTTACTTCCACCACTTCATATCAAATTGGGACTAATGAAACAGTTTGTGAAAGCATTACACAAAGAAGGAGAGTGTTTCAAGTATCTCTGTGAACAGTTTCCTGGTCTATCAGATGCTAAGCTGAAAGAGGGAGTCTTTGTTGGGCCTGACATAAGAAAACTTTTAAAAGATGAAATCTTTGTCACTAAAATGGAAATGGAAGAAAAAAATGCCTGGAATTCATTTAAACTTGTTGTAACAGGCTTTCTTGGAAATAAAAAAGACCCAAACTACAAAACTTTGGTTGCTGAATTGTTACAAAACTACAAAATCTTGGGCTGCAACATGAGTGTCAAAGTCCATTTCCTTCACTCGCATCTGGACTACTTTCCAGAAAATCTTGGGGCTGTAAGTGAGGAACAAGGAGAACGTTTCCATCAAGATCTAAAAGAAATGGAGCGCAGATACCAAGGTCGATGGAATGTCAACATGATGGCAGACTACTGTTGGATGCTAAAAAGGGAAAATTCACAAGAACACAGCCGAAAAAGTACCAAAAGAAGCTTTGATGGAAAAAGAAAACGTTTTTACAAAGACTTATAATAACTTTACAACACATGTGTATCACTATTATGCTTATTTTAGCTACGTATTGTTGTTGTTTTTTTGCTTTTACTTCATGTTAAAATAATAAAAACAAATAAAAAAGTTTCCATTTTTTGTATTTTTTCCAAATACTTCAACTTAATTTTGTAGGCAAGCCTTACGTGATAGAAAAAAACCCATGTCATTTTTGAAATCTGTGCAAAAAACTACATAAAGATGATTTAACAAAATCAAAACAATTTTTGAAAAAAGTTTTTTGCAGACCTGTGTAATGGGTGTCGGGACACCAAATTTTCTGCTAAGCACCTAGATATACTCCAGGCAGAGGCAGGAATCTGTAATGGAGGTGCCACCTGTGTCTGGATGGTGGCCAACAAAACTATTGGATCTGTTTGTGCTTGTCAGTGGATCAAATGATCCTCTCTACTGGTGGTCTGTCTGGGCCATCCAAAACCTGTTCCCCGTCGTGTGTGCCCTTACATAACCACTGCTCCCAACACCTCCTAACAGCTTGGTGAGAACAGCCTAGATGGAGGGTAATTCACGAAGTAACCATTCTGCTTTCCTTATTCCAATTATGCGGCCCCTCTTAAGGTCTGTTAACTGGGCAAAATTTCTTTCAGTTCGTCAGAGCTATGTCTAGAAGGCAACAATCTCTCAACAAGAGGTACACTACACAAAAGTAGCCTCTGAGAGCCTTTTTATAGGGCAACAAAGAAGCAATTTTACAGCCTCTGGTGGCAAGACCCCGTGTCTAATCAGACTATAACTATAATCATTTACATAGCTGCCTGAGACATAACTGCAGGCCGAGTTTTGCAGCAATCCAACATTTCTATCTGGGTGCATTATTATTTTTTGTCAATGAGTGACTTTAATAGAATTCTTTCCTTTTCACTATTCAGTTGGACTTAATGTTGCTTACAACTGACAAATGGTTCAGGACTGCTGGTTTATCATAAGTGTTAAACAGAATTGGTCTGTAGTATATACGCTACTGATAAAGAGTGTGGGCCAATGCAAACACTTGAGATGCTACAATGAATGCAGGGCTGTATAGTCATGGTAACAAAGTAGCTGCAGGAGGCATATACATATAAAATAGCAATATAGAAGTTATAGTTGCATCTGAATCCCTGAGATGGCCAGGAGGCCACATTTAAGAAAGGGCACGAGAGTATAAATCACGATGTGATGGATTGAAGGGTACAATTACAGGTTTTGCTATGGCCAAACACATAGTTAATAGAGATGAGCGAGTATACTCGCTAAGTCAAAGTACTCGAGCGAGTAGTGCCTTAGCCGAGTACCAGCTCGCTCGTCTCTAAAGACTCGGCTGCCGACGCGGGTGACCGGTGAGTTGCGGCGGTGAGCAGGGGGAAGTGGGGGGTGGGGGGGGAGGAGTGAGAGAGAGAGATCTCCCCTCCGTTCCTCCCCGCTCTCCCTCGCCGCTCCCTGCCCCCCGCCGGCACCCGAATCTTTAGAGACGAGCGGGAGGATACTCGGCTAAGGCACTACTCGCTCGAGTAGTTTGCCTTATCGGGTATGCTCGCTCATCTCTAATAGTTAAATTTAAATAGCCCTCCTTCCTCTTAATAAAAAGGAATTATATTGTAAGCAAAAAAAAAAAGGTAAAAAGGGAAGGGTAAGAAAATTGTGTGAAAAAAAACTGTATCATACAGATTATGTGTTCTTATGCAGAAAACTATTTATAGATGGTAAATATAAGTATATAGTTTTAGGGGAGCCTCATATCCCTACTGGGATTGCCTACAGTGCTGTGCAATTATTTTAGGTAGGTGTTGAAAAAATGCTGTTTTAAGAATTTTTTTCAAAAATACAAAGAATCCGATTGGCTGTGAAGCAGGATAACAACCCCAAACGTAAAGCCAATGTCATTAAGAACCATCTTTAGTTTATAGAAGAACAGGGGGGTCCTGGAAGAGGCATGGCCCCCACGGAGTCCTGATCTCAACATCATTGAGTCTGGGATTACATGCAGAGAAAGAAGGATTTGAGCAAGTCTACAGCCACAGAAGAGCTGTGGTTAGTTTGCAAGATGTTTGGAGCAACCTCCCTACTGATTTACCTCAAAAACTGTGTGCAAATGTACTTAGAACTGATGCGGTTTTGAAGGCAAAGGTTAGTCACACCAAATATCGATGTGATTTACATTTATCTTTTTTTTTCATTCACTTTGCATTTTGTTAAATGACAAAAATCATCAATTAACCCTTTTCAATCCAATTTCTATCCTGGTTTTCATAGGGGGCTTACTCTTTTTCTGCCGTTATACAACGGCGCTATCTGCTGGCTAAAGCCAGTACTGCATGAAGTGACACATTGGATAGCGGAGAGGTTGGCAATATATAGTAAGAGGACCCCGAAGGATGTCTTCCAACATCGGAGCTGTACAACCTTAAATCATAATCTCTTAAGACATCAGACAGTGAATTGGAAATGGTTAACTCTATTTTTGAAAGCGTTCTTGCTTTTCAACACATTTTCCACACCTGCCTAGAGCGACTGCACATGACACAATCAGATTCAGCTCGTCTAAGTGAGGAAGGAAGCATATTCCCAAATTCTTCTTGGAAAAAGAAATGTGAGCAGATTGGGGGTAGGCTGATGGCAACACTCCATTAAAATTTAGCTATGCAATACATAAAAAGTGTGTCCTAAAATATTTAAAGGATCATTCTGGTGATTTTTTTAAAAATTCATTATGGAACTAGTCCTCATTATATATAAGTCAACTAGTATTGCCATGTTTAGGTGTTCCTTATATATCTGACACTTTCTGGAGTCCTTCCCTTCAGTTGTGTCGTGTGATCTCATTCTGACCACATGGGGTTTACTTGGCTTTGTGCTCTCACAAACTCACTACTGATGATGATTAGAGGCTCCTGTCACATTGTTATAAAGAAGAAGATAATAGTTCATCCTCCCTAACTGTATAGTTATGGTCTTTAGCTTACTTAATAGAATATAGAGGGTAATGATTAGAGATGAGCGAGCATACTCGCTAAGGACAATTACTCAAGCGAGCATTGTCCTTAGCGAGTACCTGCCCGCTCGGGAGCAAAGGTTCGGGTGCCGGCGGGGGACGGCGAGCGGCGGAGGGAAGCAGGGGGGAACGGAGGGGAGATCTCTCTCTCTCCCCCCTGCTCACTCCCGCAACTCACCGCTCACCCGCGCCGGCACCCGAACCTTTGCTCCCGAGTGGGCAGGTACTCGCTAAGGACAATACTCGCTGGAGTAATTGTCCTTAGCAAGTATGCTCGCTCATCTCTAGTAATGAAATTTACATTGTCCTCCCAGCAGGCAGAATGCTACTGGGTCTAGTTGGTCATATGATCATGTTCTGATGCATCTTAGGATTGCTAGTACAACATAGAGGAAGAGAAAGCAGGAAGAAATATAAAAATCAAGACGGTGTCTGAAAAGTGTCAGTAGGAGGCTGCACTGCATGGAAGTGACTGCAATCTACTGTATATTGAAGATGTCCAGTGTGGGATAGACAGTCAGGTAAGAGGTATAGGGAAGGAAAAATGTATTTTTCTGCAGTGACCTTTTAAGAAAGAAAACAAAAAACAAAGCGGGTAGCATTCCCAGGGGGATTGCTTTACTTGAGGTGCCCTTACACCTTCAATATCTGTTGGCTGTATGCCTGTTTGATCAACAGATATTTCCCCCAACTACTGCAAGCACATAAATAGTTTGGCCAAGTGTTCATGTTTTTACATGGGGTATCAGTTGGCTTTGCTATATTCTATTCTCTTGGATGAAATCCATTCATGCATAGTATTTCCTAAGTCACAAGGCACATGATGCTGGAGCCTGCAGATGATGAAGAATACCTTTAATGAGCACTCAAACAAATTTTTATCCAAGACAAATTCTTCCTGGTACTAAGGAAAATGCTTATTACAGCTGTTGGCCAAGTAAATTGGCTGCTTGCCCAAGAATCAACAGATACTAGAAATACTGCCCTCTAGCTGAAAAATGGGTGACCAGTTATAGCCAACTTCAGTGGAATCCACAGATGATCCAACGTCTATAGGGATTGGTTAGCCCTTTGCCAAAGGGCTGCAGTAGGGTAAAACAGAATAGACAGATGTAATTATTTCATTCTTCCCACTCCAGTGCTTTTAGATTTTACATTTTGCACATTTTTTTCTATGTCCCTCATCAGTCTCTTTGCAAATGAGAGAAATAGGTTGGATACACGCACTCACATACTATGCATGATAAAAAGCCTCCTTTCATCCACATCAGCATTACAGGCAAATCAGTTTTATATCTTCTCTGCTTCTTAGAGCTAGCCGTGCTTAAAAAGCAGAAAGGATAGAAGATACATCTGCAATCAAATTATGCAATCTTGACATATGGTTTTGGGGAACGAAACATCTCTGTCCAACCTTTATAATATTTCATCCTCTACTGCATTGTCTTTACAGCTGGAAGAAAGACTTCCCAGGAACCCAGTTCTGCTCCAAGAAAAGGCTAAGTATCTGAATTTGGCCGCAGCAATATGTATCCATAGGACATCTTAAAGATACAGCAGCATTCCATTTGTCCTTGTCTCATGGAAGTGATTGTCTTTTGGAACTATTGTGCTTAGCACCATTCCAAACTCGTCATGCATAATCTGTTTGACCATCTATACAAGTATAGTAATGAGTCACGTCTATTCAATCCTTATCAATCTTTCCCTCTTTTGGAGCACAAGGTTTTGGCATGTAAAGAATATGTTTTAACAACCAGAAATTGTTAGGAATCGAGCATATTGAAAAATAATTCTAACGACTTGCAGCCAATCTTATTTTGGACTTGTTTGCAAATTCCTAGCATCGTTTGTTTCTTAGTTTCTCCTATATCTGTTCTTTTGTAAACTCCAAATACATATTTTTTTTGCTGCGCTGTTATATTTGCTTTTGATTGTACTTTACATAAAAGTATAATAATTTTCGTAATCTATAAAGTCATTGTAAAAAGAGATTTGCGAGCTGTTTATTATAGCGCAGTCTTAATATTTATATCATCGAGAACACAAGTTCCTCATACGTGTTTAGTATTCTTATTTATCGTTTAATAAAACAATATCACAATGATACTGCTCCATGTTGTACTAAGTCTGCCATAAATCAGCGCAGCGTTATAAATATTAGAAAGGTCACATATTTTCGTTCTTTAAAAGGATTATTTCATATTTAGTATCTCATGCTTGATGTAATGCATATGGAGTGCTGCCTAGTATGTCTTTATGACTGGCCCTGGGGCCAGAGGAATATACAGGCTAACACAGGGACATTAAAGAGAAACCGAAATACCTATCTCTTCCTGTTATGTAAGCCTTAGCTGTCGCAAAATGTAGATGCTGTAGACCCCAATGGTGCCCGTACATCCTCAACAGCTATTTCTCCCTCAGAGCTTCTTCACATGGGTGTATGCACATGAACACTTGCTAGGGCAAGTCCTATCTTTTCTCAGCGTAGTATTAACTGATTGTGAAAATGAACCCATTGAAATCAATGGTTTCGTCTTGTCTCATTATGTGGCTGTGCTTTTCACGGACGCAAAACGGGAGAAAATCATGCCCATCTGTTTAAGCCATCAAACACATGAATGCTTCGTCTGGCTGAGAGTTTGTGTATTCAGTGGGGAGAATGGAGAATGTCAGACTTCTCTTGTGATGGCTTCTCTTCAGAATTGTAGGTTGGAATTTAACATGCCCGATCCTTCTTTTCCCTGAAATTGCTGTATCTGTGGAGTGAGAGTTAAGAATCCTCCATACTCATGCCACAGTTGGCCAGTAATTAATATATATGGAGGCCTTTAAAGGGGTTTCACCAATGTTGCCTTATCTGCTATGGGATAGGGTATAACTTGCTGATGAGCGGGGGTCTCACCTCTTGAATCCCCACCAATTTTTTAAACAGGGACCTATATATCCCACTGCCTGTCGCTGCAGGATTGCTTCTTCCCCCATAGTGATGTCAGAATGAATGAAGTGCTGACTGAGTATGCACTGTTTTGGCACTCCATTCATTTCAATGGGGCTGATGGAAATACCCAATAGCTTGCAGCTCAGCTATTTCTCATAGCCGCATTGTAAGTTGTGGAGGTGGGATTTATGAATTAGCTTAGCGGCAGCATTGATTGTCCTATTCATAAATCCACAATGCAATGGCTGTGATTGGATCTTCAACCACTGCTCAGCCAATCAATGCAGTGCTTGAGAAAGAGATCCCCCCCCCCGTTCCTTCCTGCCCTCCCCCGCCGCCCCCCCCCCCCCGAATCTTTTGGGACGAGCGGGCATGTACTGGAAAATGGCAATACTCGGTCGGATAATTTGCCTTAGCGAGTACACTCGCTCATCTCTAGCCTTCACACCTTCTGCTGCCGCTAAAGGCCCATTGACACTGGACGATTATCGCTAAAAATTCGCTAAACGGCGATCATTTTAGCGTTAATCGGTGCGTGTAAATGGGCCTTAAGTCAAACTATACCCTTCCCAATACAAAGCACAGCCACAGGTTAATGAACACTAAAAGTTATACTAGTAGAACTAGGAAATAAAAAAAAAACACATATCAGTGCCATACTATTCGAATTGGTACAGCTGGAGAGCACGCTAAAAAAATACAATTATATTACAGGCATCATTTGTTTTAATGTTCTCCCCGAACAGTTCAAAAGCCACCTTGTCAAAGAGTGGCCCATGATCACAATCTTATTTAAAAAATCTTCAGATCCGATAAAGCCACAATTTTTATAGAGATCAACTTGTATTACAGTTTTAAACTGTCCCTTACAGCAAGAATTAATGTAACATAAAGTCAAAATTACAATGTGCTCATTTCCAATACCAAGTACACAAAAATTCCTTGACTTTATTACCAATTTTATACATACAACCCAGAAAGGAATTCAGTGGCATCTTCAGCCACAACAATGCCGAATCCATCTGTTCATGAGTAAGATCTGCATACGGTCTCAATTTTCTCTCCTCGTATCCAAAGCTGGCTTTGCATTCCATCACTATGGTTAACGGACAGTACAACAATCATACTAAAAGCCTTTCGTAGATCGCATATCTGGACTACATAACACAAACAATGTCCATTATTATTTAGATTATTTTACCATTCTTAGGGAAAGATTAAAAAAATACCTCAACGTGAATGCAAACAATATCTGGAAATGTAAGATATTTTGCTTGCGATGTAAATATGTTGTGTATCATTCATCTTTGGAAAATACATTTATAGTTAAAGCATTGCCCTAATAAAAATTGTTCACAGGTCAGCTAAATTCCTTTTCTTTTAGCATATTCTTAAGGTCATTAACCTAACTAGAAACAGGCAACTAAGTTATGCAGCCAATATCACTTAACATTTCTATACCAAGTTTAGAACAAGAAGAAAAAAGTGATTTACTATGTTTCAATGCCTCTTTCTAATATGAAATACCAGCCAAACAATCACTTGGTAGAGATTGCAGGCTGTAAATTCAGTGTCTATAGCTTTGCCTGTCACATAACCCATTGCAGAAAATGAAAAAATAAAATAATGATCAAATGCAAATATTTTTTTTTTTTTGTCCATTGAAGTAAATGTATCTTGTAAAAGAAAGCTAACATCCAAAGCAGACTTTGAACTTTGTGCCCCCCTTCCCTTTATGGGATATTTAATTTAAAGTTAATATAGGATACTTTATCTGGAATGTGGATTTTGCAACAGAGCAGTTAAACAATGACAAAGATGTCATGGAAACTTTTGGGAGCGAATGGATAATGGGAAGGATTAGTTGGAACTTCAATCTTTAGATCACAATTTTCAATTACTATGTTATTCTAGCTTCTAAACTTGCGGTATGCGGACCCTTATTAGCAGCTCAGGCAGCACAGAGGATACTTGGTTGGAAAAAACTTTTTTTTTTTTTTTTTAAATGTCTTTGTTTTTATTGTGCAAAAGTCATAAAACATATCTAAAAAATTACCTTCGCTGCGAATTCTCCATTCATTACATATACAAAAGAAGCTCATATATTGAACATAAATCATATTTTAGTGGTTGGACCCCCACAGACTTGATACTTAGCCCCTATTCTGTGGAGATTGCAGCCTGAAATGTAAAGCACCCTTATACAAGGCAGTTATCGCCCCAAAACTCTCGGGAAACAGTGTATATACACAGCCAGGACAGTGAAATAAAGGGACTAGCAAGTGACTTCTCACAGTGTAAACAGGAATGGAGATGACCAGCCAGAAGAGATCTCTGGTGCTTCGCTCCTGTGTGAAAGGGCAGGAGTGACAGCCATTGGGACAGCTGTCGGGTGCTTATGTCCCATGTAAAGATACATTTAGTTAAACTTTAGTTAACTCAAATTAACCACTAATATATGTAAAGATCATATTTTCTATGCCAAAGTTCTTCAAAGCCTTTAAAGCGTACCTGCATTTTCAGGTGACTTTTCAGAATAAGCTGTCATGTGTGCAAGGAGTTCATTATTTCTAACCATTGTATGACTTGTTAATGGAACTTTACTCCCTCTATAGGCTCCATCTCTAATTCTCAGCTTTCTTTGGGACTAGTTGCTTTGATGTCCTCCATACAAAGTACACACAGAGAAGGGGAGACCCTACACTCCAATCAGTTTTATACGCAGACAAACAGCATGGAATACATTATACAGCAATGTGAGTAGTGTAGCTGTGAATCCAGCACTGAGGTGAGGTAAAACACTTACTAGAAGCTTCAATATTGTCTCTGTGATACTCTCTGCTCTGTCACTCTCCAGCATCTCTCTCCTCTTCCCCCTTCCACTCTCCATAGACTTCGATGGACAGAAAGAGACAGCAGCAAGCAGAAACCTATCCTTACTCTCTGGACTCCATCTGGGCATCTCTGTTGCTAGATTTCACATGACAACAGGCAGGGGATGGCAAATCAGAAATTAGTGAGAAGCCTAATGGCCAGCACTTTAGAGAGAGTTTTTAGCACAAAATAGTTATATGAGATAAATAAAGTGACTTGCACTTTTACTTATTATGAGATTGGGTCTAATGAAAAAAAAGTTTGGTACGGGGTTGGCAGTAGAGAAAAGTGTGATTGTTCTCATTAAGAGAAACCAAGTAATCTTGTAGATATGATACCTTTTCATGGCTAACAAAATACATGATGTTAATGCGAGCTTTCAGACCTCACAGGGTCCTTCATCAATATAATAAGAGGCACTGGGGCTACCACTAGGGATGAGCGAGCGTACTCGGAAAAGCACTACTCGCTCGAGTAATTTGCTTTATCCGAGTATCGCTGTGCTCGTCCCTGAAGATTCGTGTGCCGGCACGGAGCGGGGAGCTGCAGGGGAGAGCGGGGAGGAACGGAGGGGAGATCTTTCTCTCCCTCTCTCCCGCCCGCTCTCCCCTGCTCCCCGCTGCGACTCACCTGTCAGCCGCAGCGGCACCCGAATCTTCAGGGACGAGCACAGCGATACTCGGATAAAGCAAATTACTCGAGCGAGTAGTGCTTTTCCGAGTACGCTCGCTCATCTCTAGCTACCACTGTTAAAGATCGCCAAGTGCATCAGAGAAGAAGGCATCTGAAAAAGACAATCTACTATTTGCAAAATGTAGTCAGCTGGATCAGTCTCTTATTTAAGCTAGTTCTTCAGCTCTGTTAAATGGGTGGAAGCCATTAACAGCCTATCAGGGGAATACATAGAGATCTCCAATGTGTCCAGTGAAAGTGGTTAGTTCTGTTGAGGTGCTCTTACTGCTTTCACACTCCTAAATCATGCAAGGACTACCAGTATACCATGTCAGCAGCAACCTACCATCATTTTAAATAACTTGCATCAAACCACGTTTACTGGGCCGTATTTATTGCATATTGATATTGCAATCTGGCTTTCTGCATGCTAGTAGGGAATATGGTGATTGAGCCTGCCCTGCAGTATCAGGTGATGCATATTTGGCTTCTTTTTCTGTGAGTTATGTCTTTGTACATTTTTTTTCTCACCTCTGCGATTTCTTTAATGCATATTGACATCTATGTATGCTGTTAGAGAGTTTAAAGAGTAATCACCCCATAGACTTCCTGATTTGCCCACCTCCTGCATTCAATTTGCAAATCAGATAATTAAATGGGTTGTGCAGGATGTTTACTGTTAATGGATTATCCACAAGACAGGTCATCAATAGTTGACTGGTGGAGATTCCCCATTCAGTATCCCACCCGATCAGCTGATGGCCTGGCCAACTATCGGTACACATGGGGTGTAAAATGGGGTGGTGGTCTGGATTCAGCCCGTAGGCTTTATGTTTAACATGTGTCCTGTAGATGCTAGGTATTATATATGGCTCAGGAAAGATGGCCGCCCCCATAGCCATGTAGAGACAACAGTATAAAAAGTTCTACAATCAGAAAAAAACTGATTTGAAAAATGGAAAGTGTTTCTCTATCTGGCTCTAATCAATACAAGAACATTGTTGATGATATGGTCCCTTTAAGCAATCTCGTTGCTATCAAAGCTTACTGCATCTCTCATATTGCTTCTGAAGTCACTCGTTACACGCACAATCTAGCAGGTTTATGTTATAAAACACTGCGGCCAAACTTAGTTTGCTCATAACACAACTACTTAACTGCAGCGGATAAATATTTGGAGTGCATTCATGTAACACAAGACTTCAAAAGCAAATACATACAATGACTTAATGCAGCACAAGCTGGATAATACAAGTGTACATTAATTCTAGACTTTACAACATATGGAAGAAATCAGGTTGTGTCAATGTGTTTTCTCTCCTTGACACACCCTTGTAATCACTTTCATGATTGTACCACAAAGATAAAAATTATGAATTGCATGATGGTATCACAAGCGATTCTGTCTCCTCAATCATCTGTCAGGCCCATATATTACGAGGCTTTGTTATGCTGGCCTGATATCTTTATATTGGGATGGTACATGAAGTACTCTTCAAGAACAACATTCCAGAAACAAATCATATCTTCTTCATTTCACTATTAAACATCGGAAAAATGCATTGTACCCTGCTTGACGGAGTTCGCCAGGTATTCTTGATTTACATGGCTTTGTTCAATAGGGGTGAGAGATCAATTTAGTCCATATGTTATCTATATGAACATTTGGTGTTCTCACCCTACAACCATTTGTATCAGATGTGGATAAAACGACAGATATCAATAGTACAACCAGATAATCAACTCTATAATTCTTTTACGGATTGGGAAATCAAATCTTTTTATCAATACAAGGGTGAGGAAATGTACAGCCAAGAAGTTCAGCAGAGGAACAGTAAGACATGCAGATAGGAACATTCTTTTTGGGTTGTTCAGTGGGACTAATGAGATGTAAAATTATTTTTTTGGAAAAACGGACATTATTAATATCCAGGAAAATAACCAGAAATTTCTGTGGTTGTAGCCTCCTTCAAAGTTCCATAGGTCATCCCCAGCTCATCTTGAGAGTTAATAACATCACTCCACATGGATAATCAATTATCTTGTGTTTTCTCTTCTACAATTGGATCTTAATAATAAAGGAATATTGGGGCATTCTGGTTTAAAATTTGGTTTAGAACTATCTGATGGAAGCTGGGCCATATGGAGTCCAGTTGCCAGCTACCCTATCCAGGGCACACATGATCTTTCTATAGCAGTGGTCCCCAACCAGTAACTAGGGAGCCACATGTGGCTTACAGACCCATGCTTTGTGCTCCCCTTGCGAGTCCTGAGTTATGACCAGATAAACTAGCAGTTTATATCACTGCAGACATATCCTATTCACCAAATAATGCCAATCTGGATGGTGTAATAACAGTGTCAAATGTTGACCAGCAAATGTTAGCAAATTCCTGATTTCTTGTTTTTATACATATAGGCCCCCTGTCCACGGGCATTGTGGTATCCCGTGTCAGATTGCCGCCGCGGGAGCTGCTGCCCGGGAGCAGGAGCCGCAGACTGTTCTCCGCAGGTCAGCCTAATCTGATAGATAGGCTGACTGCGGAGAATCGGGACAATTTGCAGCATGCTACGAATTGCCGGCCACGAGCGAAGAATCGCAATGATTCTCCGCTCGTGGACAGGGGGCTGGCGCTTTCCATAGCAATGCTATGGAAAGCTTGTAGCGGCGTGATTGCAGGCGAAATCACTGCCGTGGACAGGGGGCCTTAATATACAAGGTGTTTCACTGAAAGTGCAACACAGTAATTTTGCAACATTTGTTTGCAAAACCATGATATACAATTATAAAGGACCCTGAAAGATCTCTAGTCTGAAAATTCAACATTTGCAAAAAAATACCCAGTGGACTTTCAGAGACTAAAATAAATCTCCCTACACTATTTAAAACATGAAGCCAGTCGTAGTGAAACATGTCAGGAGGGTTTAACCCCTTAATGACACAGCCCTTTTATTTATTTGCGTTTCTTCCTCCCCACATCATCATAACTTTTTACTATTCTTCCATTGATGTCGCTGTCTGAGGGCTTGTTTTTTGCAGATAGAGTTGTATTTTTCAATGGTGCTATGTAATGTACCATATAAAGGTACAGAAAAATGTAAAAAAAATTCCACTGTAGTGAAATGGAAAAGAAGAAATTCCACCATCTCTTGTTTCTACGGTATACTGCAGCAAAAATGACACGTTAACGTTATTCTATGGATCAATTCGATTCAGACAATACCAAATTTATAGGTTTTTTTTGCTACACTACTTTCAAAAATAAAATATTCTTGGGAAAACAACATTATTTTCTGCCGCCATTTTCTGACAACCATAACTTTTTTATTTTTCTGTTGACATAGTTTATGTTTTCTAGGACGTCCTGTAGTGTTTCTATTGGTACCATTTTGGAGTACATACACTGTTTTGATTGCTTTTTATTACATTTCTTCTTGGAGATGGGGATGACCAAAAAGCACAATTCTGTTGTGTTTTTTTTTTTTTTCAGTCGACATTCACCCTGCAAAATAAATAATATGTTACTTTGATAGATCAGACGTTTATGGATGCAGTGATATCAAATATGTATTTTTTTTGTTTTAATTTTTTAATTAGAAATATAGACAGAGGTTTTTTTAAATCTTTATATCTTTTATTTTTCTAATAATTAATAAAACTTTTTTAAAATTTTACCCTCTATAGGGGATTTGACCTTGCTATTCTTTTATTACGCCTGCAGTATAATATAATACCATAGCATTGCCCTGTAACTGTGATCTGACAGGCAGTCTATCAAGCCATGCTACGGGCATGGCTTGATAGCTAATCAGCCATGGCAGTGCAGGGGGCCTCCGCGTTTCAGGCCCCACAAAACAAATCAGAAGATTTAAATGCCCCTATCAGAGGCATTTACAGGGTTAATAACTGTGGGATGAGCTCCCGATCCCCCTCCATACAAACCCTGAATGCATAGGACATAAATGTACATCCTGTGTCATTACAAGTTTTTTTTGCAAACGAAACAATGATATCGCACAAGAGTGAATACTATGTTTGTTCTTGGTGAGCTTAGAGTCGTCACAGAAGATGATGAAGTTGGCCACCGCCAACTTCCATGCACTTCTGAACCCAGTGCTCCATGTTGTCAAAGGTGTGCTCCACTTCGATTGCAGCAATTTCACATCCAATGTTATCCTTCAGTGCGGCAATGGAGTGGAGTTTATTGGCAAACACGTTACCCTTTAATTGGCCTCACAGGGGAAAGTCTTCTGGTGTAAGGTTCCGTAAACTTTGTGGTCCCAGACCGTTCGAGGTGATCTTTTACCCAAAGAAAGAATTAATTCACCCCATTTTGCTGAAAAGAACCATTTTGCAGCTCTCCATTCATGAATTCTGTGAATATCATCAGATAATGTTCGGTGTTGATGGTGTCATTGAAAAGATAGAGCCAATGATGTGGTGGCGGGACAATGTGCACCACACGCTGATTTTACACGATGCAGTGTTTTTTTTGTGGCTTTCATGTGAGTTACTTGTGGCCAAATTCTGTGTCTTGACTATTAACTTGGCCACATGGATGGTGAACCACTTGATGTCCAACAGTTCATGCTGTTGGCCTGAAGTTTGCTAAAACCACTCCCTGTTCCTGACCACCGGCTCTCTGACATGTTGGCATGTGTCCGGTGATGAATGATGAAGAGACTTTTGTGGTGAATGGAGCAAACATATCGTCATATCTTGTACTGTGGCTACGGACCTCTTTGGCCTTCCTCCCTGATGTTCTTGTTGTTTCGTGTTTGTTAACTTAGTCACCATATGGTTATCTTGTTGAGTACATTTTGACCTCAAACTTATAGAGTGAATCATGTGAGTGAGTCACGTGACCTGCTGGAGTGCAGAGCGCTCATGATCCAGCTGATGCAATTATGAACAAATAGAGCACCAGCAATCAAATTGAGCACAGTGTGACGAGAAGTTTGAAGCAGATGTAACCTAGCTATAAGGAGTTATTGGTTCATTAATAGCAACAAGCTGGACATTAATTTTGACTTGTTAACTCTTTAAGGACCAAGTGCCGTAAGTATATGGTGCTTGGTCCTTGGCTTTAATCCTATCCGATAGTAAATATACGGCTCAGGATTAAATCTTCTGCTCCTGCAATCAAGCAGGAATAGGTCAGGTTCTCGGCTGTCACACATAACTGAGGACCTGAAGCAGAAGACAGAAGCAGTTTTGAACCACTTCTGCTTTTTCCTTTCCAGGCTACATAGCGCTCAGTGAGTGCTTTGTGGAGAATGCAGGAAGCATGAGTACCATTCCTTACATGGAACCCGTCAATCACATGTGCAACTCCCGGCATCAGGGCTGCAGAGTCTTAGTGGACCCCAACCCAGCTATTAAAGGGACTACCAATTGTAGTGGAAAAGTGTGAAATAAAATAAAAATACAGCGTGAATGACCCCCAGAGGTCTTCTATGATGTAATAGGCGTCATAGATATTTTTAAAAACTTACAAAAATAAGTAAAAAAAATTATAGTATAAAATAAAAATATATAAAAAAAGAAATGAACCCACTACCAACACCAACCTAAACCATTGACAGATTATATATCAAAACATTCAAAAGAAAATGGCAAACCCATTCCTGTATTTTATTTTAATGTTAATCTAATAATTTTTAAAAATAAAAATCCCAAAAATTTCAAAAATCTTTTTTTTTTTTTTTTTACTTTTTGTACATATTACTCCCAATAATATATAAAAAACGGAAAAAAATTAAGTGAGATAAAGTTTACAAAAAATAGGCCAATATGTGATGAGGAAAAAAATGCCACAAAACTAATTTTGTCAGGCCAGGAAAAAAAAATTTGACCATAAAACCACTGCATGGGTAAAATCACTAAAAAGTCTGGTCCTTTAGGTCCGAAACACTCTGGTCTTTAAAGGATTGAATTAAAAAATCTGCAGTGAACCAACAAAATGGTCAAATACCGGATTCAAATGAGCGTATGCGTATTTGTACAGACATGAGTCCAGCGTTTTTATGGGATGAACGTTGCTTTTTTTCATGTGCATCGGCATATTTTGCTTTACTCTTTGTTTGCGCAAGTTGTGCACAATTGTGCGTACAAAAAATATGCACCAATGCTTCCAGCCATAAGTCTAATGAGTTAGAGGTGTTTTTTTCCCCCCAGTGCAATTAAGTAGTGTTTCATGCATATCCTAGCATACTTCACTCGCATTTGCGCATCTCTATTGACTGGGGGACTTTTGACTTGCAAATACACAGGAAAATAAAGTTTGTTAAAATTTTTTCTTCGCGGACGAAATTCATAGGAAAAATACGCGCATGTGAATGAACCCATTGAAATCAATGTGTTATATTCATTGCATTTTGCACACGCAAATACATAAGTGCGAATCTGACCTAACTTCGACATACTTCTATCATCACTCTGTACATGCTTCTATCATCAGACAGAGTAATATCTTCTGACTGGTAGATGTGTGCTGCTTCTACATCCATTTCAACACTGTATAAGGGCTCCTGCACACTGGCGAGGGCCATATTGGGGCTGATATCGCCCTCGCAATCCTTCTGAAAACCCCTGGATGCAAGACGTTGTCACAAGGAAACCACCTCGCATCACTGCGGGGTCACCCTTATCTCTGCCCCTTCATCTCTGTCACAGCTGTGGCAGGAGATTGCAATGCTTTCCCATTGTTCTCAATGGGACTGGCGCTGCTGCTGGCTCCAGTGAAAACACAGCACGAATTACGCTCGTACGCCAAGGCACTACTGTATATATAATTTAATATATGCCTAAAGTAATTCAATATAACAATATATGATTTTCCATTGTTTGAAGGAAATTATCCAACTACTGAGGTCAGGAAGGAATCTGTTACATCTGAGCCAGATTCCAAAAACACCCAATCTGAATTGGACATAATAATTGTCCAAAAGGACGGACACACACTAGTTACAAAATGATTAATAACAAAACTTATCAATCGGGAAATCTCTCCCTATCGTACTATATGGGGAACCCCTGTCTAAAAATCGGGATGATCGTACCCCACGTCCGGAATCTGTGGACTACATAGACTTTCCCTAGGTGGTAAAGAGGGTGACAGTTGACAGATGTTATTATCAAATATCCTTACAACACTAAGAAGCAGATGTACAACTCCAGATAATAAGTAATAACACCAGGGACGTAGCTGAGTCAGATATGGCACCAAGAAGACATGGACCAGACCAAAATTCCACCATGAGGAGCAGTAACCAAAGCCCTCTGTGAGGAGGGGACAGAATAAATATACTATAATAAAGGTTGATTGTCCAGCTGGCAAAACTACCTCCCTACTGACCAATCTGACATATCAGCAGATGGAAGTTTACATGTTGGCGCCCACACAGGAAACATGTGCTGACTCTGTGGTCACATGGGCCAGGCTGACATCATAACAGACTTGGTTCCATGTTATGGTTGTCATGTGGAGAAGGTGTCATGGCCGGCGTAGCAAGCCAACACTATGTGGGGCAAAATTGGCAACAGTTTTAGCTAGGACTAAGTAAGTTTGAACGTAATGGACAAGCATTTTTTTCAACATTAATGATATAATATGTTTAATAATTGAACCTAGAAGACTATATATATATATATATATATATATATATATATATATATATATATATGTAAGTATATATATGTGTGTGTGTATGTATATATATATATATTTGATAATTGCTACATATGCACATACACAGTCTTCTTAGGTGATAATAATGCATCAGAAAGTGCCTAGTCACAAAGTAGTTAATTCCTGAATTGATATAATATAAAAGCAGCTTGTGTTGAGCTTTCCAATCCACTTACTGTCTTACTGTCAGGTAATAACTTTTTCTATGCTGAGGAAAAATGAGCCTCATCCAGTGTTATTTGTCCAAAGCCTGGGAGCAGTTGTTTGCATTTTGTAGTGTGAGTACATTTCATCCAACACTTTTGCCTTAACCCCCATGCTGAAGGTTAATACAATGATACGCGGACCATAAAACAATAGTTGTGCCAACTTCAACATAACCAGAGCGAGAGAATGATTCACAAGCTGCTCATGGCAGGTCTTTTGACCTCAGAGAATTGGAATCGGAATTTCCAAGGTTATTCGAAATACTTTCCTTGTTCTACACAAATCTCCCCAGCTCTCTTCCCTGGAAACTACAGATAAAACATCAACAGAACTTCTTCTAATATATCTAAGAAGTGGCGTTCTGCGTAGATGATTTGCACAGACTGCATTTACTGTTGTATGGAGTCTGCTGAAAAAACAATGACTTTAATGTGACTCAAAAATGGGAAACAAGCTAAAAATAATTTTAGCACACAACAGACAGAGAACAGTTCTTGGATAATGTGGTGAATAAAGGAAAATGTCAAACAGAAGTTACAGTTATTTTCTGGACCAGAACAAATATGATGTTACATGAAATGCCAAAATATACTTAGATTTCCAGGTAGCTTAGCGCATTATATCTTCCAAGACAACAAGCAGTCATTAAATCGTCTATATTTAGTAACTATTCCCTTGAAGCTTGGCAAATTGTAACAAGAGTTAAAATTCTAAGCGAAGCTCAAGGTGTAGAGCCCTATCAGTGTATACAGTGCCGTATGTTGGAGGCTTCAATCAGAAGTAAAATCTTCTGAACAAAACCCAAGACAAATCTCTTGCTGTAGGTTGTATCAATCACACCGTATGTGTCACTACAAGGTACATTTAAGTTCTAAGGGCCCCAAAAAGTTAAAATTATTGTCACTTCTCAACATCTCCCTCTTGACCTACACATTTTTCCCAAAGTCAATGCCATGATTGCATGCCCGATGCGAACACTTCTTTAGGGGTCTCTTCTAAATAACTGATGCAAGACTGGAAAACGTGCCACCATGGAAAACATCCTTCAACTTCGTAAGCAGCCAAAAATTGCTAGGTGCAAGTTCAGGTAAGTAGGGAGTATGACATAGCACTTGAAAGTTGTTGTCTAAAAGAAATCCCTGAATAAGGGCAGCCTGATGAGCAGGGGCATTGTCTTGATGGAAGAGCACAAGGGCAGCTTTTTCTGGACAATTCTCTTGCAATGCATCTTCAGGTCTTCATGCAGGATGTTCTGAACAGATGCAATGGAAATGCCAACTTTGCAGGCAATCTCTTCATAACCACTTGGACAATCATGTTGTCGGACCAGCTGGTGCGTGACCAAGGCTCCTTTGGTACATTCTCAAATGACATTTGTCCTTCATTGAACTATTGCACCCATGAGTGCACATTTTTTATATCCATGAGACCTTCATCGCATGTCTCACTCAACTGACAATTCCATGCATTCTTGAGGGGGCGTCATTCTTTGAGGCACGTCATACGTGTCGGCTAGGGTGCCCGTCGATACACCTCGGGACACATCAATGACGTGGACATTGAAGCCATATCATCACCCTACGCCAAAGATGGCGCCCCGCACCAGAACATGCCGCTCGCATTTGTCGACTTCGTCATTACACGGTACGTAATTATGTTATGACCCTTTATATACCACATAATATCTGGGACATTTTATGCTTGAGAAAGGCATTTATTACGCCGAACACGTCGCATATGCATTTTATGTAGTGTTTTGTTTAGATTGCTATATGAGGCTATATGTCTCTTTTAACATATTTTTCTATATTAAACCTCGTTTTGCTATCAACTGAGGTTATCTTATTTAAAGTGCATCTTGAACGGGTTCTCTTCAAGTAGCGCAGAGCCTGTTTTTTTCTGCTTGACTATTTATTGCTATCCTACCCCTACGGGGAACGGATCATTGGCTTATCTGCGGCTCTCCAGTTATCTGGATTTTGATGAACCTTGGATAAAGGGACTTCTATAAGACCACCAGGACTTCTGGTGCAGGCATGATCACCTTTGGGTGACATGCCGAGCACCGGGTGAGTAACCAATTTTTTTTCCCTTAAATAATCTATTACTAAGTGATCTGCCTGCGATGCAAGTGCGCTCTCCTTGATACTTCCTTTTTCCAGGCTTGGGACTGGCATATAGCTGTGTTACGAATGCTTTGAGGCTTGTCCTAGATCACATAAAACCAAAGTTTTCATTGGAGGGCAAAATTATGAAACAGAGACTCTTATACTTTGGAGTGGTCCACACCAAAAGAAGAACTTGCCCCCCAATAATATGTTGACTTGATACTATCAAACTTGACACCAACATGCAAATGGTCAAGTTGAAAGAAGTAGTACAAAACAGAACTACGTGGAGAGGGCTGATCCATAAAGAGTCTGAGAATCGGTCCTGACTATACGGATAAAGATAGATAGATAGATAGATAGATAGATAGATAGATAGATAGATAGATAGATATGAGATAGATAGATATGAGATAGATAGATATGAGATAGATAGATAGATAGATAGATAGATAGATAGATAGAACTTGAATGTCCCTCACACTGTATCAACTGCTAAATGTTCATATCATTTGATGGACAGTACTAACAATTTAAATCCAAGTATCATGTCTATACTATGCATAGTTGCTGCCAAGAAAACTGCAGTATCTTCCACTCTACATGTATGTACAGGTAAAAAATCCTTTGATACTCCAACTTAACGGTTATCCTATTTACTAAAGGGTATATGTCACATGTATGCTATATGTGCATTCAATTCCTCCTAAACTGTACCACTATAGATGACCCTTGCTTACAAGATTCATCTCTCTGGATTCAGTAATACATTTTCTGAATATCTGCACGCACCATCCCTTTGCTTTGTCCAACAGATGGAAGAACAGCCTATCATCCAATTTATTTTCTTAAAATCTAAAATAAGATTTAGGCTGATAACCTCTCCATGTGGATGAAGTAAACAATGTCATAACGTTCCCAGCAATCAGAACCAAATCATCCCTCATAAATATTCGTCTCACTCGACTCCCTCCTAGACTACATTGAGAACTAATTCATGAGATCTCTCCAACTCGAAACCAGACAGACTCAGCTATTTTATTTTTAACTCCTGTAATATGTCCTGCCGGAAAACAAATACTATGTCCCATGTAGAGAACTAATACATGTTCATAGACTTCAGCACTAGCTGGGAACGCATTGATAAGAAATTATAACATCTATTACTAGTATATGAATGTTGTTTAACTATCAACAATAAGAAAAGGCAAGCAACATAATCACCAGACACATTGACTTCTCATTCATCTATGCTTTGTTCCATAATCATAGACTCGTAAATCTGTTTGTACAGGGCATTTGATAAAAGCTGAATATCAACCATATCAAATCAAGCTCATATAAACGTATCTAGTGTTGCAAAAGTCTACACACCCTCAAAATTAATATGAAAATATGTTCAGCAAAAACACTCCTCATTGACATAGGTGAACACCCTTTGTCATTGGAATTCATACCACAAGTCTCCGAAGAACTGTTAATGGTCAAATAAGGAATACTGGAAAAATGATGAGTTTGCTTCATCACCAAAATAGTCATTGGAGACTTAAGAGATTCTGAGTAAAGAATCGTGTCACTCAGCGTACTTCTTGAGCTCTCAAGTGACAGTAGGAAAAGATAGAAAATAGTGACTGAAGTGTATCTATTAGTTCAATTTAGTGTTCAGAACTAGAGATGAGCGAGCATACTCGCTAAGGACAATTGCTCGATCGAGCATTGTCCTTAGCGAGTATCTCCTCGCTCGGAAGAAAAGGGTCAGCTGCCGGCGCGGATGACAGGTGAGTTGCAGCAGTGAGCAGGGGGGAGCGGGGGGGATAGAGGGAGAGAGAGATCTCCCCTCCGTTCCTCCCCGCTCTCCCCCGCCGCTCCCCGCCCGCTGCCAAATCTTTGCTCCCCAGCGGGCAGGTACTCGCTAAGGGCAATGCTCGATCGAGCAATTGCCCTTAGCGAGTATGCTCGCTCATCTCTATTCAGAACCTGACATCAAATACATCACTCACAGAATCCCTTTTAAAACCCTTTCCTTATGAACCTGAAGAGAAGGAGGATCCTCTCTTGTAGTTGTACTCACTTTGCATTCACTGCAAGCAAACTATACTACGGGAACCAATGGGAAAGGAAAGTTTTGCGTTTTTGGTTTGTGGTACTTATAAGAATACGCAAATGTTTCCATCAACTTCTGTTTTTTTGATTTTTGCATTGTGAAGGAGGAACTTCGGTATGCATGGGGTGGCTTAATTCAAAGGTTCATTGCTTTTGGCTGAGAATCCATGGTCAAAAATACTTTGTTAATATGGTTAATACTCCACAAAACTCATACAAGTGCATGGGAAGTAAGTGAACTCTTTAAAATTCACTGATTACGAATGAAATGCAGTCTGATTGTTATCTAAGTTACAATTATAGACAAACACCATCTAACACATCTAATAAAACAAACAGTTGCACCATTGGTGTCTTTTATTTAGCACATTGAGTAAACCACAGACCTGGAAGGAAAAGTAAGTGAGCCCTTAAATTTAATAACCTTCAGTTCCCATTTTAGCAGCAATCACCTCACCAACCATCTCCTGGAGCTGTAAAAAAGACTACAAATGTATAATTGAAACACCTTTTGCCAATTAGCTCTTTGAAAAGTCATTACCAAAGAGGTTCACTTACTTTTTTTTCTTGCACTGTAGATGTTTACTCATTGTCCTCAATAACGAGCAGTACAACTGTTTGTGTGTTATTAGATTGCGTTTCTCTATCATCGTGATAATTATACCCCATTTTACTAGTAGTCAATGCAGAAATCCAGGTTCTTCCAAAGGCAACTGTATGAACACCAACCTTATCCCAATATTTGAATGATAAAAAAACAGAACTATGGTATTTCATGAATCTTACTTGCTAAATACATGTATGCACATAAGATACAATTTTACCTTTGACTCTGTCCAGTCCCATTGTGATTATTAGAGGTGCTTGTTAACAACTTCCACATAGCCCAGTAATGAGCTTGTGTGTCAGTTTGGCTAAAGAACTGAGCAATGTGCTCTTGGCATAGAGAAGTGATCCAATGTTATAGATTACAAAAGTTAGATTGAGATGATAAATCTTAGCTTGGTGGAGATCCAACCACTGAGCCCTACATGATCACTACAATGGTATACCCAGTCTCCATCCTTTCCATCGTTTCCAAATGCAAAAATGAAAAAGACCTCCATTTCGACACCAACTTGCGTCTTTTTCAAGCATCCTTGAAAAAGACGCAAGTTGGTCGTCGAAACAAGTTGCATTGACTAAAACCTGCTGTTATTTGTAATAAATGGATACTACTATTTAAAGTACCGGTGGTTGCCTCTACTCCCCAACTAAACAAGCGTAGGGATCTTTTTCATTTTTTCATTTGGAAACAATACTTTTACATATGCCCTCTGGCTATCAGTAGGCATACATCTCTCAGCGGCTCTCCTGCAAGATCAGGATACGGATGGGCTTGGAGGATTCCCACTAATTCGGAACTCCAAGGTGCTAGTGGGGTGTTCCCTAATCAGGGACTCCACTAGGCACCGAGTAAGTCCCTCCATACTATTTCCTACTTATCTATATGCTAATAGCACAAAAAATCTTATCACGAGGTGCTGTACAAACTATTTTATTATCTCCATACTTTCTATGCCTGCACATCTGGGGTGGTAAGAAGTGTACAGAACAATGGCCAAGCACATGTACTCCCCTCCCCCCATTCAATTCTAAGGAGGGTACGGAGTTAGGGAATTCCACCAGCACGAGGAGAGACGGAGGACTAGAGTTCCAATTCTAGAGATAGTTGGAATCTCAGTGGGTAGACCTCCACAGATCTGACATTTCCCCATTAACTCCACGAAAGGCTGGAAAACCCATTTAAATCCTAAAAGTCTTCTTAGATTTCCAAGACAAGCTGTTTAAAAGTAGGAACCTTTAAATGACATGTAATAGACAAGAAAGCAATTTACTCAAAATCAAATATTCTGCAATTCTGCATATTTTACAGTTCATTAATCACATTTTGAAGCTCAAGCTTCAATCATCAGCTATCTAACCTTGAATTGTTGATACAGGAGGTGGTTAGTGACCGGATGTCAAGTATAAGTTCTGGCACAGGTAAATCGTTCTGTATATCACGCATACAGAAGGATCAGGAGACTGCAGGAGATGATGGATGACATTTTTGGGTTGTTTTTCCCCAGGAAGCTTCGCATAGAAGTGTTTCCCAATCACTCAGATGGTAACTGGCTTTGCTTTAAACATAATATAAAGGCATCCAGAGACATTAAGAATATTGTTGCAAAAAGCAGCATTGGAAAGCAAGTGAAAAGAATGTTACGAAGCAGATTTCATCCCCTAAAAATAGGATAGTAAATGACTAACTGCATTATTTACAACTGTTTTCAAATTCCCATAATTAAATAGACTGGGAGCTTGATTTGGCCTTTTCCTTTTTTCCTGGTGGTCTATCTATTTATCCACCCAGCGCAATGGTCATTGGTTAGAAGAGCTGTGTTGTAAGTTTAAGCTGAAGGAAGAATTATGAAATGTGCTCTGTGTTCCTTAGTTTTGTCTTGGTTCATCGGATTTAACAATTACAATACCACTGGGTACAATGGCAATGACTTTAGTTATTAGAAGGAGTCATATAACTGAAGGAGCTTTAGTGTGTTTTGAAGATGTATATCAGTGGTAGTCAAGTGAAAATGTTTGACTCAGATAAAAAGCCACACATTAAGTTAAGCCAGGTCAATGGAAGGAACACAGACTGCAGCCATACAATATAGCCCATACAAAGACGCATATTGTACATGTAAAAATGCACAACTTTTAAAGACGAGAAAAATAACACGGTGTCCCTAAACAGAAGAGAAAGTAGAGGAGCCCTACTGTTCTCTGTTGTTGGCAGAAGCACCCAGTTGAATTTCTCTTTCTCTGGGGCCAATACACCAGGCACATAATAGCTTTTCAATTGGACATTACAATTGTATCTATGGAAGTCTTCACCTACATATAGAATAACGCACCACTTCTGCATCAGCACTCTTTTTCAGTTTCTTGTGTAAACATATTGTAGTAATAGGCTCAAGGCCATAAGCCACAAGGGTGAAATACTTTTAAAGGAACATTAAACAGCACGCCCACTGCCTTGGGGTCACACTGGATCCTTTACCCCCATACTCAATCTCTGGCCCGAACATGCCACCTGTACCTCAGGAATATTGCTAAAATCTGTCCGTTCCTCACAACGGACACACTGAAGACACTCGTCGCCCTCATCCATCCCTGACTCGACTACTGCAACTCGCTGCTCATTGGCCTTCCCTGCACCAGACTCTCCCCTCTCCAATCCATACTAAATGCAGCAGCTAGACTTATCTTCCTATCCAACCACTTCACAGACACCTCTGCCCTGTGCCAGTCACTGCACTGACTACCCATCCACTACAGAATTCAATTCAAACTCATCACCCTCACCCACAAAGCTCTCCATGGCACCGCGCCACCATACATTGCTTCCCTCCTTTCCATATATTACCTATCACATGCACTCCGCTCTGCTAACACAGTCAGAGTAAACACCCCTCTAGTATGAACCTCGCACACTCTAGAGCTGCACCGATCCTCTGGAATGCTCTACCTCAAAACATCTGGACAATCCCCGATGCATGAGACTTCAGACGCGCCTTAAAGAAGCACCTCTTCATAGAAGCATATCAAACCTCCTGACCTTGTCCCCCATCCCCACAATGTGCCCTTTGCCCTGCCTATGGCTTTTCACTTTTGCCTATCATGTAGACTTTCTGCTTCACACCACTTGTACTGCTCCCACCACGTTTGTGTCCCAAAAAACTTTATATCACATGTTATTGTCACATTGCTGTATTCCCCCTTGCTCCACCACCTGCCCCTGTACCTTCTGATATCACCTCACCCCCTTTGTTTCCAAATTATTGAATACCACATGTAACTTTTGTAATTTCTGTAATTTTCACATTGTTTGTGGTCCCCATGTGCCTCAAAAGCGCCGCGAAATTATTACATAAAAAATACACAAACAATTTAAAAAATTCAAGCAACGTCTCCATGTTACGGCACTCTGACCCCCCGAGCGCCAGGTGGGGTGCCCTGAACTTACCACACCCCAATGTCCCTGCCTACTTGCCTCAACCTGGCTAACCCCAGGCGGACAACTGGACGACGGTCCCTACCCTGGCTAGGGACCTGGCGACTGCACGAGATGAACCTAACTAACGGGGGACAGAGTACCGACAAGGAAAGGCAGATGGAGTGACCAAACAGAAAATACTGAGCACAAGGCAAAGCTGGAAAAGGAAGCTGACGAGCAAACTAGGGTACTGACTGAGAAGAACTGCAGACAGGACTAACTAGGAGCTGACAGAACCAATAACTGGCAGTGAGCTCAGGTCACGGCCAGCCTTATGACTACAGGACTCTGCCCAGGGGCGGAGGGGGGAAGAGCCAACTCCCCCACTACTGCACAAGAGAGGTGGAGGCGTGCGTCCGACACCCTACGGGTGGACACGCCCACGCCACCGCCCACCGGCTGTCCCCCGTCGCCGGGGAGGCCCTGACGTCAGAGCTCCAGGACGCCGGAGCCGAAGCCGGGGCGGCACGCGCTGACTGGGGGACCCCGCGTCACCCTGCACGGTAACACTCCATTAATCTAATCCTTCCCCTTCCTATTTTGTGTCATATTGCATACAATCCAAAACTGAGTATATAAAGATTTCCTATAAACGTGCCCCAAGAAATCAGCCTTTTTCCTCTCTTTTCTAGAATCTTGTGACTGCTGTAAGGCAGCTGGCTTCTGCAGGAGCCTCTCCCCACTGCTCTCACTACAAAAGGAGACAAAGCACATTAACGTGGTTGCTTGAGTTGTTCTTTCTTTACATTCCTGGTTGCCATAGCCAAAAATAATAAAAGATCCAATACTCACCTCTTGTGGTTCTTTAAATGTACAGCGTCACACCTCCGTTCCACACAGGACATCACATACTGATTCAGCCAATCACAGATTTCAGTGTTTGAACACTGAGGTATGTGATTGGCTGCAGCAATCTGTGACATCCCATGAACAGCATGACTGCCGCCTGTAAAAAGAGCACTGGCAGGGTGAACAGAACTGCAGTATTGGACTTGCAGGGAGCCAGAAAAAGTAAGTTTAGGATCTCTTAATATTTCTGGCTGTTGGCAGCAGGAATGTAAAGAAAAAAATCTTGGAAAACTCCTTAAAGACCAGCTGAAAATGAAAAAGATTAGGAGGAAATTAATACCTGTGCTCTCTGCAGAATTTCTACCAGACTATGTAAGGAGCATGCAGACAATTCTACAGAGTGATTAAAATGATGAATAGGTTAATTCACATGAGCAACTTTTCACTTGGCCCAATGGTCCAAGTTTGAAAAATCACTGCATGTCCTATTTTCATGCGAGCCTCACACTAGAATGGGACATGTAATGTGTGTTGTCTGCATATCGCACATCACATGGGTGGAGTGTTTGTATGCTGTGAGATGAGGGTTGCGCCTGAGAATGTCGGGCGCCACTTACATCATCCATACACATACAGACTAAGGGCTCTTTCACGCAATTGTATGACTTTTTCTGTTTCCCCGTATGTGCTGTAAAATCACATGAATGAAGAATTGCCACAATCGAGTCCCGAACTTTAGCCATGTACTTTCTCCTATTCATATGGGAGGAGGCTGCGTATTGGCAAAAAAATATTCTTCTGCATGGAAATTCATCAATCAGCAGAAACCCTCGGAATGACTACTAATGCTTAAATAGAGTGAGCTGTCTTCTTTTCCCAGCATTGGACATAGCGAAACTCCCTCAGCTTCCTTTTTTTACCACCTCCATAGAAGTCTATGGGAGCTTCCAGTGTATGTCGGCAAAAGATAGAGCAAGACTTATCTTTTAACCTGGTGTATAAAATCAGTAATCGAAAATGGTTGCCAATGTGCTATTTTTTTCCGGTCCTATTTTTTTACACGCCCAAAAATTGTTCATCTGAATGAATACATTGGAATCCAATGCTTCAGGTGGTCATGATTTTTGAGCGATTTTTGACGCGGCCATATAGCTGCTTATATATGGTCGAGCGAATAAGGACTTAAAAAGGATTGTCATCATGACACAACTTCATGAGATGTTAGTTTTATTAGATTGATACTTTTAGCGGAATCATTTTATTACTTTTAGGTAATCGCGTTACTGTAGATCTATATGTGTAGTTGGGTATGTGTTCTTGATGAAATTAGGTAAAGGGGGCAGGATATTTATCCTTTATCCATTTCCCTTTCAGTACTTGGTGCCATGCATGCTGCTTCTTTGAGTTCTTTCCCCCACCTTCCCTAAAGATGGTCTGGACACCTGATCTCCTAGTCTGCATGTTCTGCCAGCACCTTGTTCCTTCCCTTTTGTCAGGTACAGGCTGAAGACATCAGATGTTCTTTGCTCTGTCAGATGGGTGATGTCTGACACCATTTTGCCTGTTGCCATCAGATGGGTGATATCTAATGCTCTTGTCCCTTTTTCGGTGTGTCAACACTTGAACTAGCTCCTGTTTATCTATATATGCATGAGGTTCTGATTGAGGTCTCCTTCTGTGAGGTGAGCCGACTTTATGTGCGAACAAGATCTTGTTCAGTGTATGTCTGTAGGTGAGGACTACATGAGGTGTGAACAATGTCTTGTTCTGTATGGTGTACTCTTTATATTACAGTCATTTGGTGTGAACTGGGTCATGTTCTTTGTATGTCTATAGGTGTGAACAATGTTTTGTTCTGTGTGGTGTTCCTTTTATATTGCAGGTTTAAAAAAATAAAGATTGTGATTGAAAAAAATCACCAAAAATTCTTAAAAACTATGTTTAATACGAAAATGTAATTTATATAATAAGTAATATTCTGCTGACACATTTCCTTTAAGTCTTGTTAGTTGCGAGGTGTGGGCCTCCATGTCTGGGTCTTGTTTTTCCAGTGCTTTTCATAAATGTTCAATTGGTTTGAGATCTGGAGACTATGAAGGCTAAGTCAGCATCTTGAATCTTTGTCATTTTTCTTAAAACATTCCTTAGCAATTTTTACAGTGTTAAAGGCTCCATTATCCTGCTGAAAGAGGCCACTGCCATTAGTGAATACTGAAGCCATGATCGGGTGTATTGGTCCTGCACCAATATTTAGGTAAGTGGTACATGTCAAAGTATGAATGCGAAGACCCAAAGTTTACCAGCAGAGACTTATCCAGAGCTTCACCTTGCGTTAGTTGATTCGTCTTCTTCCCATAGTGCATCTTGGTGCCATCTCTTTCCCAGATAAACATACATCTGGCAGACCACATGACATAAAAGAAAATGTGATTCATCAAACTAGACCGCCCTCTTCCATTGCTCCATGGTCCAGTTCTGATGCTCATATGTTAATTAAAGACAATTTCAGCAATGGCAGGAATGGATAAAAGTCAACATGGGCACTCTCAGCCACCCATTCTCATTTAGATATCTAAATGATGAAGCCCTAATTCAATATCATTTTGTAATTTGTAAAATATTTCCACCTTATTCTTTAAGAATGAATACCATTATTGCTAGAGTTTTCATGGGATTTGCCAAGGATGGATACATTCAGTCTAAAGAGTCAATGGGTAAATATGATTCCCAGAGACAACATAAAAACCATAGATGAATTCATCCACATGAGATAGAGTATAGCCCATTCATTTGCTATGCAGAATGATATGCATACATTATCGCACATGGTCCTCAAGGACAGTGGTGTAATAGCCATTATGAACTTTTACCTTGAAGCCTCTGCATGGAAACGTGTCCGACACACCGATATGCTGAGAGCAGATAAAAGACCTGGGGGATTTTTAAAAATGCTTACTTAAGAATTTTGAAATGTTAAACACAAGTTTCCTTTAGGGAAAAGATCTCTTCTGCTTTGTTTTCAGGGAAATGACTATTAATTAGGACGTTGTGATGGCTTCCTTTTTTCAAACACATTACAAAAGCATTTTGGTCCTACACGGCTGAACCATCTCAACTTCGGAAAATACTTTGTGCTGTAGAAGATATTGTGTGAAGATTGTCTAATTTCGCACATAAATATGCAGTCAGCATGTTACATAGAAAGAATTACAGAGCAGAATCATATCTAGTTATATCCAAAGAGATTCAGTATAACTCGTCATTTATTCTTTGTGGGTTTAGGAGTCTAGGCAGTGGTCCTAGGGTAGCAAATCCAATGGTACTGTGATTTGATTAAACCTCTTATGGTTTTCGAGGGTTCCATAGGTTCGTCTTCATACTGAGAATAATGTCCTCTGTCTATGGGACACTTGGCAGTGTGTCGCCGAGACTTAGAAGAGCTGAACGCCACATGATATCCAGCAACTTTAAAGGTGCGGGATTACAAGAAAAAAAATTATAATGACTGGGAGGGTGATAAAATAAAAGAAGGCCACATACTCACCTGTCTTCTGCTCCCTGGTGCCTCGATGAGCGTCTCTCACTGCCCTGTCACCCACTGCAAACAGCTGCTGGAAGTCATCCCCTTTTGAAATACTGACATCAATGCTCACATCTAGAGCGTCATGGTGCCAGGAGTTCAATGTCGCCTCTGATTGACATAGTGGTCACCTGACTTCCGGTAGCTGTTCTTGATGGGGGATAGGAAGAGGGCAGTGGGAGCCACTCATCTGTGCCCAGGGGTCTACAGACTAGTGAATTTTCAGTCTTGTTTTAGTTTATCACTTGCCCAGCCATTTAAAAAACAATGTTTCATTACACAACCCTTTTACTATGCTGATAAGAGTCTTTTTGCTGTTTTATAATAGTGGCCTGGATGATGGCGATGGAGTATGTTAGCAGCTGTATCTCTCTGTATCCCATGGTCTTGATACAATCTCAACTGACCAATGATCCATAGACACTTTGCCATTTCAATGACTGCTGTGTTGGTAGCTGATAAGTCTTCCACAAAATGACCTCAGGGCTAAATGCAGGCCGGAGATACCTTCTTCCCTGACTAATACTCGCTTTTCAACTTTCTCTCTCTACTGTGTCATCACACTGTGGCCTTAGTCAGACGGGCGTTTTTAGCCGCGATTTGCGCATGCGTCCGGCTATTTTTTAAAACCATTGCTTTGCAATGGTATCGGACACATGAGCGCTTTTTATGCGCTTGTCCGATATATTATAGAACAAAAAATCGCAGATCGCACCTATCTGCGATCTGCGATTCCTGTTCTCTTCTGTATATGCGCTCAATGGGGCCGGCGGCAGCAGCGCCGACCCCATTGAGAACATATAGAATACAAATCATTCTTCTCTGCCACAGCTGTAACAGCTGTGGCAGAGAAGAACGATGTTTGCCCATTGAATTCAATGGAGCCGGCAATACAGCCGCTCCATTGAAAGCAATGGGCTGCCGGCGTGCGCGGGGTGAATTGTCGGGAAGGGGTTAAATATATAAGCCCTTCCCTGCAATTCATCCTAAAATGTGTTAAAATAAAAAAAAATTGTATACTCACCTTTCCGCTGCAGCCGGAGTCCAGCCGCGGCCGCTGTCAGTTCTCCTGAATTGCTTCTTGGCACTATTCAGCCGGCGGGTCTTTAAAATCCCCGCCTGCTGAATGATCTGCCTCTGATTGGTCACAGCCCTGACCAATCAGAGGCTGAAAACACTCACACACCCATTCATGAATTCATGAATGGGTGAGTGACTGCTGCCTCTCAGCGCTGAGCCAATCAGGGGCAGGTCTGACTCACATCCATTCATGAATTCATGAATGGGTGTGAGTGAGGCATGCCTCTGATTGGCTCAGCGCTGAGCCAATCAGGGGGCAGGTCTGACTCACACCCCCTTCACACCCACTGCAGGACGGGCGCTCGGAGCTCCGGCTGCCGGGAGAAGGTGAGTATACAATTTACCGACAATTCATCCCGGGCTCGCCCGCAGCGCATTGCTTTCAATGGAGACGGCTGTATTGCCGTCTCCATTGAATGCACTGCGCTGGACAGCTCCGGCCCGTTTCTAATGAAACGCGGCTAGGAGCAGATTTTCGGGCGATTTGCGGGCGACTTGCGCGCAGCGGTCACGCGATTTGCGGATGCGCATCCGTCATGCGATCCGCAAATCGCGCGAAAAAACGCCCGTCTGACTAAGGCCTGAATGTATAGTTTCTTTCTTTTCTTTTTTAGAAGGGAGCATTGCGTATCAACAATCACTCCCCCTTACAGATCCAAGTTGCATCACACCCCATCACTACCATAACCAAGATGGCCAAAATTGTAAAGGCACATGTATACTTAAAATATAACAAATTACAATAAAAATAAGACCAAGATAAAAAATATAACTCAGGTTACCCCCCTACACTAGCCTTGGCTGACCGCTATTTCTCTATGTGCGCTCATAGAAGAAACATTCTGTATTACTGAGAAAGATCACCCACTGTATTCCCAAACCGGACAGATTTAGCAGGGCTTAAAAATGTATAAATTGCAAATTATCATAGAATCATAGAATGGTAGTATTGGAAGGGACCTCCAGGGTCATCGGGTCCAACCACTGCTCAGTGCAGGATTCACTAAATCATCCCAGACAAATATTTGTCCAGCCTTTGTTTGAACTCTTCCATTGAAGGAGAACTCACCACCTCCCATGACAACCTGTTCCACTCATTGATCACCCTCACTGTCAAAATGTTTTTTCTAATATCTAATTTGTATCTCCTCTCTTTCAGTTTCATCCCATTGATTCTAGTCTTTTCTTGTGCAAATGAGAATAGGGCTGATCCCTCTGCACTGTGACAGCCCTTCAGATATTTGTAGATAGCTATTAAGTCTCCTCTCAGCCTTCTTTTTTGCAGGCTAAACATTCCCTGATCCTTTAACTGTTCCTCATAGGACATGATTTGCAGACCGCTCACCATCCTGGTGGTTTCAACACTGAACTTGCTCCAGTTTGACGATGTCTTTTTTTAAATCGGGGTGCCAAGAACTGGACACAGTATTCTAGATGGGGTTTGACTAAGGAAAAGTAGAGGAGGATACTTGCCTCACGTGATCTAGACTCTATGCTTCTCTTAATACATCCCAGAATTGTTTTTGCCTTTTTTGCTACTGCATCACACTGTTGACTCATGTTCAGTCTATGATCTATTAGTATACCCAAGTCTTTTTCACATGTGCTGCTGCTTAGACCAATTCCTCCCATTCTGTATGTGCTTTTTTTCATTTTTCTTACCCAGATGTAGGACTTGGCATTTCTCCTTGTTAAATACCGTTCTATTAGTCATTGTCCACTGTTCAAGCTTTTCTAGATCCTTTTGAATACTTTCTCTCTATTCCTTAGTGTTAGCTATCCTCCTAGCTTTGTGTCATCAGCAAATTTGATTAGTTTTCCCTCAATTCCCTTCTCCAGATCATTCATAAAAATGTTGAACAACACTGGGCCCAGGACTGAGCCTTGTGGTACCCCACTTGATACATTCTTCCAATTGGATGTGCAGCCATTTATGACCACCCTTTGAGTACGATCACTCAGCCAATTGTGAATTCACCTAACAGTTTCCTTGTCAATCCCATATTTGGACATTTTTTCAATAAGAGATACTATGGTATGAGATACTTTGTCAAATTCTTTACTACAGTCTAGATAGGCTATATTCAACGCATTTTCCTGATCAACCAAGTCAGTGATTCTGTCATAGTAGGAAATTAGATTATATTGAATCTTTTCCCAAAACACAATACAGGAATTTGCTCTGCACTCCCTGCTCTATTACATGCTGCTGGCAGATCGGGCTGATTTTTTAGTGCGTCAGGTTTCTCTTAATGCTAGAATTGCTTTTATTGGACATATACGGTATGTTTAAGTACATTAGCAAACATCATAACATAACATTAAAGTAATATTCATCCTCGTTTTGTGTCTTCGTAGCTTTTTAAAACTATGAAGCAGCATTGGAAGAATGTTAGGATTTGGTACACAAACACAGAAAGATCTATCTACTATACCTGAATTGGCACAAAGCATTAGAAGAGTCAAGAAAATAAGTGTATATATTATCATGGAGAATGTCGTCGTGACATGAAGTTTTGCACCATCCCAATTCACCCATAACCATATAATGGGGAATAAAATAACTTTAGAGCCTTTGAAAGCACTGGGGGTTTATACCCTAGCCTGCTAATTTTTACTCTTTTACAACTATAGGTTAGCCATACATATTGAATCAAAGACAAGTGGCTGCCCTAAGTCCCTAGTGGCAAAGAGGTGAATAGGAAGGCCTAACAGTTTCAAGGAGAACTGACTGATTATTGTAATACCATACCTGTCCACCATGGGGTAGAAGAAAAACTAGTTAGTTCAGTTAAGAGCATGGATTTAGTAATTATTATTTTTCTAGGATAATCAAGGTTTTTGGCACTGAGTAAACTGGGCATAAATGTCAAGTGCAGGATATGACTTACTACAGGAGGTTATAAAAGTTTGAAGCCATTGTACTTTCCAAATCTACTCAAATGTTAACTATTCTGGTCGTTCAATGACCTTATGTATACTTCCTCAAAGCAAATGCTGAATTTATTTTAACCACATTAGATATGAAATTGTATCCTCTGGGCAGGCCATTATAAACAGGTTAGCGGCTGTAGTGGTTTTACTAAGCGGGACAAGTGAATCATCTAGTGATCAATTTTCAAGCAGTGTTTAAACAGCAGAGAGGAATATTCTGAAAACCCTCACAAGTGCAAATTATATTTGAGAAAATCTCATGTTTTAAAGTAAAATATCTGTCAGAAAGAAAATCAATATAAAATGGGACATGGAAGCAAACAGATGAATGATTTTATGGACTGAGAATAAGTAACATATAAGGTAATTGTAGCCTATGACATTTAGAAATATTTTTAAAAAATTGATATGTTTTATAAACCATTTATATAAAAATAACATACAATAAATATTAAATCTAATTAGAAATATCAGAATATTATAAATAAATAGAACTTTACTGTAAACTGAGGAAGCAAACACGAGCATGAAGGTAAATGGTCTGTTGTATATGCAAGGAAGCCATTGTGGATTACAGGCATACAGAGATGATAGCGCAGGGGAAATGGTCTACAAGTTGGTAAATAGCAGTGTACAATAACTGTGATGTAGTACTTTGGGGATAATGTTGAAATCCAAGAGAGAATTTTATGCAGAATGTTCAGGGAGCATTAAAGGGGTTGTGCCACATTTGAAAATAGGTGATAAGTGTTTCAGGTTGGTGGAGGTCCCACTGCTAGGACCTCTACTGATCCCAAGAATGAGGGTCTGGCACTACCTGAAGTGAGGGCTGTGGTGGTCACAAATGCATACTTCTGTTTCATTCATTTCAATAATTAGCTGAGTTCAAGCACTTGTCCATTTCTGGCGAAGTCACCCTATAGAAAGATCCTTCATGCATGGTGGAACTCAAAATTGATTGCCTAAGAGCTGTCTCTTCTGAGATTTCAACCTATCCTGGAAAAACACTAAAAACTGAGGGCACCTTTCCCTCTGCATTGCATCCTTCAGGATGCTAAGATGGTCTGCCTAGAGGGACGAAAAATAAAGGTGCATAGCTAAATACATAGCAAATAGAGATGAGCGAACGTACTCGTTTAGGGCAATTACTCGATCGAGCATCGCTTTTTTCGAGTAACTGCCTAATCGGGCGAAAAGATTCGGGGGGCGCTGGGGGTGAGCGGGGGGTTGCAGAGGGGAGTGGGGGGGGGGGAGGAGAGAGAGAGAGCTCCCCCCTGTTCCCCACTGCTACCCCCGCTCCACCACGCCGCCCCCCACTCCCCGAATCTTTTCGCCAGAGTAGGCAGTTACTCGAAAAAAGCAATGCTCGATCGAGTAATTGCCCTAAACGAGAACGTTCGCTTATCTCTAATACCAAATGCAACCTGCTGAGAACCCAGTATAGAGTTAATGCCTTTCTTAGCACAATGTAGATATAAATCCATCATAGTAACGTGAAAGAGAAGAGTAGCAGTAAGCAACCAGCTTAACAAATTATATAATCTGTCCCAGTCTACACGGGGCAGAAAAAAAACACAAAGTGAGAGGAGCTAGAAATCCTATAGGGTCAGGGGGCTCTAGCTAATTGCTTCATTTGATTCATTAAAAATTCCACCTGTCTTGATAGTACACAGGGGCGGAATTAACTGCCCATGGTTGTGCTGCTGTAGGACATAAGGGAAATGAAGATTGTAATTGTAGTGCAAAATAGGGAATGGTCCTTCTTGTCTGTGTTAGAAAGTCATAGGTCACTAGTAGTTCCTTGCAAATAATCCTAGATTGTTAAAGGGAAAGGAGAAAGTATGCATCCATGATATTTGACAAAGTCTTGGAGGCATATCTGCCCCTTCGTTTATCACTTATAATGGAATGACATATATTTTCTTTTATGAATTATTATCCCTGAGGTTGTTCACAAATGTCTTCTTAAAAAAAAGTTATATTCAAGAGAAAATTAATGAGATAGTCAAAGAACAGCTTTGGTTGGGCATTTTCTTAAAACAATGCCAACTGTACTCTAAATGGCAGAACTTAACTTGGATATCACAGGACTGAAAAAAAGTTGAATAGCATTCAGCCGAATGTCAAAAGAAATATATGACGTATGTATCACCACTGTAACATACAAGAGATATGGGGACTCACCATTAGAAGACAGGAGAACAATACCAAACGTGAAGGATGATGACTATAATGACACTAGCAGTGGGGACAGAAGCAAATGATGGAACCAAAAAAGTAACCAAAAACAAACACTATGCCTTTGTTATCTCTCTTTTTTCCGGTCCCTAATCTCTCCCACCGACACCACTGTCCCTATATAGCCCTCAGCTGTCACTTTAGAGCTGGCTCTGACTGCTATTTTGTCCTTATTGGAATTGTCCAATTTAAACATTTTTTAAAAACCTTCCTCACGGCAAAACATAATGAAACAGCCGATACTTACCTCTCCTGGCTCCCTGCATGTCTCCCTCTGGCAGCTCCCGGTCTTCTCCTTGACACTGTGTTTTTAGGCTGCAGCAGCCTGTGTATGGGACTTTGTAGGCTGCTACAACCAATCACAGACCTCAGTGCTTGAATGCTGTGCTATGTAATTGCCTGCAGTAGTCTGTGACTTCCCATACAGGCAGGGTATGGAGGATGAAGCTGCAGCCTGAGACATGTTGGTAGCCAAGATAGGTCTATATAAGATGCTTTATTATGTTTTGCCATGAGGAAGAGAGAGTAAAAAAAAAAACTTGGACAACCCCTTTAACTCATTGGGGCACAAGTCCCCGACAGAGACCCAACAAACAAAACTGAAAATGAACACAGGCTAGGCTAGACATGAACACCAAGATGTCACACTGACAAGACAGATAGGCAATACTCAACTCAGAACTAGATGTTTGACACTAGGAAGGTTGGGTGAACAGCATTGTCAGCTCTTTGTCACACTTGGGCGCTACAGTCACACCATCTTTGGAGGCAGGCAAACATCAACTTGTGTTTGTTGATACAGAAATGCTATCGATTGCTGGTTTTGGTAATATTATAAATTGTATGAAATCAGTATATTTATACCGGACCCACTTCATGAAGTGAATGCATCCAGAAGATCTCAGTTGTATCTTCCATCGTACTGTAGGCTACGTATATAATTAACGGCCAGTCCAAAAAATCATTGTTTGAATCATTGCAGGAAACAATGCACTTAGAGCTGTTTACAAATGCAACTCCAGTTTGGTTTGGCAGTGCACAGACATTCGGCAGGGTTTGTTCCACGGCACTGAGAAGGATTATTTTCCGCACAATTAAAGGAAATCTCATTTGGTAGATTAAGATTTATACTTCTTATCTCTTTGAGCAATTTCTATTAAAGATATACTGCAAGGCTAAACACTGATCCAGTGGAAAAAGCCAAACCATGACCCTGTTTTTAGGGTTAAGCTAGGGTGATGCACGTAAGGTACATGCAACTAACATGACGTTTAGCCGAGTTCAGCTACAAGGATATATCAGAAGTTGCCTGAGCAACAATTCTTTAACAGAGTTCCCTTTAGATAATTAGGGCATTAATACTTTTATTAGGTGACTGTTGTTTAGGCAATTATTGTAGAAAAGTACACTATTAACCCTTTCCAATCCAATTTGTATCCTGATTTTCCTAGGGGGCTTACTCTTTTTCTGCCGTTATAAAACGCTGGCAGTATACAGTAAGAGAACCCTGACAGACATCTTCCAACATTGGAGCTGTACAGCCTTAAATCATTTTGTCTTTAGACGTCAGACATTGGATTGGAAAGGGTTAAACATGTTAGAAACATACTTAAACGCTATGAACGCCTTTTGGGGGCAGCAAACTTTTTTGACTTAAATTACATGTATTTTGGGTCGACGACAATTTTTGCAATGGGGTTTACTTAAAAAGTTTGCATTTTTTGTCTTCTGAACCTTTAGGGCGCCCACCCACTGGCGATTTTTTTCCCTGTGAAATTCGCAGCATTTTTTTCTCTGCAGGGGTCTATGGGACTTGTAATGTTAAAATCGCCAGTGGGTGGGCGCCCTTACGTATCACTGTATATAGACACTTCAGTCTAAAGGCTCTTTCATATGAGCATTTTTATGCATGGGTTTTGCATGCGGTAACAAACTTTACATTATTTTCAAAGGTGCCTCTCAAACACAGTGCGTGAAATGCGTGCGCAAAAAAGAACGCAACATGCACTATCTTGGCATGCATTACGCGCGCATACACACCAAGATAGTGTATAGGAATTTGTCGTCACGAAGCAGTATGCAATGCATTGCGTACTGCTGAGTGCTCCCCGTACGGAAGATTCGGGCGTGGTACTTGCTTGTATGAGAGCGACCTAAGTTTCAGTAGGAGATCCATCAGTGAGGCCAGACTCACAGCTTAGTTTCCTTCTACTCTCTCCTCTCCTGCATATTCTTATCAGCTAATTTATGAAAATTACAAACTTTATGTCTGTTTTGGTCATAAATTAGTTAATAAAAAGTGCAGAAGAGGAGAGAGCAGAAGGAAAACAAGCCGTCCGTCCAACACCACCGATGAATCGACTGCCTACACTGTCTATATACAGTGATATGTGGAAACTGCAGAAGACAAACAGTGCTACATATTTAATGAAATCCTATTGCAAAAATGATTGTTAGCCCCCCAAAATGCATACATTTAAGAGAAGAAAACTGCTCCCCCCAAAGGTGACAAATAGCTTTTAAGGGTAACTACCCACTAGCGTTTGCGAATTTGCTGCGTTTTTTTTCCAGGTGTCTATGGGACTTTCTAATGTTAAAAATGCATCGCGGCAAAATCGCAATTTTGCGCGATGCGATTTTAATATTAACAAGTCCCATAGACACCTGGAAAAAAAAACGCTGCGAATTTCACAGTGAAAAGGAACTGTAGTGGGTAGTCACCCTGAGTCTTAGATACTAAATGTTCCGTGCACCCCTTTTGTTACAATTTACTAGAGAAGAAAATGACAGGGAACCAGGACCAATGCTGTTATGTTGTTGATTGTAGTCCACATACAGCTGTACTATAGCAGTACAGAAAGATGATGGTTATACTACTGTATATGGCCAAAAGTATATGGACACCCCTCCTAATTATTGAGTTTAGGCATTTTAGCCACATCCTTAATAAATAGGTGGATAAATAGAAGCTCACATTCATACAAGCTCTATGGACAGATTTTGGCTATGGGTCCTATGCCAGTGTCGTGGGATTCCACCTTTGCCAGAAGTCAGTTCGTGAAAACTTCTGATCAACTTGATCTGACCTGGTCAACTGTGCCCTTATTGTGATGTGGAGTTTGAAAAAAGAAAGCCGAAGATAGGCCCGGCCCTATCTTTTTCACACGTAGTATTAACTACGAGGAAATGTTATACATTGATAGAGTAGCATTATTAGAAGGTCGATAGATTTCAAGCTTAGACTCCAAGAAAAAACATTGCTAACCTGAAGGCACAGATTACAACATGTTATAATACATCTGGTCTTCATGAACATTATCAGCCTCCTAACCCCAAAACTCTGATAAGTATGTAAGTCATTCATTTGACCAGAACTGTTGGCTAGTTTCTGACAAATCACAGAATAAGTAGCCTGGTATCAGTTTGACTTCTATACAGTAGAAATAAGATCCACCTCAGCTTATTTCTTCCTCCTGATATTATATTTATGTCCATAATATGCATGCTGATATTAGTCATGTGAACTAGAATTAGTTATTAGTCAGTTCACTTATAAATAAAATAAAATAAATGTTATTTATTCCCCACCTCCAACCTGATATTTGGTACTCATTTTACCGACATCGGAAGGATGGAAGGCTGAGTCAACCTTGAGCCAGCTACCTGAACCATGCGAGGAGTGAACTTGCAACTTTCTGCTTAGGACTGAATTTCTGCTGCCTTAGCACTCTGCGCCACACGAGGCTCTGCTTATGGGATAAATTGATCTGAATCTGTTACTACTACAGCACGTTCAAAGTATTTGTTAAGTTGTGCTCCTGGGACCTGTAGTTCTGTGGGTTTCAAGGAGCACACTGCTGCAAGTGTGGGATAATTGAGCTGGCTAATAGTGGGGAGTTCTCCAGCCAGCCAATCACTACCGGTCTGCTGCACATAAATATCAACCCCTCTGGCTAGAGGGAGCTGGTCATTTATCGTTCTTCTCATTCCCTCCCAGAACCCTGGTATTTGGAGTCATGCATATTTTGCTTTGTGTTGCTGCATGCATGAGGTTCTGGGTGGGATTCCCTCATCTGTTGGTATGAACAGTGTCCTGTTCTGCTTGTACGCCATTTACCATTCATGGCGAGTCAGTCCCCTAGGTTCCAGCATGGGGACGTCCCTGTTGGGACAATCACCCGGCTTGCAGGCAGGACTCCCTGGGGTTTGAGTTGTCTTGTTGGAGTAGGGACTCATGAGACAATGAGGACCCTTGTTGTGGGCTCGTGAGCCTAAGTGTCTTGGCCAAAATATGAACCAATACCTCATACATACTTTAGCTATTCCATCTGCTGATGTGTTTTGGTATTCTAGGTAAGTGTTTTGGTGTTTGTCAGTCGTTGATGTATGTCTGCTCGCAAGTCCCGTTTGAAGTTGACTATATTTTGGTTTGCAGTTGTTGCACGCTTAAAGCGGACGTGACAGTATTCCTATCACACTGACCAAAGATCATGTGCATTTTAACCCTTTCCAATCCACTGTCTGGCGTCTGAAGACATTCTGATTGAAGCTTGTACAGCTTCGATGTCGGAAGACGTCCAGCAGGGTATTCTTACTGCATATTAATGGCCGCTCTGTTGTCGGGGGCCTCTCCAGCATGTCCCATACCGCAGTACTGTTTCTAGCCAGCAGATGTGCCATTGTATAATGGCAGAAAGAGAAAGCCCCCTAGGAAACCCTGAATCCAAAATTGGATTCCAAAGGGTTAAGACTTCAATGGTTCCGCACTGATTATGTTAGTCTCTCTAACAAGCAAATCCACATATGAAAACATAGGAAAAGAAAGATGAAGTCTAAGCTACACAATGTAAGCTATACCTAATACTTTTATTTCCAGTGTTTATAGCACATACAATGACTTTGAAGCTGCCCACAAAATGAATGTATCACAAGGACTATAGGTTCCTTCTATTCTATAAACTCATCAGTTTCTGTTTATGAAAGCTATTTCCTCTTTTTACAAGTCTTATCTCTGGTAGAAATTCTGCAGCACATTTGGAAGGATATATCCTATACAACAAATGGGATGTGGTTTGAAAAAAGGAAAAGCTTACATTGTATACAGCAAAAGTGGTGGGACTCGAAGGTAAAGAAAGTTGTCTAAATGCTTGTAGTCACAATTGATTTTCTGAAAATGTGTAACACAAGATCAGATTCATCATCATGGATTGCATTAGTCACATTAGGTCTGAGCCAAATGATAAAGTATTGAGAAAAGCTGTATCACTTGAATTCAGAATGGTGATTTGCAGAAGAGCAAACAGCATGTCCTGTTCTATGAGTCACACAGATAGGGTACTTTGGGACACATTTTAATCATCTCTTCAACTTTTGAGATTTTGTGGCAATAAGATAAATGTGTATCAAATAACCACATCTGCAGGATATCAAGTAAAAGAATATATTTTTATACTTGTTTTATTCGACCAAACTGCTCAAAGAAAATTATTACACAGCGTACATGAGCGCATAGAATAAACACACAAACAGATATGTGTCATCAGCAATTACTGTGGCGCAGAGTAGATGCAGTACATAGAAAAGTGAATTCTTGCTCCACGGGACCCCTGCTCTCAGGATTGGTGGAGGTCTCAGTGGTGAGACCTCCACCAATCAGACCATTATCACCTACTGTATATCCTGTGGTACCAGTTGTCTTTTGGTACAACCTCTTAAGGTACCTCTAAGGATACAGACCTCAAGATGATTTGTGATAGATAAAAGGTGAATAAAGTCCACATGTTCTCTGATGTTGTAGTTTCTTGCTCTACCCATCTTATGTAATTGCAACGGGAAGTGGCCATTTTGGTGAATTATGTAAAATTATATTGAATGACTGTCGGCAGGAGAGACATGGATACAGGATTCTACACTCCTCAACATTGAAATTGCAACACCAAAAAAAAGTCAAGGCAAAGTGTTGCAATTTCAATGTTGAGGAGTGTATTTGGAGGCAACTCTGTCTCCCAGCAGGTCGGTGTAAAGAGCAGATATGAGAGTATGCAGATGCTGCAACCAAATATTTCCAACCAGGAGAGCTCCAAACTCTCTTTCATGATTGGTAAATTGATTGCATAAGGCACACCTTAATTGTGCATATATCTGAAATGTATTGTGAGGCACATCATACCTTTCTTAGAGTTGAACAAGGAAACTCAGTATTTTAGATGTGCGTATGTAATACCTATATTCTGCCAAAATTCACTATCAGGCAAGTTGATCAGATGAGAAAAGATAGGATTTAGCATTAAGGATTGTCATTTGGTACTGCCATAAAAGATGATTAGACCTTTATCTACCTTCAGACTTGAGCAGCCAGGTTATATAAGAGGAGGGGGAGTCTGAGGAAATGGGACAGGACACTCTAAGGTGGGTCCGGATGAGAAGAACCATTTTTTAATTAGTGTTGTCTGTATAAAACCAGAAGTGAAAAATGTGCTACTCACGAATGTGCTATTCTTTTTTTTACCACTCAATAAGCTTCTGTGGTGTCATTCCAGGAGTCTACACAAAACATTTTATCATTCACATCAGCCCCATCCACAATGGAAATCACTATCTAATTTCCCTACTTAAGACATTTAAAACAATTGTCTGAGTTAAATAATTTTGTTAAATATCTCATTCCCATATATAAAAATAATAAGACAGTTAATAGTCACATCTCCCAGCTCCCTGCTTATCCCGCTATGACGTATTGTTTATAGATTGCAGCTGCCTGTGTACAGGATGTCCCTGATTGCTGCACCCAATCATAGGGCTAAGCAATCAAGTACTAGACTCTGTGATTGGCTGCAGCAGCATATGATGTACTGTACACAGGCTGCTGCAGTTTATAAACAATAAGTCACAGCAGAGATCTGGAACTGCCAATGGGGAACAAAGGGGAAGACAGGAGAGGTGAGTATTGGCTCATTTATTATTTACACATGGGAATGCTATATTTAATCTGTATAGGAAAAGGTTTTTACAGTTAAAGTAGTCCAACTATGGAATATCCTACCCTAAAAAGTAGTAATGCTTGATATTATGTCAGCATTTAATAAAGGGTAAATGGTTATCTAATAACACATGGCATGGAAGGTTTTAATGTAGAAAATAACGTTTAATGTATCAAAGTGGGTTGAACTTGATGGACCTGTGTCTTTTGTTTTCCAGTGTTTTCCAGTGATATAACTATGTAACCATTCAGTATGTTTTTGGAGTGTAGGAGTAAACTAAAGTATCCATAGGAAACTTAGGAAAGCATGGAAATAATATACTCTGTGTGCTACCCATGGCAATAATGCATTTCCGATACCTAATTACCACTAACTTAATTAGCAATTATTTTTATTGCTCATTTTAAGTTTTCCTCAGACAGTGTAGTATAAAGGTGAAGTGATGTGTTCCTCAGGGGTGTTGGGGCTCCCTGGCAGAGGTGCCATTGGATGGTCCCACCTCAGGTGCTGCGTTGTAGTGTCATTATTCACTATGTAGATTTGTACACAACATAGACATCTATTTCAAAGAAGCCCGATTGCTTATACAATTTGATAAAAATGTGTACTTCAAAAAAGTAACAGTGTGGTATACCTCAGGAGGATCTCATTTTCATAAATGACCATTTCAATTAATATACATTTATCTATTGAACATTTATTGAATGTCAGAAAATAGCAAAGGTCAATATATGGGACAACTGAGTTAAGAAATGACTAATCCTAATTATGGATGTTGCAGACGCTCAATGTCTAAAACAGATCTACTACCAGGATGGAGATTCTGTGACTATTAAACCGAACAGTCCTATTAGCTAAAAGCAGAAGGACAATTATTACTTGCTATCTGTATGATGTCATCATTGTACCTTTCCAAGTGCTCAAACATTGCTGTATCATTTCCAGTGTCCATTACTTATATTTACAAGCAAAGTCACATATAATGCAGGTTAACCAATACACAATGTACTATTAAAATATTTTTTCTGACCAGTCCTTGCCAGAATATAATGCTCCACTAAAAGGCACCGCAGTGCCAGATGAGATTCCTGCTTGGTGAAATAAATGTTGGATTATCATATTAAACACATTAAAAACACACTGTAATTTTTGGGCAAAAAATAAAAAATTGTTTCTTTCTTGAAAAACAAAATCTTCCTTAACAGCTCAACTTTCATAAGAGTACTTTCAGCTGTACGAAGGTACATGTGATATTATTGTGTTCATTGAGCACACATAGAGATGAGCGAACGTGCTCGTTTAGGACAATTACTCGATCGAGCATAGCTTTGTTCGAGTAACTGCCTACTCGGGCGAAAAGATTCGGGGGCGCCGGTAGGTGGGGGCGGCGGGATGGAGAGGGGGGTAGCAGAGGGGGAACACGGGGGAGCTCTCTCTCTCTTCCCCCGCCACTCCACCCCGCAACCCCCTGCTCACTGCCGGCGCCCCCCGAATCTTTTCGCCCGATTAGGCTATTACTGGAAAAAAGCGATGTTCGATGAAGTAATTGCTCTAAACGAGCACGTTTGCTCATCTCTAAGCACACAGTATAAAAAGCTCGGAACACATGAATATGATACAATGCAGGTCGATGAAAACTAATGCAGAATGAAATTCTTAAAAAAAGTATTGTTGATTCTTGAGTTTTTTCATCAGACAGGTCTAGATACGAGAGAGACCAAGAGTCACCATTCTTCTTACATATGTAATAATGTGTGCTGATGCTAAGCAATTCGAAGAACTTTGCCTCAGGGAGACTGTTTCAGGAAGTCAAAGGAGCCATTTCATATGTTGAGCAGGGCTCTGATTAGTAATGTCTACATGATAAATGCTCTACATGGAAAGCTAGCTAAAACGTTCCTGCCTATCAATAGCAGGTTGTTTGGAGCCGGACTAAATTATAAGAGCCTGAAATATTTTCTATCACCTCATGTAAATAAAATTTCATTATGAAAGAAGCATTCCAACAACACTTACGCCTTTAGGCCCGGAGATATTCAGGTGATCCGGATCAAAATGCACTTTCGATCAAACATATTGTTGATAGCTAAATAACATTTTTATGGATCATTTGGTTTCATCTTAAGGAAAATCTTCAAGTTATCCATCACAACCTTAGAATTTGAAATTAGTTTTTATAGTCTACTTTTTATTTCAATCATTTAAACTAATTTATACCAAAGTCTATTAGGCTCTATTCGGTCTCCTAGATACTAACCTATTGATGAAACATGCAAGGCAACCGTCCTGATAAGGAAGAGTCCTGAGCCTAGACCCTAATCACCCTATTATTACCTAATATCAGGGAAAATGGGGAAGAAAGAGAGGGGTTGTGACAGTGTAGCTACCCACACACGATCATACCAAAAATCAGCAATGGTAACTGAAAACTCAAAGCAATTCCCAAATAATGTTTGATATATTCAATCATTGACACTATGAAGGGTCTTAATTCTTTTTATTCTATCAACTCGTTTCACCCTACCAATCACAAGAGCTCATCAGGATTCAAAGATTAAATGTCACCCAGGGGAAATATCAAGAATTAAATAATATCCAGGATCAATTATATCATTGACAGTATGTCCTATTCTGGTTCACCTCCTCAAACTACAGTCACCAATTCAAATAAATGAGTGTTTGAAAAAAAAATTAGTACATAGGGAGGAAATCCTTGTGCACTGTGTTTTTATTGACCATTAGTAAGCAGTTCTAGAAAAAAAATTGATCCACCCTAAGGAATAGCTTTGGGGGAGCGCAAATCGGGATTATAATTAGAAAAGACTGTGGCCCATCGCAAACCTTTTGAGTGTCCTCCCCTCAAGCATATACTGTACATTTACAAAGTTCACGTTCAAATTAAAGTTAGAAAAGGTTAAAAGGGTTGTTCTGTATTTTTACTATTGATGACTATCCTGAGGGTAGATTAATATCCTGTTTCCCCGAAAATAAGACGCATTTTATATTAATTTTTGCTCCCAAATATGCGCTATGTCTTATTTTCAGGGGGTGTCTTATTTCGCCGCGGCAAATCTGTCTGTGGCCGCCAATCCCTCAATTGGCCAGCTTTGTGAACGAAATTTCTCAGAAATCTCGTCCACATGGGACAGCAAATCTGTCACAGCAAAGCTGGGAGAAGCCGGTGTAGTGGTGCGGATTCACCGCCCACAGAAACGGAAAAGCGTGCAGCCAGGTCGCTTCAAAACAAGCGCCTGAGTGCCGTGGGTTTTGAAGCAGCGCTTTCCCGGCGGAAATCTCGCTGTTTATCGCTGTGGCCAAACTGCGAGATTTCCGCTGGTAATACACTCTGTGAGAACCCAGCCTTAAGAACCACACACAGGGTGCCTGACTCACACACAGAGCCATAAAAAAATAAGGGCTGTAAAGTAACGTACCTGTCTGCAGACAGAAGTTCCTGTACCACTTGTAAGCAGGGAAGGTATTGCAGCTTCCAGCCACCCGGGGGAGCTCATTACAGCAGACGTGTACAGCAGGAACAGAACGTACAGTATGGACTTTTCCAGCCAGCAAGGGAGCTCACAACAGCACACTCGTACAGCACAGCAGGGACAGGATAACAGCAGACTGTCTGCAGATCTACCTATACATCTGGAGGTAGGAGACAACGGGGATGGCAGCAGGGGACAGGCCTCTTGACTTGCCTGCACACTTTACAATGCCTTACTATCGGGGGTGCCTTATATTTGGGACTTCTGCAAATTTCAGGTTGTGCCTTATTTTCAGGGGGTGTCTTATTTTCAGGGAAACACGGTAGTTGTTTGCTTGGTACGCTGTCTGTGTGGACAGTGCTGGAAGCAGATAGTGCTGTCCACATTGCAGCCGCCTGGGTTAGTACTGCAGGCACAGCTCCTACTGAATTTAATGAGCTGGACCTGTACCTGCACTACTCTCCTGCTACAATACGGACATTGCTAACTAATTCCAGTGCTGTCTGCAGTGACAGCAGGCTGCATGAACAGCTAATCAGTGGGAATCCTGCCCAGTGATCATCAATAGTAAAAGTCCAAGACAACGCCTTTAAGACAAGGAAAGAAGATGCAGCTCCACGGATGCTTTATTGAAAAAAGATGAATAAAATCCAAAACATGTATACCCTAATGAAAAAAACCAGATTACATCCTCTAGGGATTCAGATCCTAAACCCCCAAATTATCAGACCCAAGACGAAACTAATCCATGAATATAAACAAGGGATATGCTCATCATGGACATAGGGTCACAATGTTTATGAAAAGGACTAGACATCCATTTTTAGCCGTACGTGGACAAACATTGACTCTTATGAGGTATACATAGAAAAGGAAAGGTATCCAATGTTGAAAGGAATAAAATCTACAATATTTTATTGATATCTTGTTTTTTTGTATTGTTAAGATATCAATAAAGTATTGTTGATTTTATTGACATCTTGCTTGACATCTCTCAGGCTAATAAGGTCTAAAATCTGATAATTTAGACATGATGTTTGATAATACTTTAAAGGTCTAGGTTCTGAGAAATAGTGGTCTGGTCTAGAGACTGAGAATTTAAAGGCCCTAAATTATTAAACCCCCTAATTATGAGACCTCAGACAAGCAATAGCCCCCCCAGCCCAAAATTAATACCCCTAGTATACTTACTAGAGATGAGCGAACGTACTCATCCGAGCTTGATGCTCGTTCGAGTATTAGCGTGTTCGAGATGCTCGTTACTAGAGGCGAGCACCACGCGATGTTCGAGTTACTTTCACTTTCATCTCTGAGACGTTAGCGCGCTTTTCTGGCCAATAGAAAGACAGGGAAGGCATTACAACTTCCCCCTGCGACGTTCAAGCCCTATACCACCCCCCTGCAGTGAGTGGCTGGCGAGATCAGGTGTCACCCGAGTATATAAATCGGCCCCTCTCGTGGCTCGCCACAGATGCATTCTGACATAGCTCAGGGAAAGTGCTGCTGATGCTGGAGCTGCTATAGGGAGAGTGTTAGGAGGGATTTTAGTCTTCAAGAACCTCAACGGTACTTCTTAGGGCCACATCTGACCGTGTGCAGTACTGTTGAGGCTGCTTTTTGCAGTGTTGCACTTTTTTTTTTTTTTTTTTGTATATCGGCCGTGCAGAGCATTGCGTCCTTAGTCTGCAGTAATTTTACATAGTATAGGGCCAGTAGTGCTGAGGCAGGGACAGTGAAAAACGTGAAAGACATATACTGTCTATATAGGCAGTGGGCTTTTCCAAAAAAATTTGGGAAAAAAAAAAAATATTTGGGCTGCTTGTGACCGTCCTGACTGTACTGCGTCTCTGCTGGGGGTAGTAGTCCTAATTAATACGCAGCCAGCTAAGTGTTACAGCGGGCTTGCGCAAAATTCTTTCCTGGCTCTGCTGTGTGTTCCATAAGCGAAGTCAGCCTCCAACCACAGGCCAATAAGCGGCACATTTAATTACAGCGTTCTGTTTCTGCACTACTGGTAATACACCATGCTGAGGGGTAGGGGTAGGCCTAGAGGACGTGGACGCGGTCGAGGACGTGGAGGCCCAAGTCAGGGTGTGGGCACAGGCCGAGCTCCTGATCCAGGTGTATCGCAGCCAACTGCTGCGGGATTAGGAGAAAGGCACGTTTCTGGCGTCCCCACATTCATCTCACAATTAATGGGTCCACACGGTAGACCTTTATTAGAAAATGAGCAGCGTGAGCAGGTCCTGTCGTGGATGGCAGAAAGTGCATCCAGCAATCTATCGACCACCCAGAGTTCTGCGCCGTCCACTGCTGCAACTCTGAATCCTCTGGCTGCTGCTCCTCCTTCCTCCCAGCCTCCTCACTCCATTACAATGACACATTCTGAGGAGCAGGCAGACTCCCAGGAACTGTTCCCGGGCCCCTGCCCAGAATGGGCAGCAATGGTTCCTCTCCCACCGGAGGAGTTTGTCGTGACCGATGCCTAACCTTTGGAAAGTTCCCGGTGTCCGGGGGATGAGGCTGGGGACTTCCGGCAACTGTCTCAAGAGTTTTCAGTGGGTGAGGATGACGATGACGAGGAGACACAGTTGTCTATCACTCAGGTAGTAGTAATTGGAGTAAGTCCGAGGGAGGAGCGCACAGAGGATTCGGAGGAAGAGCAGCAGGATGATGAGGTGACAGACCCCACCTGGTTTGCTAAGCCTACGGAGGACAGGTCTTCAGAGGGGGAGGCAAGTGCAGCAGCAGGGCAGGTTGGAAGAGGCAGTGCGGTGGCCAGGGGTAGAGGCAGGGCCAGACCGAATAATCCACCAACTGTTTCCCAAAGCGCCCCCTCGCGCCATGCCACCCTGCAGAGGCCAAGGTGCTCAAAGGTCTGGCAGTTTTTCACTGAGAGTGCAGACGACCGACGAACAGTGGTGTGCAACCTTTGTCGCGCCAAGATCAGTCGGGGAGCCACCACCACCAGCCTCACCACCACCAGCATGCGCAGACATATGATAGCCAAGCACCCCACAAGGTGGGACGAAGGCCGTTCACCGCCTCTGGTTTGCACCACTGCCTCTCCCCCTGTGCCCCAACCTGCCACTGAGATCCAACCCCCTCTCAGGACACAGCCACTACCGTCTCCTGGCCTGCACCCACACCCTCACCTCCGCTGTCCTCGGCCCCATCCACCAATGTCTCTCAGCGCAGCGTCCAGCCGTCGCTAGCGCAAGTGTTTGAGAGCAAGCGCAAGTACGCCGCCACGCACCCGCACGCTCAAGCGTTTGCACATAGCCAAATTGATCAGCCTGGAGATGCTGCCGTATAGGCTTGTGGAAACGGAGGCTTTCAAAAGCATGATGGCGGCGGCGGCCCCGCGCTACTCGGTTCTCAGTCGCCACTACTTTTCCCGATGTGCCGTCCCAAGTCTGCACGACCACGTCTCCCGCAACATTGTACGCGCCCTCACCAACGCGGTTACTGCCAAGGTCCACTTAACAACGGACACGTGGACAAGCACAGGCGGGCAGGGCCACTATATCTCCCTGACGGCACATTGGGTGAATTTAGTGGAGGCTGGGACAGAGTCAGAGCCTGGGACCGCTCACGTCCTACCCACCCCCAGAATTGCGGGCCCCAGCTCTGTGCTGGTATCTGCGGCGGTGTACGCTTCCTCCACTAAACCACCCTCCTCCTCCTACGCAACCTCTGTCTCGCAATCAAGATGTGTCAGCAGCAGCACGTCGCCAGCAGTCGGTGTCGCGCGGCGTGGCAGCACAGCGGTGGGCAAGCGTCAGCAGGCCGTGCTGAAACTACTCAGCTTAGGAGAGAAGAGGCACACGGCCCACGAACTGCTGCAGGGTCTGACAGAGCAGACCGACCATTGGCTTGCGCCGCTGAGCCTCCAACCGGGCATGGTCGTGTGTGACAACGGCCGTAACCTGGTGGCGGTTCTGCAGCTCGGCAGCCTCACGCACGTGCCATGCCTGGCCCACATCTTTAATTTGGTGGTTCAGTGCTTTCTGAAAAGCTACCCACGCTTGTCAGACCTGCTCGGAAAGGTGCGCCGACTCTGCGCACATTTCCGCAAGTCCCACACGGACGCTGCCACCCTGCGCACCCTGCAACATTGGTTTAATCTGCCAGTGCACCGACTGCTGTGCGACGTGCCCACACGGTGGAACTCTACGCTCCACATGTTGGCCAGACTCTATGAGCAGTGTAGAGCTATAGTGGAATACCAACTCCAACATGGGCGGCGCAGTGGGAGTCAGCCTCCTCAATTCTTTACAGAAGAATGGGCCTGGTTGGCAGACATCTGCCAGGTCCTTGGAAACTTTGAGGAGTCTACCCAGATGGTGAGCGGTGATGCTGCAATCATTAGCGTCACCATTCCTCTGCTATGCCTCTTGAGAAGTTCCCTGCAAAGCATAGAGGCAGACGCTTTGCGCTTGGAAACGGAGGCGGGGGAAGACAGTATGCCGCTGGATAGTCAGAGCACCCTCCTGTCTATATCTCAGCGCGGTGAGGAGGAGGAGGTGGAGGAGCATGAGGAGGAGGGGGAAGAGACAGCTTGGCCCACTGCTGAGGGTACCCATGCTGCTTGCCTGTCATCCTTTCAGCGTGTATGGCCTGAGGAGGAGGAGGAGGATCCTGAAAGTGATTTTCCTAGTGAGGACAGCCATGTGTTGCGTACAGGTACCCTGGCACACATGGCTGACTTCATGTTAGGATGCCTTTATCGTGACCCTCGCGTTACACGCATTCTGGCCACTACAGATTACTGGGTGTAAACACTGCTCGACCCACGGTATAAGGAGAACCTTTCCACTCTCATACCCGAAGAGGAAAGGGGTTCGAGAGTGATGCTATGCCACAGGACCCTGGCGGACAAGCTGATGGTAAAATTCCCATCCGACAGTGCTAGTGGCAGAAGGCGCAGTTCTGAGGGCCAGGTAGCAGGGGAGGCACGGAGATCAGGCAGCATGTACAGCACAGGCAGGGGAACACTCTCTAAGGCCTTTGACAGCTTTCTGGCTCCCCAGCAAGACTGTGTCACCGCTCCCCAGTCAAGGCTGAGTCGGCGGGAGCACTGTAAAAGGATGGTGAGGGAGTACGTAGCCGATCGCACAACCGTCCTCCGTGACGCCTCTGCCCCCTACAACTACTGGGTGTCGAAGCTGGACACGTGGCCTGAATTCGCGCTCTATGCCCTGGAGGTGCTTGCTTGTCCTGCGGCTAGCGTCTTGTCAGAGAGGGTGTTTAGTGCGGCTGGGGGAATCATCACAGATAAGTGTACCCGCCTGTCAACCGACAGTGCCGACAGGCTTACACTCATCAAGATGAACAAAGCCTGGATTTCCCCAGACTTTTCTTCTCCACCAGCGGACAGCAGCGAGACCTAAACAATACGTAGGCTGCACCCGCGGATGGAAGAATCGTTCTCTATCACCATCAAAAACGGGGACCTTTTAGCTTCATCAATCTGTGTATTCTATTCATCCTCCTCCTCCTGCTCCTCCTCCTGAAACCTCATGTAATCACGCCGAACGGGCAATTTTTCTTAGGCCCACAAGGCTCAGTCATATAACTTTTGTAAACAATGTTTATACGTTTCAATTCTCAATTGAATAAAGCATTGAAACTTGCACCTGAACCAATTTTTTATTTTAACTGGGCTGCCTACAGGCCTAGTTACCAATTAAGCCACATTAACCAAAGCGATTAATGGGTTTCACCTGCCCTCTTGGTTGGGCATGGGCAATTTTTCTGAAGTACATTTGTACTGTTGGTACACCAATTTTTTGGGGCCCTTGCCTACATTGTAATCCTAGTAATTTTTAGCCCACCTGCATTAAAGCTGATGTTACCTCAGCTGTGCTGGGCACTGCAATGGGATATATTTATGTACCGCCGGTGGGTTCCAGGGAGCCACCCATGCTGTGTGTCCACAGGGACTTCACATTAGGGATTTGTACCTGCCAGTGTCTATGTATTAAAAACCCCTGTCAGACTGGGGCATGCAGTGTGGGCCGAAGACCACCTGCATTTAACATGACATTACCTCAGCTGTGATGGGCAATGCAATGGGATATATTTATGTACCGCCGGTGGCTTCCTGGGACCCACCCATGCTGTTGGTCCACAGGGAGTTGTAACTGCATGTGTCCACTTCTAAGGAACTCCAGTCTTACTGGGGCATGCAGTGTGGGCCGAAGACCACCTGCATTTAACATGACATTACCTCAGCTGTGATGGGCAATGCAATGGGATATATTTATGTATCGCCGGTGGCTTCCTGGCACCCACCCATGCTGTCGGTCCACAGGGAGTTGCAACTGCATGTGTCTACTTCTAAAGAACCCCAGTCTGACTGGGGCATGCAGTGTGGGCCGAAGCCCACCTACATTTAACATGACATTACCTCAGCTGTGATGGGCAATGCAATGGGATATATTTATGTACTGCCGGTGACTTCCTGGGACCCACCCATGCTGTGGGTGCACACGGAATTCCCATTGCGGAGTTGTACCTGCCTGTGACTATTTATAAAAAACCGCGGTCTGACTGGGGCATGCAGACACCTTGACAGAATGAATAGTGTGTGGCACATAGGTTCCCCATTGCTATGCCCACGTGTGCAGCTCCAGATGGAGGTCGCACAGGATTGGATTTCTCATTGCTTCTGTACAGCATTGTGGGCTATCGCCCCACCCCTTTTAAAGAGGGTCGCTGCCTAGCCGTGCCAACCCTCTGCAGTGTGTGCCTGCGGTTCCTCCTCATGGCAGACGCACTTAAAAATAGACATAAGGGTGGTGTGGCATGGGGGCAGCTGAAGGCTGCGCAGGGACAATTTGGTGTGCGCTGTGGACACTGGGTCGTGCAGGGGGGGGGGGGGGTTGGGCAGCATGTAACCCAGGAGAAGTGGCAGCGGAGTGTCATGCAGGCAGTGATTGTGCTTTGTTGGAGGTAGTGTGGTGCTTAGCTAAGGTATGCATTGCTAATGAGGGCTTTTCAGAAGTAAAAATTGTTGGGAGGTGGGGGGGCACTCTTGCCGTTATTGTGGCTTACTAGTGGGACCTGGAAACTTGAGATGCAGCCTAACATGTAGCCCCTCGCCTGCCCTATCTGTTTCTGTGTCGTTCCCATCACTTTCTTGAATTGCCCAGATTTTCACAAATGGAAACCTTAGCGAGCATCGGCGAAATACAAAAATGCTCGGGTCGCCCATTGACTTCAATGGGGTTCGTTACTCGAAACGAACCCTCGAGCATCGCAAAAATTTTGTCCCGAGTAACAAGCACCCGAGCATTTTGGTGCTCGCTCATCTCTAATACTTACCAGTCTTTAAGGCCATCTGGCTCTTATAGACTTCCGCATGTGGAAAGTCCTGATATTGATCAGTGTGGCATCTCAAATCGAGTCCTGGTGATGGCTAGGGTCCAAGCCTTGTGTTCTCACCTTGGCTCCACAGAGAGCATGTAAACACTGGACAGTATCAAGATATTTGAGCAGCCACGCACAATAGCCTGATGCTGACTAGCTAGCATTAGGACATGGCCTGGGTGGCTTGGCTATCCTTGTAGTTATGCCAGTAACACCAAGACCGCATTCTCTCCTGGGTTTGGAGCTTGACAGGGCCTAAGGATGTCTAAAGATAACAGTAGTATAATAAGTGGCATGTTGTAGGTGGGGTAGGCTTTAATATAAATTTTGCATTGGGACCCAGAATCCTTTGATTGCATCTATGCAAAGTGAATGGGCCACTGACCCATTGAGTCTGAATTGTTGCGCTCAGTGTGTGAGCAAAACAAATATGGCATGTTCTATCATGCTGTGTTATAGATAGTGTAGAATGGACCAAAACAGTCAAGCCCTGTTGAACTTTATTAAAAGTTAAGGTCAGTGCAAACATAAACCTTGTATGGTTCATCTTGGCTGAAACTACCTTCTTTTAGATCAGTGTTCCCCAACTCCAGTCCTCAAGGACCGCCAACAGGTCATGTTTTCAGGATTTCCTCCGTATTGCACAGGTGATGTAATTATCATCAGTGCCTCAGACATTGCCACAGGTGTTCTTACCATAGGATATCCTGAAAACATGACCTGTTGGTGGTCCCTGAGGACTGGAGTTGGGGACCCGTGTTTTAGAGGTATTCATGAAGTTTCGATTCGGTTCAAACTAATTTGGCTAAAGCAAACTTTTTGCTAAAATTCACTGCCTGAACCAAACTTTTGAAAAGTTTGCTCATTACAAGTTATGGAGGTACTATCATACAAAAGCACCATATGGCAGCATGCAGAGTTCCTACTGCTCTGTAATACAGAAGCATAGAACTCCATGTGCTGCTGTTTAACCTCCTTGCAAAATAGCTTTGTGTACCCAAATACCATTATCCCAAGTTTGGATTTGCACCCTCCTATTCCTATTTGGGCTTCACCTGATGATAGTTGATACCACGATAACTACATCATACAATCATGATGCAGCTGATGCAAACTTTGCAGGTGGCCTTATAAAAGAACACATTTTGTGCTGATCATTCTGTTCAGTCTGAGCTCAAGAATGTAGCTCATCCAAAAATCTGGAGAAATGAAAGAAATTCTAGAATGATTAATGTGATTGTGTTTTGAGCATATGTCATAATAGTTCCATCCAATGTTATAAGATGAGATCATAGGACATCATTATCAGGGGTAAAATATTTAGACTAAGGGCTGGCATATATTGACACTTAACTGGTAATAATCATTATGTTAATCAGAGATGGGGGTCAGCATTACACCCCCGCCCGCCATCCTGCTTAGCAGCTGGATAACTGAGGCTAGTAAGCATCGGTTTTGCATTAAAATGTAACGACAGCTTCCAGTAGTAATCATGTTAAATCTGCAAATGCAACAAATTATGTAATTTGTAGAGCCCATCTGAACCGGACAGGAAACAATCCAGTTCCATGTTTAATAAAGTAATCTTTGTGCTGCAGGCTCCCTCCCAACAGAATCATCAATGATGAAGCAGGCAGGAAACTCAATGGAAATAATACAAGGAAGCTTTTTTTCAACACCCATCCCTAAAGCTTCATCTAAACAGCCATTGTTTTGCTGTCTTAGGTTAAATCTTAATAAAACAGTTAATTTCAAGCCCTGCCTTATCTGATTAAGAAGAAAAAAATATTAGCTCCAGCCAATAAATATTTCATATGTGCTGACAATTTCACAAAAAAGGTTTCCAGCATTCATTTTCATTACATTAAATCATGGACAGATAAACACATTTGTTGTGCAACACATCCTGGCCGTAGAGCCTAAGAAACAACTAAGCATATTTCCTACAACTAAACATATTTTCTGTTAACCACCTTGGGATATTATTTAATTAAACAGAGCCCCAAATATGATTTCACTCCCAAAAGTGCTGATGGTGCAGAACCTTGGGATAAAATACACATGGAAAAGAGTAATCGTCAGATTATGACCCCAAAATAATATTTTCCTACATTTTAATTAGACAGGTCAACTGGCGACAAACTAAGTGATGTAAATACGGTCGGGGTAGAAGAGGTAGAGGTTACAGATTTTGCACTGGGGCCCAGGAGCGTCAAGCTACACATCTATAGGAATCATACATTTATTTGAAAGAATGCCAGTCCCACAGGCTCTGAAATAATTACTTTTTCTATTCAGTTGTTACATGGGTTGTAAAAATATTTGATAGCTTTTGTACATTTTTATATTGCTTTTTTAATTGTATTTGTCAGGGATGCTTAAAGATATTGTCTGCTGTAAAGGGGTTTTGTAAAAAAATCAATACTTACTTATTCCTCCCCTGGCAGTCATCCTACCCCATCTTTTCCTCCCCAGTCTTCTCCTGTCCCCCTGGTCACCTCACCTACAGCCAGCTGGATCCTCTTCTTCTTTTTTTTTTCAAATTCTTTTTATTGGCATTAATTCACACATGAAGGAAACATGCACTGGTTGATTACATTTTTGTATACATCTTGCTTGCTTGTCGTAACAGTTTCCATTTGTTAGTCTTTGTTCGTAACACTTATATGCCTTCATTTTTTCTCCCTTTTTTTTTTAAATTTCCCCCTCCCCCTCCCTTAATTCCCCCAAAAATTAATACTTTACTGTATAAACTTAAGTAAATATGTATAAAACGGTTAACTAGTGGTTTGTCAAACTATCCCGCTTAACATTTTGTTTTCCTACTGTATTTGTCATGTGATTTTGAAGATTCCCAGCCGGTTCATGTGGTTTTGTTCATGGTATCATGTCGTATTGGCAAATTGGAGCATGCAATCTTTGATTTCAGTGGGATCAAGAAATTTTTCTATGAATTCTCTCCATTTTCTGCAAAAATTTTTAGCTTGGGACTCCGCGCATCTTTCTATCTCTAACCTCTCCATTTTTAATAGGTATTTTAGTTGTTGCGTAACGTCTTTTATGTCTGGTGGTTTGGCTATCAGCCAGTTGTTTAGGATACATCTTTTACCAATTAATAGGATGTTGTGGATCAGTTTGGAATTTCTTGTGTTGTCTGGTAATTGATGGAATATAAAGATTTGCGGTATTAGGTGTAGGTTTTGTTCCCCCATGTCTCACATTATTTTGAGGATTTCTTCCCAGTATTTTTTGATTTTTGGGCATTGCCAGATACCATGTATAAGATCTGAATGTGTCAGGGCGCATCGCGGGCATGCCTGTAATCTGTCCGGGCCATTAGGGTTCCAAGGTTTGTCAAACCCGTATATTGCTCTATGGATCAGTTTAAAATAGGTTTCTCGCCACCGCTCATTTGATGTCGCCTGCCTCATTGCGTTGGATCCTCTTCTTCTTGATATGATGCGTCCTATTCTCTGCATTCTTCTTCCAGCAGGTCAGTGTAGGTTACGTCACTAGTGACGTAACGTTCACTGCCTAGGAATGAATGCCGATCTATTACTGTGTTGCTGCGAGAGTTCATATAATGTTGCTGAGAGACAGCACGCATGCGAGTCTCAGCAATAGCTCGGTACTCCCTGCTAGGTAGAGAAAATCTACGTCACTAGTGACTGGATACATTGCCCTGCAGGAAGGAGACTGCAGAGAATGGATGCTTCATCACAGGAAGCAGAAGAACCGGCCGACCTCAAGAGTCAGGAGAAGATGCAGTAAGAAGACTGCCTGGGGAGGAATAGGGAAGTATAGATTTATTTTTGTAATGACAGAAAACCACTGAAGGGGTTTTCCAGGCTATTTCTATTGATGACCTATCTTTACGATAGCTTATCAATAGTCCCCCATCTATTCTGCCATTCCTCCAATCCACCAGTTCTGGGCCTTGTTTTCAGCAGTCAAAGAAGGCTGCAGCAATTTTCTAACTACCTAATGCACTGCTCTCTGATTGGCCAGTGCTGATCATATGAGCAGCTCTGGCCAATGAGATTAAAACAATGCTAAATATTTGCAAGAGACAAGCAAGATTATTAGAATAATGTGGTGTATAATTGGTCAAAAAGTAGGCGTTATCATAAGACCAAAACATCTTAAAAATAACGCAGTACTGTGAACAAGGAGTTGGAGATGGAAGTCAGTTTTGCAGATACTGATGTCTTGTTATATAGGTGCACAGACTATTTCAGGAGAATTTTCATATTCATCTAAAGAATTATCTTAATATCTTGGTGGACGCAAAAATTGAGATACTTCTGGACACGGCCCCCTTCAATCTACAACTAAAAAAAAAGCACATAGGTGTACTAGAAGAAAACACAAGAAGGCGATCCAGATCTCAGAGAAACAAGAACTGCAAGTAGACAGATATCTGTAATTCATTTATCCAGATATGTTTTATCTCAGGGGCAGCTCAATGTATTAAATACGGGTTTGGGAGTTTCACCTAACAGAATGTTTGATACTCATGGGACTCTTATTGACGTAAACAGATTTATTAGCTTAATAACTATAAAATGTTATTTTTGCACAATTATCTTCTGACTTGGATGACTTTTCATATAGTGATTAGAGATGAGCGAGTATACTCGCTAAGGCACATTACTCGAGCGAGTAGTGCCTTCGCCGAGTATCTCACAGCTCGTCTCTAAAGATTCAGGGGAGCGGCGAGGAATGGAGGGGAGATCTCTCTCTCCCTCCCCCCCCCCCCCGCTCCCCGCCGCAACTCACCTGTCACCGGCGCCCGAATCTTTAGAGATGAGCGGGGAGATACTCGGCGAAGGCACTACTCGCTCGAGTAATGTGCCTTAGCGAGTATACTCACTCATCTCTAGTAGTGATACATATTCGCATGAGAATGTTGTTTCACCTCTGCAGGATGTGAATGGAACTAATTTTGCTTCTTTTCACGATTTATGTAATTCAGTGCATCTGCGACAGTTACAACATGAGTCTGAAATGGGTCTTATAGCTAGGAATAGTATATTCCCTATGAAAAACAAGCATTTTTATTCCATTCAGTCACGTTCTCACACTATGGACAGATTTCAAGATTTTGTGGAATCTGATCTGATTTACTTGTCCAGCAGTGTGAATAGCAGCACAGAGTTCATTCAACAGAATTGGTCTATGGGAGAAAAACAGGCAATTAAGGAGATCAAAGGAAACACAGACCTGCTTGTTAGAAAAGCAGACAAGGGAGGTGCGTTGGTCCTCCTTAATGCTTCATTAGATAGGAAATTCAATTTGGACATGTCATCAAATAACACCATTTACTGTCCACTTATAGCAGAAAACTTCATTCCAACAAAGTTTGCGTGATTTGCTTGAGTTGAGTTTCCATATGGGGGCTGTAAATTAAAAAAAAATGAAATGTCTATATGTTGATCATCCTGTCACTCCCATTTTCCACTCTCTACCAAAGGTCCACAAGAGAATCTTTCCTGTCCCTTGAGATTCATTGCCTCACGAATTGGATCTTTGGGAGAGAGGCTAGGAGAATGCATGGACCACCATCTGCAACCCCTAGTAGAGAATTTACCTGGATTCCTCAGACATACAAGACATGTAAATATTTTTAAGGATTTTGACTGGCAGGAGTCCCTCAGCTAGCTTTCTTGTGATGTTATCCCTTTATATCCATCTCTTCTGCATTCTCTTGCAATAAAAGCATTGTCTTGATATTTTAATTCATACAATGACTATTCAGCAGCAGTAAATTCATTTCTTTTACTACCAATGAAATTTCTGCTTGAATGCAACTTTTTTACTTTTGTTGGGAAATTCTTTTTGCAAAGATGGAGAGCGTCAATGGGGGAAAATTTTGCTCTTTGTTGGCAAAAATATATATATAGATTGGTTTGGAAAGAGAATGTTATATTTGAGGGCCCTTTCTCCCCCCATATCAGATGGTACATTGTTATATTGATGGCCAGCTTCTAATATGGGGGAAGGGGTACTAGGGAAGAGGTGATCATTTTTGTCTTGTTTATTATCCCGAGTTCTACAAATTTATGGTTCACCTCAATATATGATGTTAAACAGGTCAATTCTTTAGATCTCACTCTCACAGGGCGTGTTCCAGTGAAGAAAGTGTCAATTTTTCCTTTTTTCAAGCATTCTGTGTGTAATTCACTACTGGCCATATCATCTTGTCATCCTTCTCAGGTAATAAATAATATTCCTGTTGGCAGATTAATTAGGTTCAAGTGTTATTGTGCTCAGCAGAAAGATTATATAAGGATTGAGAAACAACCGAGCAGTCTCTCAACAGAGCTAAGAATGTAGTACATGATGTGTCACGGAAGGATGTATTGCACAAAAGACGTCATGTTGGAGGCAATGCGGCTGCTCAGATAGCAATCTTTGACCTTTTCCATGGAATACAGTATGCAATAAGAGCAGATAGTGAGCATCATATACAAACATTTACCCATATTATTAGAGGATTTGGTGATATGAAAAGTTTTGCAATATAATATTAGATTTGTAGTAGATATGATATATGGAGGCGCCTCTTCAGGTTTTTTATTCTGTGAATGGAGAAATTTTGTAAGATACCAAAGTTAGGTTTTCACGTTGCCAGTGAGTTGACAGATTTGTCAGTCCCTGTGGGCATAGGGACTTAGGCCAGGGGCGTAACTATAGTGGATGCAGGGGATGCTGTTGCACCCAGGCCCAGGAGCCTTAGGCCTCATGTCCACGGGGAAAATCAGGCCCGCTACGGATTCTCCATGTAGAATCCGTAGCGGGTCCCTCATGCTCCGCGGACATGAGCGCTAAAAATAAGAATAAATGAGAATAAACTCACCTCCCATCCGCTCCGTTTCTTCTCTGCGTCGCGGCCGGATCTTCTTTCTTCGGCCGGCGGATGAATTCGTCACGCCGGCGGCACGTCGCCGGCACGTCGCCGACGTGCCGCGCGCATGCGCCGGGCACATCCGCCGAGCCGAAGCAAGAAAGATCTGGCCGTGAGGAAGAGAAGACCTTCCCGGCCCGCTGCGGGTGAGTTAATTCTTTTAAATTCCTATTTTAGGTCTCCCGCGGATCCGGACGGCTTCCATAGGCTTCAATAGAAGCCCGCGGGAGCCGTCCCCGCGGGAGACCCGCACGAAAATGGAGCATGGTCCAGATTTTTTCATGCTCCATTTTTTTTTAAATCCCTTTTATTGACCATCCGCGGGTATTTATCTACCCGCGGGTGGTCAATGCATCCCTATGGGATGCGGATCCGCGTGCGGGAGATCCGCTGCGGATCTTAAATCATATTTTCCCCGTGGACATGAGGCCTTAGGGGGCCCATAAGGCCTCTCCTCTCCATATAGGGAGCCCAGTACTATGAATAAAGCATTATAGTTGGGGCCCTGTTAAAGGTTTTGCATTGGGGTCCGGGAGCTTCAAGTTATGCCTCTGACTTAGGCCAACTGCTTGGGGAGAGAAAAGCACAATGCAGACAAGTGTATGCAGTTTGAAGATGCTCACGCTCTCGCAATCATTTGATTGAGGACATGTTTATTTAGAATGGTCCTGGTTTTTCATCAGGACTAATATCTTACACCTATTTGCATATAGCAATCCTGTCATTTGTCATAATTTGTGCTTACTTCAAAGATCGCACTAAAACAGTAGACGATGACAAAATGCATCCTAAAACATATATAATCAATAGTACTTTTCTGTATACATCATCAAATTGTATCTTTGTACCTGACTAACAGTCACTAGGCATATCTTGCATTACCAGCAGCTACATTTCTCCAATTCCCATTACTATCATGTGTTCTCTGTGAAACTGTTCCTAACTTTAATTAATATTCAATAAACAAAAATAAGCCTTAGGTGTTTTATATTGTCGGATTTTGGCTTTATAGGTCGTTTTAGTAGCTAATTCAATTTATTTTCTTGTTTAAACCAACTCAGGTGTTTTTACTCGAAGTGAGCAATGTGTGTTCTATGTGCTATGAAGAAGTCTTATGCCAATACATGTAGCTGTCTTATTTGTCCCAAATGGATGTTGAATGTACGGTTTTAATATTTGCTAAATAAACCAGAGTTGTTTTTTTTATCCTCATACTCCTGGATGCTGGATTGTTTCTACATTTAAAGAGGCAGAATGTTAACCCAAGACTGTAGCATCACTTTATTATATACTTTAATATATACCTTGTGCGTGGTTTTAAAAATTCTAGCAGCCTACGAATGGTTGCAAAAAATCCACTTTTGTACCATTCAGACTTTGTATATAAGAATCCTGAACTTCTGACTAATGACTTTAAAATGAGATTTATCATCTTGTTTGTAGTTCACTGATTTCCATGTATCAGTAATAGAACTGTCTGATTGGGGTTATCTGGCAGAGCAGTTATACACTAGTTTGAAGTTAATTAAGGATGCCATAAATGTCAGGAGCGTGAACTGTACAGTGTTCTCTCTAATTGCCCTTTTCAGAAGGAGAGATAAGTAGGGTCAGCTGCTATTGGGTTTCCCAAGGGAAAAGTATAGCCATGGACTACTCTATAGGATGCCCCATTCACTATCAAATTAGAAAAAAAAGGCAACACTGACACTTGACAATCTCCAGTTGAACTTTTGGGGCTGTGTTTATTTTCCTTTTTCCAAATATAACAACTTTTACATCTTTCCTTGTCAAATTACAAAGAATTCAAGAACTTCTTATAAAGAAGAATGAAGTTTATAAATTCTGGGCCCTGGCATCCTGTGAGTAAGTGCCCCGTGAGCATTGTAGAGTAAGAGGGAAATACAGGAAGCTCAGGGTTTCTAGGCAGCAGCACATTTCATTCATGGAATTCTGTCTAGATTGTAAGACATTTATAGCAAAGAATTGGAGTAGAAGTACATTCTTGATAGCTAGGTTTTATGACAGTGCTGTGGCTTTGTGTTTCTATGCTTTGACTTTTCGCAGATCATTGACCTTTTACTTTGCCCTTTTAGTTCTTATTTGTTTTGGTCGTCTGTTGGGAAGTAGAGATAACAGTACATAGCTTGGCATGGTGAGTGCCAACTCTTTCGGACTTCTGGAAGAGTTGACAACTATTCCGGGCATTACCTTCCCATTCCGGCGGTAGTACTGTAGCTAAATTTGTAGTCAGAGGACACAGTTCTGCGTGGACAGTGGGGCTGTGCATTTCTCCTTGAATGGAAGTCTTCAAACAGAGGCTGGACAGACATCTGTCTGGGATGATTTAGTGATCCTGCATTGAGCAAGGGGTTGGGCCAGATGACCCTGGAGGTCTCTTCCTACTCTACCATTCTATGATTCGATTCTGCAGCTCCACTGCAGGTTACATTGCTTGCCTCCCTGCTATTTTCTGCTCTTGTCTTGGTAACGGTTGCCTCCTTTTTAGTCCATGCAACTCAGAGAGTTGTATGAAGTTGTGTGTCAACTGATCCAGCTGGTAATATCTCCTTATTTTCCCTTCACTTTCCGCGTAAAGCTAGCCTGAGGGGCTTTGCAGAATGTGCAAACTTGTGATGCCTGGTATTGGTTTACGAAGATGTAAAGCACACACATATAGCTAGGTTTCTATAATATATAATATCTGTGTCAGGCATATGCCGTAGCCTATGTCTGGAGTCTGTACACAGGTGGAGACCTGATTTGCAGTCTGTTTACAGGTATACGGATGGAGACTAGTCTGGGGTCTGTATACAGATGGAGACTGGTCTGGGATCTGTATACAGATGGAGACTGGTCTGGGGCCTATGTAAAAGCTTGGTTAGGGGTCTGTATTATTAGCTGTGCTGTGTATATTCAGAGGTGATCATAGGTGACATAGGATAGTGCAGTGTGGGTTCATAGGGCCATGTATAATTTGTTTTCATTGTTTTAGTAAATACGGGGCTGTGGTATGCAAAAGCAGTGTGTTTTTGGGAAAAAAAGCCAGCTTTCAAATGTTGGCAAGTATAATCTATGTTATGGAAATCATTGTATTTAGTTAACATATGCTTACAACCAATGCCAGTGTATTGCGCCATCATCCCTGGTTCGAGTCTTACACTACTGTACAATCATTTGTCAGTCACACTACCATAAAAGTTTTAAACTCAATACAAACATCCCTGTACCGAAAACCAATTGATTGGCCCACATACCTCAGAAGGAACAGCTTGAACCCCAAACACATTAAAAAGTCCATTGTCTACAGTCAGGCCATCAGATACAACTGGATCTGCTCCAACCCAACAGACAGAGAAGAACATTTACATAATCTTAAAAGGATATTTTTAAATCAGGGCTACCATCCCACCTCAACTGATCATCAGATCACCAGAGCCACCAGGATACCTTCAAGTCACCTGCTCCAATACAGAGAAAGGGAAGAAAACAATTGTGTACTGCTGATGGTGACCTGCAGTCCGGAGCTAGAGGTGCTAAGGTATACTGCAAAAAGCTCCATCATACCCTACACAAGGATGACTGCCTGAAAACCATTTTCCCAGGCCCTCCGCTTCTGTGTTACAGGCAACCTCCAAATTTGAGGAACTTTATAATCAGGACGTCATAGGCCTCTCACGAACTAAGCCAGAAGCCTGCTTCACACTGATGAGGGGCAAACACGCCGAAACATTATGTCCGTGAATGGATTACTGGTTTAGTTTCCTATTCTCAATCATTGATAAGACTTGTTATAAAGTCCCTTTAATTTGAAGGAATGCTGCCATCCAATAGGTGGCGCTGCAGAGGTATTTTTCCATCTATCTTATTTGCCCTCTGACAAACAAAAAAAGAACTTATCCCTGTAATGTCAAGAGCTTGAAAACCGGCTCACATGTACTGACCATAGACAAGATACAAATCCCCAACACACAACAGGACTATAAGATCCCTGGGACATTCACATGTTTTATGTCCAATGTTGTGTACTTGACTCTGTGCATTAAATTTCTGATTAGGGGTCTTTATGTTGAAGAAACTGGGCAAAAAGCCAATGCAAGGATGGGGTTTCACCACCAGATAATTAAAGAAAGAAAGACCGAGTTACTTGTGGCTGAACATTTTTGCAGGCAAGGACAAAACATAGAAGATATGATGGTTGTAATATTAAAAGGCAACTTCAAATCTTAATGTCGAAGAAGAATATGTGAATACAAATTGATGACCAACTTTGATACTCTCAACACAGGTTGGAATAGCTCTTGGTTTTATGATGGCGGTGAGCTATCTGAGAAATCTGGTCCGGGATAGTTCACAGACCTGGTGCCCCCTCTGACATCAATTTAGAGACCATAAAACTTCCACATCCCTTATCAATGGACTAATTAAGTATTTACTTCTCTGCTCATCCTGTTCTGTTATATATATAGTATATATATATATATATATATATATATATATATATATATATATACTTCTTCATATTTTTCCTATTTGGAGCCTGATAAAGAAACTGAATTTGTTTTGGAAACTTTGTTAATCATTAGTCATGGTGTGGATTTTGGTAGAGAACTGCACCAAAATCTGCTATGTGTGAAGATTACCTATTAGAACATTGATATAAGGCAATTTAGGAATCACTATTGCACAATTGAAAATTTCCCATGTTTTTTACATGTTATAGTCATCTCAAATGTCTATAAATTGTGTTTTATCCAATGCTGATCAATGGTATCTCATAATGACCTTCGACAGTATTCATGATGTAGGAGGTAATGACACAGCCAGACCCCTCTCATCATATTCTTAGTGAATGTTGGTCTCAGAAATAAGGAATAATCTCCCTCTCAGTAAGTTAAACATACAAGTTTGGGATTTACTACAAATAGAAAAAAATCGCAGTCAAATAATAATAATCATAATAATAATAATAACAGCAACAACAATATTAATAATTTGTTGTTATCATTAAATACTTTATGTCTATCTTTTAGATTCCCTAATGAATCTAAAACAATTAGGCCGGCTGCACACGAACTGGTTGGATTCAACATGCGGGAGCTTGCAGCAGAATCCGACCCTATGTCTGGCCAGCGTCCCCGCGAACCTGTCATTACTGTCATCTGTTCTGATCGTATGCCTGGCCCACCGTTGGACATGCGCAGTACAGATTTTCTTTAAACTCCTGCTTTTCTCTACGCAATGACACAGAATCCACAGGTTTCATGTGGAAGTTGTCTTCTGTGTCTTCGTCCAAATCTGTCCATGTAGTGTATCTCGGTCAGAGATACTGGGTGGCCTGGAGGTTAGAGGGCAGGATCCCCTGGGCACACAGACCATCTGGATCTCATCATCCAGGCTGAATCTTCCCATTGAGATTCTTTCTACTGTTGGAAAATTTTTCTTACAGTGTTTTTGGATAATGGAGTTGGTGTTAAGTTGATTCATCATGAAGTGATCAAACGCATGGGTTTAGGGGTAAGAGCACTGGAGCACCCAATTCCAATGTCTGCTATTGACGCCACTCCTTTGTCCCAGAATGTTTTGGAATATGTGGTCTCAGTTGTATGTCTTGGTTTGTTTCATATGGAGACTAGTTTGTTTTATACCAAGTGCTGTTTGGTTTGCCTTGGTTTCAGGTGGATTGGGTAAAGGGGGATATTATTAAATGGAATCCTTCTTGTAGTTGAGACTGCATGTCACTAAAGGTGTCTGCGGTTTAGATGGTTTAATTACCTGACTTTGTTCAGGAGTTTGCGGACATCTTTTCTGAGGAGGGAGTAGACAGATTACCCCCTCATAGGGTAGGGGATTGTTTCATTAAGCTTATCCCAGGCTGTAAGATACCCAAAAGCCATATGTACAATTTAACGGTTCCTGAAAGACAGTCCCTTAAGGATTATATCCAAGACAGTCTGAAAAAGGGGCATATTCATCCTTCTTACTCTGCATTGGCTGCCATTTTTTTATTTGTCAAGTAAAGGGATGGAGGGTTGCGACCTTGTTTGGATTTCAGGGAGTTAAATAAAATTACAAAGCAAAACCCCAAGGTGTAGGAAAACCAGCATCCTCTAGCCAGAGGGGCTGGTATTTATGTGCAGCAGACCAGGGGGATTGGCTGGCTGGAGAACTCCACACCCAGCCAGCTTAATTAACCCACACCTGTGAAAGTGTGCTCCTAGAAACCCATAGAACAACAAGTTCCAGCAGCACAACCTAACATGTATATTGGTAGAGTGAAATGATGCCAGATTGTGTGGCGCATGTGCAATCAGAAATGTGCCTAATTCATTAAGAAGCATGCACCTCTTAATAAATTAGGCACATCTTAGTCCAGCACATTGTATATTAAGATTGGAATGTGAAATACCACTCTTAATAAATGTGCCCTAATATGTTCGTTTGGTGAGGTATGAAGAAATCTCAGAGAGGGTCCAGTCTCTAATCCCAAAGAGTTTGTAACATAATGGGGTGGTTGACTCTGTCAAAGGTAAAATATAGGTCTACGAAGAGGAGCGGAGATATCATGACAGATGTGAGGATCTTCACAATAATGCCATAACGCCTGAATGGAACCTCACAATCTTGTGACAGAAGGAGCTCCACCCTCTGTCAGGCCCTTCAAATGCCACTGTCAGAATTGACAACAGTACTTAAAGGGTTAACAGCTGCAATCTGAGGTATATCCCAAGATTGCCTGTGGCCACCAGGTGGAAGTGTTTAGGGCTGCCTGGGTCTGTCACTACAACTTGTATCATTATCGCTGATGCTGCATGTCAGCACTGCATACAAACCAAGACTCCTCCCCTCTTGTTTCATTTTCTCTGTACTCTGGAGTACCAGGCTGGAAACAGGAGGGGAGGGAGTCCTGGTTTGTAAGCAGTGCTAACATGCTATGTCAGCAATAGTGTGACGGTTGCAGTGATAGACAATAGTTGATCACTTAGGCAGCATTAAACACCCAACAGCTGTGGGCAGGAGGGTACTGAATATACAAAGAGTGGATGCCGTTATTTAGTGATGGGGCTAGTTACTTTATGTGGGAAAGGGATATAGAGAAGGCACAATTGCTTGGTGGAGGTGGCTAAATAATGGACACAGTTACTTTATATTGGGCAGAGAAGTGGTGCAATTACTTTGTAGGGACACTATTATGTTGTGAAGGCAAAAAAGTGGATATTATTCCTTTGCGGAGGAGGTAAAAAAAGAAGAATTATTGCTATCTGGTGGTTATTACTGTGGAGGGCATTGGACATCATTATTGAGGAGCACAAAGAAGGCATTGCTTCTTTTGATGGTTACTATTTCTTTGTGGGAGACAAAAGGGGAAAGTAATATATGGGAACACTAGGGGCAGTGGCAGGATGGGTACAGTGCACAGAGACAAGTTCTGTCTGGAAGAAGTTGTCATGGTGGTCTGAGCCCAGATAGAGAAGAAAAGGGAATGCAGACAACTGTAATCAGAGGAGATGTAACCTGTGGTCACTAGAGGTAACTGCACTGTTATAACCCTCACTGTGTAGAACTGCTATATGACTATGCTATATGGTGATGGCATTATTCACAGGTACACTAGAGCTGAGCTGCTCTATGTAAATATGCCGCTGACAAATCTAGCACATGCTAGAGGAGAGACTGGCACACCAGGAATTGTGTTGTTTCATCATCTCCAGTCTGCTAGTTAATTGTTGGGGCGAAATGTTATTGTTCTCAGTAAGAGAAACAAAATAATCTTGTAGATATGATACTTTTTAATGGCTAACAAAAATAAATAATGTTACAGCAAGATGTCAATACTACTTAGGTTTCTTCATCAGGCCTGTTTGGATAGTCCCATTAGAGTGGGTTTGCTGACCATGCTGTTCTAGCTCAGGTTTGTTTGGAGAGGGTTCTTGATTGATTAGCCTCTCTTTAAATATCACCGGCTTCTGCAATGTGTTGCTGGCTATAGCAATAGCTATGTGCATTTTAATTCAGTATTCCTTGTATGATCCTAGTATCTAGTTACTAGTCTAGCCTTCTTTCCTGTCAGTGTAAATTTTGTTCCTGCAATTATTTCTAGTCCATATGCTGCTTCTTAGCTTGGCAGATTTCTTTTTGCTTTTCTCTGTCTTGGTCTTGTTTCTTAGTTTAGCTCTGCTCTGTTTGGTTTTCTTGTCTCTGGGTCTTAATTCC